>NC_056728.1:820657618-821257618 GCF_019279795.1 Protopterus annectens | reverse complement strand
TGAAGACAGCATTGTGGAGGTGGGTGCCACCCACATAATGGACGAGGAGCATGCAGGTAAGGCCCCAGTAATCATTAGTAGAACACTGTTGCTTATCCATTTGTATCTGTAAAGTATCTACATGCATATGTCAGATAGGATAGTCTGTTGCTGGAGTGTAGTAATGCACAGATGTGCATAATCCATAGTATTGGGGTTTGTACTGTGGATGTGCTGATATGCTGCTTCCACCCTGTACCAATGTCACAGGTGTGGCTACTGACATTACTTCTCTCACACAACTATTTAGGTCCCTCTGGTATACAACTGGGGCAACAGCCTGTAGCTGGTGAGCATGGAGTTGTTATGTTCATGTTTACCAATACACCGGCCATGTTAAGGCCATGCTATTTGCCATGCACACATTTAACACACTTACCCATAATGCATGTTGTACATGTTCATTTATGTTGTTGTTAGCTGCACTGCATCACAGTGGTCACCATGGTGGCATATCTGAAGGGTATGTATGAGTCCTGCAGTATACCTCACAACCTGTCAGTGCCAGATGTGTGGATAGAGATAAACAAAATGGTGGGACAAATGGCCTACAGTAGGGACATGTATTAAACGTTACCCTTATACAGTGGATACAACAGTGTATACACCACTATTACAATGGCAACTGTTCCTGAAATATACAACGGCAGACCACAATAACACATTCCACACCTTTTACAATCTGTAATGTCATCCTAACATGAGCAATGAATGTGTCATATGGAAACCTATGTTAGGACAACAAATATGGGGAATACAGACCTTACAAAACACTGGAAGCATATGTGTGCACACACTCCAAAAAACATTGTGGAGGCAGCTTGTGATGCACTAACAGCATTCACTCTTTCTGAGTACACACCTGCCATCAAGTACAGGGCCTCAATGTCACACCAAGTAATAGTCTGCTGCCCAAGAACTATGTCCATGACATTTGTCCAGTCCCCTGCAACACAGGCAGTCATGGCTTGCACACATCTTACAAACCATGAAATGGATCTCATATCCGAAAGGTAGCAGTCAGGAGTGGGAAAAGTAACCTTACCTCACCATTGCATATACCATGGCAAACAGTGCAGAAAGTCATCTATGGGTGTATGTAATATGGGACAACAGTGATGTAGAAAATAAACAGATGCCCATCCAAACCAGATGACAAAACATGTTGCAAACTGGTCATGGAGGCTGCCCAGAGACATTCAGCAACACTAAGGGAATTTATTATTTATTTATTAACATTTGTTGACCGGGAAAGTCCACTGGGTCAGAGACCTATTTTCAGTGGAGGCCCGAGGAGAAAAGTTCCACAAGCATTACAAAAGAAAGACAATATTTAAAATACAATTAAAAGTATTACAGATATAACAGGGAGAAAAACATATTACAATTTACATGTCTTAGGATTTACATTAAATTGAACTAGAAAAATCCTTACAATATGTTGTAATGTTACATCAATAGACAAGGCATGGACTAAGAAACATTACTTTCTTTGGTAAGATTAGGGTATCCTGTATAGTAGGAATATATTAGTAAATGTGAAGACTGGGTTTTGCAACATTTTGTCATCTTAGTATTTGGTGAAATGTACTGTTTAAGGTGGTTTGCTCCTGAGGCAGGTGCAGGATGGATTGTTTAAATAATGTGTTTTTAGAGCTACTTTAAAAGTTTTTGGGTGGTCAATTTGGTAATTTCTGATGGAAGGTTATTCCATAGTCTAGCTATGGTATGGGAGAACAGACATTGTCCTGCTCGTTTGTTGGGTTTAGTTACAGTAAGCATGTGTTTACAGGAAGATCTTAGTGTTCTTGTGGGGGTGTATGTAGGATAGAGTTGAGGGCAGGGCAGTCATATGGTTTAGAAATTAGTTTGTGGGCTAAGGTTAGTTGGGTGTATTGTAGATGGTGGGAAAACTCTAGCCATTTTAGCCTGGTGATGGCATGGCAGTGATGAGAACGGTGTGGTATTTCTGAGACAAATTTGGCTATTTTGTTGTAACAGGATTGTAATTTATTACTAAGGGTTATGTGCAGATTAGTAAAAATGGCACTACCATATAGAAGGGAAGGGATGAGCAGGGTACTGGCTAGTTTTATTTTGGTATTTTTATCTAAGTAGAACTTGTGGCAATATAGTTTACCTAGTTTGAAATGGGTTTTCTTTATTACAGTTAGGATGTGTGGTTCTTATGTGAGTTTGTTATCTATTGTTATACCTAGTAGTTTGGCTGTTTTCACTAGTTCTATTTCTGTGTTGTCTTTAGCAAGGAATTTGAAGTCAAAGTCAGGTGATTTTGTAGAGAAAAGTAGAAGTTTATTTTCTGGGGGGTTTAGCATAAGTTGTGCATTAGTAAGCCATGATTTGATAGAAGTAAAGGCCTGGTGTGCAATTGTGAGGAGGTCTGAGATTTTTGGAGGTGGATATCAGTGTTGAATCATCGGCGTATTGGATGTGATTCTGGATTTGGGTGGCTTTGTGCAGGTCATTGATGAAAATATTGAACAGTAGTGGACCTAAAATGGATCCTTGTGGTACTCCTGTGTTGTTAGTTTGGTAAAAGGTTTGTGCATTTAACCACCTTACTGATTGTTCCCTGTTCTGTAGGTAAGAGGTAAACCAGCTGATGGATTTTGAGGAGCAACCTAGTCTTGATAGTTGGTATACTAGCTTAGTATGTGACACTGTATCGAAAGTTTTAGATAGGTCTAGTAAGATTACTGAGGTTGGATGGCCTGCATCTAAGGCTTTGTTGAAAGTGTCAGTAAAAGATAATAGGGCAGTAATAGTGCTATGCCCTGGCCGGAAACCGTGTTGGGCAGGGGATAGAAGAGCATTATATGAGAGGTGTTTAAGTAGTTGTGAGTGAACACATTTTTCCAAGATTTTTGATAGTGGGGAGAGTATAGAGATAGGGCGGTAGTTAGAAAGATCATGGGAGTTTCCCCCTTTGTGTAGTGGGGTAATAATGGATTTTTTCCATAGAAGAGGAACGTAGGATTCAGAGAGAGAGTGATTTATGAGAATGGTAACTGGATATGCTATGGAGCTAGCTGCTAGTTGCAGATATTCTGGGGGAAGATTATCTGCAGACAGTGAGCAAGGTTTGAGTTGTTTTAGGAGTTTCAAGATCAGCAAGGTGGGTACAGGTTGGATAGTGATGGAAGTGGCTGGTTGTGTAGTAGAGTAATCTGCAGGGGAGGGGTAGTGTTTATTTGGTGGTGGGACGTGTGTGAAGTGGATGGGCAGTCTTTGAGTAGCTTTTGAATGGTAGAGATGAAGTGGGTATTAAAATCTTGGGAAATTTCTGTGGGCTTTTGTTTGGTGCACGGGATGGGTTTTGGATGGTACCTGGGTTAAGTAGAGAGGAGACAGACTTCCAAAATTTTGGGGGATTGTTATATGAGGTAGATAGTTTATCAGAAAAATAATCTTTTTTGTCTTGTATCACTTGCTTTTTTGATTTGTTACAGAGTTGTTTGTAGTGGAGTTCATTTTGTTTTGTCTTTCAGCCACGTTTTCCATGCCTTGTTTCTAAGAAAGATAGTTTGTTTGGTTAGTTTTGTTAACCAGGGGCATGGTTAGTTTTAGTTTGTTTAGTACGCATTGGAGCTAGGAATGTCTACCAAGTACTGCCTGTGAAGTACCTGTGGCGACAATTTCCTAGATTCTGCATAAGTGTGGCCTATGGGTTAGGGTAATCAGGCGGAAGATTTTCCCACATGAAACATCATCCAGGGCTCTGTACAAGTAGCATAAGCATAACATCAAGTCTCCCAAAGGCATGTGTTGCAATGTGTAATGGTGTCATGAGACCAAGACTCAAACCGACAGACAGTATCCATAAAGATACGTGTGGTGCACAGGCAACACCTCACTCCACCTCAGGGCCACCATCCCCAATATTTAGCTTGCTGGTGCCAGTATACACCTTTAGGGTTGCTGTTCATTAGCTGGTACTAGGCCGGTAGACATGGTGGTTGGAATTTGGAACACTGTAAAATAACACTCATGTGCGGCCGATAGCTGTCAGGCATCTGCAATAAGGCTGAGGATGGGGATGGGTGTCAGCTTGTAACACAACAGTGAATTGAAGCATACATCCAAAGCTAGCTAAGAATGGCTGTACCTGAACACAGTCAAGGTTATGAATTGTGCCAGACATAACCTAGACTCTACAGCAATAGTGAAGCCACTGTGTGACCTCCAAGGGCTGTGCACATGAGCTGACCTTGCAATCTATTTATCTTATCTATTTAATCTTATTAAGGCGATATAAAAAGGCTGCGCAAACTGCATTGATTTATTCCTTAGAAGTCTTGTGTAGCCAAGGTACCAGATGAAGTAAAAAAATAAAAGAACTAGCAGCTATTTCAGTGCTTCCAGACTGTGTTTTGTTTCTTGGGGAGAATTCCTTGTTCCCGCTAGAGAACTGTTGGTGTTTTTTTGAATATGTCTTTGGAAGGAGCATCTGCAATTCTGGGTGTGTTTAAAACCCAGGCTGATATGGAAAAATTAAGGTGTACTGAGATGTGGAAAGAGAGAGATGACAAAATGGTTAACAATGATCCATGGTCCATGGCGATGGAGAGTCATATGGATGAGGTATGAACAGTTGGAGAAATTGTTAAAGAAGGAAGTTTCCTTATACTATGACATTAGACTGTTGCAGAAATATGTAGATATGAACATTACACCAAGGGGACTAAGAGTAGATCGGCTGCCTCCTTTTGAGTTTTCAGAGGAAGAGCTTGACTTATTAGAGGAGTGGAAAACAGTCTCATTATTGTGTACTACCAATTGGCTTAAAATTTTAATAAAGAGAAATATCCGTGCACAGCTAAAAACACGGAATACTAGGGTGTAACTACAGGAAGCATTGATAGCTGATACCTCAGAAAAAAAGAAGTTATGTTTTACCATAACATTCCATCTGTATTGTTGATCCTCGTTCAGTCATTACGTATGGGTATCGGTTCCGAGCTCGGAACCGAGCCAGCCATTTTCCAAGCTCGCGTCAACTTCAAACTCTCAAGCTAAACTCTTACCCACAATTTTCCTCTCCCTGTTACCTCAGATTGAGTTTGCAAGTTAAAGAAGGTAGAGGCTACCTCTGGTCAAATAACCTAAGATAACTGGATGGTGAGATCCACTAGAAACCACAGGAGGGGGAAGGAGGGAGGGTAGTAATGACTGAACGAGGATCAACAATACAGATGGAACGTTATGGTAAGACATAACTTCTTTATCTGATATTGTTAATCCTCGTTCATTCCTTACGTATGGGACAGAGTCCCCAGCTACCTCTATTCCTGGGAGGCTCTCATGCAAGGACATTCCTGAGCACCATAGAACCAAAAGATGCTCTTCCCTTGGAGGCCAAATCCAATTTGTAATGATTGATGAAAGTATGAGGCATAGCCCAAGTTGCAGCTGCACAGATGTCATGTAAAGAAGCTCTGGCATGGAAGGCAGCAGAAGTTGTCACCGACCTTGTTGAATGAGCTTTCATGGTAGTAGGCAACAAAATGTTATGTTGTGTGTAAATAAAGGTCATACAGTCCTTCAGCCATCTAGTTAATGTGACTTTAGCAACAGCTGATCCTAATCTAGGTCCAGAAAAGGCCAAAAATAACTGGTCAGATTTACGAAAGGGTTTAGTCCTGTTTAGGTAAAAATGGATTTGCCTGTGAATATCATATGTAGGCAATACTCTCCTCTGTTTGAATGGTTGGAAAAGAACACTGGTAATTCAATGGCTTGATTAATGGACATTTCAGAGATCACTTTAGGCAGAAATGACGGATTAGTTCTCAGAGACACTCTATCTCTATGAAAAATCAAGTATGGACTCTTGATACTTAAAGCTTGAAGTTCAGAAATACGTCTGGCAGAAGTAATAGCGACCAAAAACAAGGATTTCCATGACAAATACTTGAGGTCGCAAGAAGAGGCTGGTTCAAAATAACAGCGACCAACCACAGAACAATTTGGAAGAGAGAACACCCCACTGGCAGAACTTACAAACAAGAGGCAATTGGAGGGGTGGGGGGCAGAGGAGGAACAATTCCAACAGGAATTGGCAACACAGGGAGAACAACCATTACTGATAACAAACAGTATGGACTATACTATTAATAGTACAGAATTGGCATTGGATACTTCTGACCATACTGTTGAAGCCATAATGAACAACGAGGATTATGATTCATTGGTTGTCTCTTTTAGTTCAGACACTAATGTTGACAACAATGAAGGTCCATCTATTATTGGCGATGGGTCCTTCAACATCTACAATTATTCAGACTTGATTATTTCTAATAGTCATTTAAGTTTGATGACAAAAGGATTCTCTTTTGTACCATGATATAAGTAAACTTATTATTAATTTAAAATTGCACACGAGACAACTAAATTTAAAGTTATACTTTATGAACAAACCTAATATTGAGAGGGAGAAGCAGATCAATACAGTTAAGAGGAGTAGTTTGTTTATTCCACCAGATAACTCTTTGGTACTAGCTTCTGAACGTTTATGTACCTCCCAGATAAGAAGAGTGGTTGAAACAAGACCAAGCACTCATAAGAACCTGACACCTGCAGAAGAGTTTTGTCTAAAGGAACTTTCAACAAATAGACAATACAGGGTTATGAAACCGGACAAGGGAGATGGGGTAGTTATAATGTCAAATACAGAGTATTCGTGGAACATGCAGAACATACTGCAAGATACTGACACTTACGAACTGGTGTCTAAATTTGACGTTCAGAGGGCATACATCAAGATTGACTGGAAAATTTATGATTTCCTTTGTGAGGGAGTAATTAGTCAAGATGAATATAACTACTTGATAGTAGAACATCCAGTCATTTCCAGTTTGTTTGGTATTCCTAAGATACACAAGGACATTACCAACCCTCCCTTTAGACTTATTGTGGCAGCCAGAGGATCAAAAACGGAACCCTTAGCATCATATATTGACATTTTTAGTAAAAATACTATTGATTGTATACCACATATACCACATATACTTAAGAATTCATGGTATTGTCTGGACTGCCTCAGGACCCTGTTAAATACAAATCTGGGGGATTTCTGGTTTGTCACAGTTGACATAATTTATTTTCAGTAATACCTCAAGATATAGGTTTGGAGTGGTTTTCCAGAAGTTTGGGAAAGTACAGTCGTATTTACCAAGTTAAAAGAAGTTTACTCGTAGACTTAATGCAAATTGTCTTGGAAAATAACTATATTCACTTTGAGGGTGAATATTATAAGCAGTGCACGAGAGTAGCAATGGGAGTTAGATGTGCTCCCATATATGCCAATTTGGTACTAGCCGAATGGGAGGACCAACATGTTCTGTCATCTATTTATGCATCCAAAATGATTATTTATTTAAGATTTATGGATGACATATTATTTCTTTGGAAGGGTTCTCGAGATGAGTTGGATGATTTTATAGTCTACTTAAATCAAACTACAACTTTTTTGAGGTTTACTAGCAAGGTTGGCAAGAGTTCGACTGATTTTCTGGACTTGCATTTATATACAAGTAATGGGAGGATAGAATCAAGTTTATTTAGGAAAAAGACATATAGCAATACCTTTCGACATTATGAGAGCTGCCATCCACATTACATCAAAAAAAATGTAATAAAGGATCAGATGATTAGGTCATCTCGTATAGTAAGCGAGGACACCACATTTTTAGAAGAAGTTGATATATTAATTGGTTTGTTCGTTGAAACAGGTTATCCTATGGACTTACTAACATGGACCAAAAATGACATTATTCAAAGAAGGGAAATAGATTTCAAACCTATTTTAATAGACAAACAAAGAGATACAGGAATGGTCTTAAGAAATCAACATGAACAGAATGACACGCAGGTAGGCATGGTGTTGCAGTACAACACTACGTCTGGTAAGGTGAAGGAAGTCATTGAAATGGGATGGCATAGCATATTTTCTACAGATATGTTAAATGCTATAGGAGATGGTCCAAAATTTATAAATAGTAGGGGTGCAAATATCAAGGAACTTTTAGAGAGAATTCCTAAACCTACTGGTCAAAAAACTGCAAGGATGGCCAAATGTGGAAAATGTAAAGCATGCAAACATATCAATGATGGTCCGTATGTACAAGTTGGTAACTACAAAAGGTCCCTGGTGTGTCCGGGTTATTGTAATTGTAACACGAATATGGTCATATATGCGGCCACTTGTTTATCATGTCCAGCGTTTTACGTTGGTATGACCACAAGGAAATTAAAACAAAGAATACTAGAACACACCAGGGACATAAAAAATAAGAAGTTAACTAATTATTTGTACATTTACAGCAAAGACTGTATGAATTTTAAGAAATTCATATTTTTTGTTATTGACAGAATTTACACAAAAGATTTTGGGGGAAATTATAAAAACATACTTGAAGTTAGAGAATGCCTATGGTAAATTAGATTAGATGCCAGTACAAGACCTGGCATCAATGACACTTTATCTTTGGCATGTATATTAAAACACAAAGCTTTAAGTATTTGAAATATTAGTGCTGTTCTAACAAAGAAATATAGGTGGATTTTTTAGAGTACATCTTTGTGAGACATACTACTGGTAAATACTTGGGTAGTAAAAAATTTTCTGTTCAGTGAAAGTGTGCTGTACTAGTAAGAGTTCATTCTCAAGACAATTGTAACAATTTTATTGTACTTGGATGCTTATTGGTTGCAAAGTTGTTTGAATTTCATTTATTAAGGACTTTAAATTTTACTAACTGACTCTGAGGATGCCCTAGTTGGGTGAAAGCGCTAAGTCAGTTGTGCTTGTACTTGTTTTCTGTCCTTTTAAAGCTGATGGTGGTTTTACCTTTTGGTTCACCAGTTTTGTCTTGGTTCAAAAGGTGACATTGTCAGAGCATGCAGAACTAATGATAGATCCCATGGTTGAATAGATTCTCAAAAAGGTGGCTTCAGATGATTCACACCTTTTATGAAGGTCTTGCACAATTTCTGGGACATGAGAGGAATCTTGGACACCCTCATGAAAATTAGAAATTGCAGCCAAATAAACTCTAATGGTAGAGGCCGATAGTCCTGATTGAAACAGGTCGGCCAGATAGTCTAGTATTATCAACACTGGTGCCGAAAAGGGGTCTACTTGTTTATCTTTCAGCCAACAGGTAAATCTTTTCCACTTGCTCAGAAAAGTAATTCTAGTGGAGGACTTATGAGAAGCAATGAGAATATCACATACTGGTAAAGAAAGATCATTTTACCTGGCAATCAAGGGAATTGGAGTAGCCAAGCTGTTAGCTTCAAGCTGTTCAGGCTGGGATGAATCAGGTTCTGTGGGCGTGAGATCAACTCCAGGATTGGATGGAGGATCCATGGTTGATCTAGTAGGTGAGGCCAAAGGAATGGGAACCAAATCTGTCGTGGCCAATATAGTGCTATGAGGATTACTTTGCTCTTCAACTGCCGGGCTTTCTTCAGAAACTGGGAAATGAGAGGAAAGGGCGGAAATGAGTAGAGAAGACCCAAGGGACAATCGTGGACTAGATCGTCCCTGGGTGACTGTCCCGGAGGGGAAATCAGGGTGAAGTAGTTGCTGCATTTGTAGTTGGCCGGGGATGCAAAGAGGTCGCAGCAAGGACGGCCCCAGCGGTGGAAGATCTCTGCTGCTATCAAGGGATTCAGGGACCACCCGTGAGGTTGTAGAATGCACCTGCTGAGTCTGTCTGATATCACGTTGGAACTCCCGGGAATGTGCATTGCTAGAAGAAAACGGTTGGTAGCCATCGCCCATTGCCATATCCTCATGGCCTCTCGACAAAGGGGGTAAAATTTGGTTCCACCTTGCTTGTTGATGTACCAGGCCACCGCCATGTTGTCTGATTGAATCGCAATACTCCCAGAAGGCAGCAGGGGATGGAATGCTTGCAACGCCAGAAACACCGCCCTCAGCTCTAGAACATTTATATGCAGATGGGCCTCCTGTTGGGACCAAGTGCCTTGGACTGTCTGTCCCTAACATAGCCCCCCCACCCCATCAGGGAGGCATCCGTGGTCACTGTGGCCTTGGGTTGCTGGGGGGAAAATGGGCGAGACCACTGAGAGAGATTGTGTGTCATCCACCAATTTAAATCCTGTTTGCACCTGTGGGTTACTCGAATCATGGCTGAAAGAGGATGCTGAAAATGATACCATTGAGTGAGCAGTAGCCATTGTAGAAGCCTCATGTGAAACCTGGCCAGGGGAACAATGGTGATGGAGGCTGCCATGGAACCCAACAGCTGTAGAACCGAATGAGCCGTGGATTTTTCCTTTGAAAGGATTGGAATTAGTTGTTGCTTTATCCTTAAAATTCTGTGCTCTGGAATAGCAGCTCTGCAGTTTATTGTGTCCAAGATAACCCCTATGAATTCTGTCAACTGAGATGGGGTGAGATTGGATTTCTGCCAGTTTATGGTTATGCCTAGCCTTTGAGCAGCGAGGAGAGAGTATGCCAGGGCTTTTTCCAGTAGATGTCTGGTGGGGGCAGAAATGAGCCAGTCTAGGTACGGAAACACCTGGAATCCTTGAAGATGCAAGTGAGCTGTGACAACTGCCATGCACTTTGTGAACACTTTGGGGGCTGTAGACAGTCCAAAGGGCAGTACTCTGAACTGGTAGTGACTGGCTCCCACACGGAAGTGCAGAAATCTTCTTGATGGCCTGTCCACCTTTATGTGGTAGTACGCATCTTGAAGATCTATACAGCACATCCAGTCATCTTTTTCCAAAAGTGGGAAGATAGACTGTATAGTGACCATCCGGAATTTTTGTACTCTCACAAACTTGTTCAATACACTGAGGTCCAAAATTGGTCTCCAGTCCCTGGTTTTCTTGGCACCAAAAATAGTCTTGAGTAGAATCTGGATCCTATCTGGTCTGGAGGGACTATTTGGATGACCCTTTTTCTTAGCAGCTTGTCTATCTGTAATGCTGCTTCTTCCCTTTGACTGGGTGGAGCGTTGGGAAGATTTTTTGATGAGACAGGACAAAGATCGAAGGGGATGTGATAACCTCTGGTTATGATCCTTTGTACCCAAGAATTGGTGGTGATGGTTAGCCAGGCAGAAGGGTACAAGGAGGAACATCCCCTAACCACCTCCAGAGAAAAGGAGGTTGGCTGGTCTTCAGGAGCGCTGGTAGGATTGACCAGGGAAAGAATCCCTGGAACCATGGTCATGTGGTCCCCCTCTGCCCCAAAAGGAGCATCTTCCCTGTTAGTTTCCCCCTCTTCCTCTGGGGGACAACTCAGCCTGTGTGTCATGGAAAGGACCCTGAGATTTCTTGAACCATATCTTCCCACTCTTTTGGTTTCGGGAGAAAGCACGTTGAGGGGAAGAATAATGGACACCTACAGCAGAAAGGGTCTTACCATCTTGTTCACATCTGTCCAGTGTGCTTTTAACTTTGGGCCCAAACAACAAGGAGGGCTCAATGGGGGCATTAAGAAAGGAAGACTTAAAAGGTTCTGCGAAGTTGCACAAGCGCATCCAGGTGTGTCGTCTCAAGACCGCAGATGAACCCGCCACTCTAGCTGCTCCTTCTGATGCATGAGATATCAATCGCATAGAGGAGTTAGATATAGACTCAATGGTGGCCAGCTGAGAGGCCACTTTGTCATGGACCTCATCAGACACTGCACCAGCCAAGGTTTCAGAGAGGTCAGAGACCAGATCCCTTTGAAGCCTGGTAAAATGTTCCATATAATTCAAGGACCTGATAGCAAAGGTTGCTGAAGCAAAAGTGCACTTCCCTATTCTGTCCAGGGCCTGGGACTCTCTGTTAGGTGGATGGACAGTCTGGCTTTCTTCTTCTGCCAGATCCTTTTTTGTTGCGGCCACCACTACCAAAGCATCTACAGGAAGACCTTTGGACCATTGGTGATCTGAAGAAGGAGGGGACAAGATCTTATCAGGCCTCCGGGGAATAGCTTCAACAATATCAGGGGCCTTCCAAGCACGCTGCACGATGAAATTGACAAGTTCATCGGCAGGTGGAGTAACCCAGGAGGCAGGGGGCCGGGCGCGAAAAGCCTGCAGGAACACAGATTCCTCAGGGGTCAGATTAGAGGGCTGCCAGTCACGTCTCTGTTTCAGGATTTCAAGGATATCGCCAAAGGATACCTCAGAGGGTGACTGAGGGGATCCTTCTCCCTCATCAAAATCTGTGTCTTCAGTGAGAGACTGCTCTGTGGAGTCCATGTGTTCCTCTTACACAAACTTTTCCAGTGGACCTCCTCAGCGGGAGAAGCTGGGGAAGACAACGAAAAAGAGGATTCCTGAGGGAATATGTTCTAAGGCTCTTGCACCCGGTGTCCACTAGTTGCGACTTGTGAAACCAGTGTACCAGAGGAGGGCGAAGGTATAGACAATCCAGTATCACCAGCAGCAGCGAATGCCTTCTCCATCAGTTGGAAGGCTGGTCCACCCAGAGAGGAGTGTATGTCGAGGACAGGGGGCACTCCTCCCCTAAGTAGCTCAGCCTGCCGACTCAGATGGCTGTGGAGCAGCAAGCTATGCATATCACAGCTGACATCCTGGGTCATAGCCAAACTATCCTGCCATGAAGGCAACTGTGGTTCCTTATTGAGATCCATAAAGGGAACCGCAGAAGGGGAAGACTGTACTATATCCATGGACTTCAAAGGCAATGAAGGAGGAGAATAAGAAAGTGTCTTTGGAGATGGGTGATCACCTCCCAAGGAAGGATAGTTCCTGGGGGGTGGAATACCTCTGGCCAAGAATGCCTGGCCCACAAGACGCAACACATCATGTTCAGAAAGACTTCTAGTGGACCTCACTGAGACTGAGGGAGAAAGAGGCCTGTCCACAAAAGAGGCAGACTCAGTGCCCATCTCATCTGATCACACTGAGGACAACGATGCCAAGAAAGACTGAACTACTGTAGTCTGCACCGAAGAAGTCATCGGTGCTGATGTCATTGTCTGCACCGACACAGGGATTGGTGCCAAAGTGGTTGTCGGTGCTGAAACTGGAACCAACAAAACTGGAGTCAGTAATAAAGGCTTTGGTTCTGAGGAAGATCTGAGAGCTGATGCGGTCAAGGTCTGCACTGACTGAATGGTCGGTGCCAATACAGTGGTAAAGGTCTGAACCAAGGAGCCCCTTGGTGCCAATATGTAGAAGGCTGCAGGAGAAGATGGAGCCAAAATCACTAATGTTGCTGAAGGCTTCGGTGATGAAGGTCTGGGCACCGAAAGCACTGGGGCTGACTGAGAGAGCTCCAGAGCCAAAATTTTAGCCTTTTTAGATTTTGGTTGTTGAGAGTCCCCAGCTGGGGATGAAGGCAAGGATTTAGCCTTAGTAGAAACATGCATTTTCTTATGGGCTTTAGGAGGGGTTGAGACCTCTGACCCAGAAATAGCCTCTGAAAAGGGAGATTTTAGAAGTCCCTTCAGTATCAGCTTGCTTGTCCTTTCCAACAAGGTTCTATTAGAAAAGTTCTCACACATAGTACAGGGTGGGTCAACAGACAAATGGGAAGCTCCCAAACAATAAACACACAAAGAGTGTGCATCAGAAGTAGGCAGCTTGTGTCCACAATCAGAACACCGCTTAAACCCCGGACTACCCTTTTGATCTGCCATATTAACAAAAAGAAAAGTACCAACAATGGTACAAGAGAGTACCCGAAGGTATGAAAAAGAAAGGAAAGGGATTACCAATGATGGTAAGGAGAAATTACCTCGCGGTAAAAAGGGTAAGTAAAGGACAGAGAAGAAAACCTGAAATTATGAACGCTAAATGCGATAGGGCAAGAGACAATAAAATATTAACATTTCTGACAGAAAAGTAATTTGTAAAGCAATTAAACAACAATTGACTGTACTTAGCTCAAGAGAAGTAGTTTGACATGTCCGGATGGCAACGCGGCAAACGAAATCTGAGGTAACAGGGAGAGGGGAATCGTGGGTAAGAGTTGAGCTCGAGAGTTTGAAGCTGATGTGAGCTTGGAAAATGGCCGGCTCAGTTCCGAGCTCGGAACTGATACCCATATGTAAGGAATGAATGAGGATTAACAATATCAGATCAGTTTTTCCAGTAAGTTACATGAAATTAAGTTGAGTGTGGCCAAGGTGGAGTCGGAAGTCATAGAGAGAAAAAAGAAAAAAATTAAATTGTGATATTAATATCTATAACAGTGGCATAGTCTTTTCATGGCAGCGGAAGGAGGAAAGAGGGTGTCCATGTCAAGCCGGTAGAAGGAGTAGAATACATTCAGGTCCATCCTCTCATGATACGTCATTATCCTCGGGGGAGCTGGTGTCCAACGGATGGAAGAGCGCCTCCTCTGAAGATGTAAGCAAAATGGTTGGCGGTCCCCACCCAGATGGAGAACATGGAAAGCTTGGAGAATCAAAATCAGTGGAAGGCAGAGGAAGAAGGTTCCAGGGAAAAGGAAAGAGAAACTGAACTGTCCTACTGGACACACTAAGGTATGTGTTGTGCCCAATGTAGAGAACTTATTCCTTGGTAACTGTCTCCCAAACTCTGTAATACAGCTTGCAAAAAGAACTAATGCAAAAAGAACTAAATTCACCTAACCCACTAGGCTCTAACCCTGAGAATCCCACACAAACAGCAAATGCCTTTAACTCTTTCTTCACTGATACCATCCAAACTCTAGCTAGCCACCTATCTCCTAACACATCTAATCTGTCCACTTCCTTTATAAATCCACCTCCTCTATTTCACCTCCAACCAGTATCTACCTCCTACATTTCCTCTCTTCTACATAAGTTAAAACCTACCACCCCCTCAGCTGACAAACTCCCAGCAGAATTCTTGCAAAAAGGAGCTAAAGCCATTGCCTACCCTATTTCTATACTGATAAATAGAACAACAAGTGAAGGAACTGTCCTTCAATATGGAAAATTTCACACATCATCCCACTACACAAAGGTGGGAGCTCCAATGACTTTTCTAACTTTCGCCCCATAGCTTTACTTTCCCCTATCGCAAAAATTATGGAAAAATGCATCCATAAACAACTACTCAACCACCTTCTCCAGAACAACCTACTCGCTAACTGTCAACATGGCTTCAGACCCTTCCATAGTACCACCTCTGCACTGCTATCATTCACAAACAGCATCAACAATAATCGTAACAATAATTGTATATCATCTGCAGTCTTCATTGACCTATCCAAAGCTTTTGACATGGTTAACCACCAACTACTACTCCATACACTGAATACTCTCTCACTTGATCCTCTTGCCTTGAACTGGTTTACATCTTACCTTGATAATCGTCACCAGGCTGTACTCTGGAAAAATAAACTATCCGCTCACCTTCCTATCTCTCTCGGTGTCCCCCAAGGATCTATATTAGGCCCACTCTTATTTTCCATCTTCATTAATGACCTGCAAACAGCCATTCCTTATTCCACCTGCATTCAATATGCAGATGATTCTACCATAATCTGCTCAGCCACTTCTCAAATTAAACTACAGTCTCTTACCCAAAAAGCATTCAACACTATTGAACTATGGTTTTCTCAACGCTGCCTCCTTCTGAATCCCAAAAAAACTAAACTGCTACTCTTCTCACCATCCCAAAAGTCCACATCTTTGCCTTTCAGTCTCACCTCTAGCAGTGGTACTCTTATCTCTCCTGACCCTACCACTAAACTTCTAGGAATAACAATAGACAACAATCTAAACTTTGATACTCACATAAACACTACAATAAAGTCAGTCAACAAAAAACTAGGATCCCTCTATAGAATTAAACCTTATCTTACACCAGCAGCTAAGACTGCTATAGCCAGAACCCACCTAATATCCACCCTGCTTTACGCCTCTCCCATTTATACTAACCTCTCAAAGAACAACATCAGGAAACTAACTACTTCCTATAATAATATTGCTAGATTTGCTACAGGCTCTCCTTACAGAACCCATCACTGTCTAAATCTCAAACAATTAAACTGGCTTGAATTTCTTAATCAGCTTCAATATCACCAGCTTATAATAGCCCATAAGACTCTATATCTTCCTAACAATATCCCTGGACTCTCTAGCCTCATTACACCTTATAAAAACCTCACATCTCTACGCTCCTCTAACAAACTTCTGATCAACACTACTAAACCCAACAACACAGCAGGTGAGTCGCTGTTCTCTAACTCTGTAGGAAAACTTTGGAATAAACTTCCCTCTGAAATCACATCTCAAACTTCTCTCTCACTTTTCAAAAGGAATTTGAAACTCTACCTTAACAATCACTGGCTATGTACCTGTACTAACCCTGACTAAATCTTCTCATATTCACTTATCCCACCTCATCCCTTATTATCTCCCTTTTATGTATCCATAAACTTCATTACTGCATTTATCTTACTAGTATATATCTACATCATACCTCAGTCTCTTACAAAATAGTATATATCTACATCATACCTCAGTCTCTTACAAAATGACCATCTTAATTCTACTCTGTACCTTACAAAATGACCATGATAACACCACCTTGTACTATTGGAAAAAAAAAAAAAAAAAAAAAAAAAAACCTTTTTTGTAATACTGCTATCTCTATTATCTGTATAACTCCTGTTTTTAACTATGTAAAGAAACTCTGTATTATTCTTGGAGCTTTTCTCCTCGGGCCTCTACTGAAAATGGACATGTCTCCAGCTAGACTAGCCCGGTCAACAAATGTAAAATAAAATAAATAAATAAAATGTTAACGCATTTGTTGCTGAGACTGGGGGAAGTTTATTTTCAGTACCTAGCCCATTTGCATTGACTGATGGTGACATTATGGTGGATTCGGTGACTCTTGTAAACCAAATGAAAAATGCTGGTGGTAACAGTACAGTAAAAAAAGTGTTAAATATTGTTAATGTATCAGATTTAATGTTAACGGAAACAGCAGTGAGTGTCTTGCTTAAAGGCACAACGTCCGTTCCCACGTTTTATCTTACGCTTGCTGATATTTTCGGTGAAGTGAAAAAATTTTGTAGGAAACTACATTTAAGGGCATTTTTTTCGTATTAAAGGACAAGTGCTATCACAGGGGAATGAACTTAATGCATTGAATGAAGCAAATGAAGATAATATGGAAGACTCACTGCTTAATATATCTATTTATGATAATCTGTTATTGCACTGACTATTGTTTTTGAAGGAGAATCTTATTTGCAATTAGAGGGAACAGCAATGCCATTTTGTTCATAGCATTTTTTGAAAATATGTTCATTTATCCAGCACAGTTTGTCAGGAACAGGGTAGTTATGTTTAAACATTTTATTAATATGATTTTTGTGTGCAAAGGTGAACTATGTGAATTTGATGATTTTATGAGTATGTTAAATCACAACTCGTTTGGGTTAGAATAGAGTTAACAACAGAAGCATGCAATTTCTGGATGTGGAATTCTATGTAGATGCTAATGGGGATTTACACTACAGGCCTTTTCATAAAATAACTACTGCAGATAATTTTTTGGAGGCTAATAGTGCACACCCTTTGCACTTGATAAAATCTCTACCATATGGGGAATTCAAGAGGACTATGAACAATACGTCTGATAATAAGGTCTTAGAAAAATACTTCACTGTGGTGAAAAATAGATTACTTAAAAGAGGGTATACAGAGAGGTACATTCAGGGAGCTTTGAACAAACTCAGAGAGGAGGTGGATAATAGAGGTATGTTAAGTAGTCCCAGAGGTTTTCAGAGAAGTCAAAAAGAAAAGGAATGGATAATGCAGAGTCTATGTTTTTCTGACCAAATTCTCTCCCTTTTCGCAAATACTTAGAGAGTTGGTAAATAATTTATGGCCAGTGATTCATAGGGATAAAGTGGTGGGGAATCTGTTCCCAGACAAAGTTGTGTTTTCATATGGCCGTTTTAAGAATTTAAAGGAATTATTGACACAAAAAGCACAGAACACAATGGAGATTGGGGGCATTCCCTTGTGGAGCATGTAAAATATGTAGCAAAATAAAAAATGTGGATGATTGGACAATAAATGGGAAGAAATTTGGGATTAAAATGAGTTTAAATGTGATTCCTGTGACGTGGTCTACATTATTGGGTGTGGATGCACACCCAGGAAGTGGTATGTTGGACAAACAAAAAGAAAGGTCAAGTTAAGAATTTTAGAACATCTGGGAGATGTGAGGAACAGGAGAATGGAGAGCCCAGTGGCTCAACATTTTTGTACTTTCCATGAGGGTTATACTGATAGCTTCTTCTTCAGTGTTCTAGCACAACAATTTGGATGTCAAAACATAGGGGGAGATGAATTTAGACATAGACTCTTAAGGTTAGAAACCAAAATTATAGTGAATTTAGGTACTTTGTTCCCCAGAGGGTTACATTTGGAAATTAATTGGGATGTATAGGAGTCACACTTATTAATTCACAATAACATAAGTGGAATGTTTAAAGAATATAAATTAATAATATGATGAATGGAAGTAAAAAAGTGCAGTAACATATTCAGTCATATGTAAATGAGCTATGGAATGAATGAAATATTGTCATATGTATTGAGATAGTGAAATTTATTTAAAATGAATTTATTTAAAAAAAATGATTTAATTAATATATTTATTATAAAGCAGGTATAAACAAGTAATGAAATGAATGAAATATTGTTATATGTATTGAAACAGTGGAATTCATTTAAAATGAATGTATTTAATGAATTTATTTAATGAATGTATTTAATATACATTTATTATAAAGTAGTGATTCTTTATTAATTAATTATTAAGAATGTTATAATGTTAATATTTAATGCAGCATATAGGAAATGCAAGTTTAGTATGTTGTTTGTAAGTTTTGGGCTTTTTGATTGTGTATATTTGTTTGACATGGGGGTAAACCTTTAAATCTGGGTACTAGTTTATATTAATTCACTTGAATTTGGGAGTAATTGAATGTAATTAAATGCATTAACACACTTATTAAGGGGATATAAAAAGGCCGCTCAGACTGCATTGATTTATTCCTTAAAAGGCTTGTGTAGCCAAGGTACCGGATGAAGTAAAAAAATAAAAGAACTAGCAGCTATTTCAGTGCTTCCAGACTGTGATTTTTTTTTCTTGGGGAGAATTCCTTGTTCCCTCTAAGGAACTGTTGGTGTTTTTTTAACCTGACCTTGCAATCTGGCAAAGTTGGGGGACCTTTGTAGGGCACACAGACCACATAATGCCAAGTGAAGAAGGGCCATGCTAGTATACCCATTCCAGGAATAGTGACTGCAGTTCACTTAACAGGTGCTTCAACATATCATTTTGTTAAGGGTGTGCATACTTATGCAACCCACATATTGTATGCATCTCCTTCAGCATCTCCAGGACTAACAGATTTGTTTGATACTGCATTGGATTGCACAGGTCATATGTCACATATCAGGTGTGTGTAATGTTAACAAATGCAGTATTGAGGGCCTATTACATATCATAGAAGAGGCTGGCATGTCAACAAGGGTGTGTACACTCCTCGTATCCACATTACGCTTTGACGGTTGTCGGTGTAACTGGATATTATTGCACATATATGCACTGCTGATGATGAGATCTGCAAATCAAAGGTCAGGCATAAGCTATTGACATCAGTCCTCATATCATCCCAGTTATGTGTCAGACAAACACATAGGGGCTGTGAGCAACAGAGCAAACATAACTGCCAGACATCTACACATTCAGCAATGGTCTGTACACATGTGAGGTATGGTGCGCAGTACATGCCAGTGTGCTGTATAGGTGCACAGCAATACTGTGCACATGGGTGCAGTGTGTTCCAGGGGAAGGGGCATCACCTACAAACACAACTCATCCATCACAGAGATGTATAATGTTGGTAACAAGGATTACGAATGGCTGCAGTGCATGCTGTTGAGTGCCATATGTCATGCATGTCAACTGTTGGTTAATGAGAGTTCTGTGTAATATCTTTGTGCCACCTCACCTGTAAGTGTGTGTGTGTGTGTGTGTGTGTGTGTGTGTGTGTGTGTGTGTGTGTGTGTGTGTGTGTAGACGTCAACCATAATGTAGAGGTCTTAATTTACATTTCTTGTCTGCCCATCACAGGTGGCAAGGTGGGTCAGGGTCCCTCCTGCAGGCAAACTGATGTTAGTGTCCATACAGACTCTGACAATGATTATAGGCATAGCAAGGCACAGGCAGAGTTGTCAGTGGCTGAATCTTTGCCATTGATTGGCATCTCACATTTATCCACCCCATCCCCTCACACAGTCACAATGCCCACACATACCCCATCACCAGTGGCCATAGATGAGGGACAGTTGGCGGGTAGTGGCATGGGGCAGAAAAGTGAGGTGACTATGGCAAGTGTGTCTGTACACAGCAGCCATAGCTGGATGACCGGCAAGGTCTCACACAGGCAGATGTGCAAGGGTGCTCATAAAAGGGATGCTGGCCATCATGCCCCTGACAGAAGTGCCACAGCAGGTGTCACCAAATGCATGTTTCAGGCCACATAGACACATTACACCAGAAATAATCTAAGGCTCCACAGGGATACACTTCCTGCTGTACGTGACTACATCCAAGATCATGCAGATGCCCTCAGTAATTTTGCAGAGATCATGGATAGACGGGTGAGATGGTGGGAATCCTCGACCGTGTGGTGTCTGTGGTAGAGCACGTGGTGGGATTAGGGTGTCGGCCATGTGGACATAGGTCAGCAACACCAACAGGTGGGGGGGTTTATGTGGACATGCAACATCTCAAGGTCACTCCCATAGTGGCAGTACCAACACCAGCACTGCAGGGGGGTGCTGTCCACACCACAACACAACAGGCCACGTGTACATTGTCCTGGCCAGTCCCAACAGGGATGCGAACCCAGCAGACAATTGTCATCGGCAGAGAAGAGTACAGTATCTTTGCCTCTGCCTGGTGGTGCCTGTGCAACCCCTGGCAAGCACAGTTCCCATGTCCATGGCTGGAAATGGTGAACTGTACACCCTGTCATGTATGGTCCGCAGCTGTCCAACATGCCCATGTATAGGGCAGCCACATGGCAGAACTGTGTGCATACATATACACACACATCATCAACACAGCTAGGGCACCTCCATACCTACACACACTTCACATCTGCACAGGCCATTTAATAAAGAACCCCTAACCCACACACATGATGTCAACCAAACGGCTCAGCCTAGGCCTCTGGCAAACCTACACCAGACCCTGTGCATATGATGATACCTGTGCCACATCCCTGTCATCCATACCATCAATGCAGGGACATGCTAACAAGTTTCTGATACACAGGGTGAATGTACTACAGTTTAGCAATGTACTGCTGTTTAACGTGTTGTCAGCTGGAATGTTTAATGCTTACATGTCAGGGTGTGTAGCTGCCCAGTCATGATGCATTATTGCTGTTATTAACACTGACTGATTGTGTCTCCATAATGTATTCTGTTTGTGTTCTAGGTGTCTGTATGTCAGGAGGATGTTGGTCTGCTGTCCTTTCCTACAAGGGGTGTGGCACTGAGGTAACACATTGACTGTATCATATCCCGGGTACAGCTGAACACAAGTTACAGGTTTGTATAACAGTTACTGCATGTTCCAAATGGCTGATAGGTCTAAGGGGTGTATACATGGTTGCAGATGTAATCAGATCTTCTACAGTGGACAATGGTAAGTGTACTGGATGGCACACACCAAATGTTTGTGAACAAACTACACACCGAGGCTTTTGTATTAATGCAATACACAGAGAATACTGTTCACATGAATGCACTTCATTTTGGAGAGAACACATTTTGGCCTATGTAAGTCAACCAAGACCAAATTGCCAAAACATCACTTCAGTAAATAATCAGTCCGCCAGATTTAATGTCAGTGAAAATGGTACTGGCAGGGTATATGTCCTTTTCCCCAATGTAGTGCAATCCTCGAGGTGGTATACATAGGTGTGCTGGTGTGGGGGGGCACAGCTCCCCACTTTGGAGGGTGTGGGATGGCATAGAACCACACATAGTGTGATTAACAACTACTTATCCTCTTAACATGAACTGTATTGTATAACAGTACATTAAGCGGGGGGATACACACAAGAATAACCCCAATGTGGGTGGCTGTGCCCACAACAACCACACCCAACTATATATACCAACTCCAGCAGTGACGTACAGGTGTACAGTGGGGAAGAGGGCATTTAAACATCCACTACTAGCTTTGATGGAATGCATTTCCGCAAGATGATTGCTTTGAAATGTTACCTTTTGCCAGTTAGTTCTCGGACAACTGATCACCTGGGAAATATATTTTCTGCAAACTGAAGTAGAGCCCTTCACACACACACACACACACACACACACACACACACACACACACACACACACACACACACACACACACTTACTTGGAAACACTAAGATTAGAACCTCTACCTAGGTACATCTTGCTACTAATGTGTTTGGTCTTAATTGCACACACCACAGAGCTTGGAGGTGTGTGTAATTCCCAAGGTGTGTCCCAGGCTTCCTGTAAAGTGAACAGCAGCACCAGGCCTCGTACAGTCTGGTAATGGGGGATGTAGTGGGTGTTAATGGACAATACATAGTATAACATACTGTTGTATACACATTGACAAATGCATACAGTCATAGACACATTTGATAGACCTGGGTTTAGCAGTGCTGACTACCTTATCAGTGAGTCCATAGAGTTACAGAGTTCTTCCACACAGCACATGCATCATTAGGCTGAAGAGTGTCATCAGTTACCTGTATGGTTGATGGTGAGAGCGATCCTCATACAGCAGACCTTGGGACATGTACTGGGGGTACCATGGTGTAAAGACAGTATACCCAGCACCCCCACCCTACATTGGATATTGTACCCACTGAAACCAATGATAATGCTCCAACATACCCACAACCACATATTTACCAGGACTGCAATACAAACCCTTGTCTATCTAAATATTGCTACTACAGGGATATGCATTTATTGCGCACACCACAAAGATAGTAGGGTGAGGGTTTTGTCATGGCTGTCCTAATGTCAGCAACATCACCAGTCCTTATAATATATGACAAGGATTAGTGTATTTGGAGAATGTGGCCTCAGAATGCTGTCTCCTACTAATATGCACGCACACACACACACACACACACATGCACACACACACAATTGCACACACACACACACACACACACACACACACACACACACACACACACTCACATTTGCCAGGACTCAGAGGGTAACCCACGCCTATCTACTCATTTGTAGAACAGTGTTATGCAAGTACTGCAAGTTCCAGGTAGCCCATAGGGTGAAGAGTGTCACAAGGTACATTCAATGTGAATTACAGCAGCAACCCTTTCTTAGCATAGCAATGGGGGGTGTTGATAAGGCCCTCAGAGTATTTTCAACTACAAGTTTACAAACACACAAACACTGTTATACTCAATAATGCACACAGACACATTTGTCCATTCTGAGGACCATAGGTGCAGGTGTTCCTATGTGTGTGCCAGGTTAATGTCCGTGGAGAGATGAGAAGAGTAGGGCATGTGAGTACACTGGTATCATGCCACCTGACATTTGTCAGCAGGCCATCTATCAAGTAATGCCACTTGAGTGATCCCCAGGATTCAACATTTACTCATCTGGCTTTCTCTTGAAGAGGGCCAGTGAGGTGCTCCAATTGACATGAATGCAACATATATTGCATAATATGGCCAGTGTCTGAATTAGGGACCTATATCCAAACATGTTCTGTTGACTGTGGTAGTCTGGATGAGGTATCCATGCCATGTGGTGCGTACAGAGTGGGGTTTCCTAGCTGTGGCATTCATAACACAGCTGGGCAGACATGTCAGTGTCAGTCAGTCAGAGATTGTCTGTAAGCAGCCTAGATGAATACCTGACATCTGCACATTTGTAAAGAGGACAGACAGAAAGTAGATAGCCAACAGGTTATGCATTAGGATGAATGTTGTGAAGGATAGATGTCTGAAACAGATAGGTATGCCATTATTACATGACAACAGTCCTCAATGACATGTCCTAAAAACATAGTAGTCTACAGTTAATATCAGCATACAAGATCATTATCCTATAGGAGATACATAAAACATACAGCTCAAACATCAAGAACACGATAGTCAGTACTCAGAGCCCAACTTTGCATGCAGGGGTGTATGGTTCCGCTACTGCTATCTGCAATCATCTCTTACTTGGAAAGGCACTGTTAAAAGTAGTCATGTAATGAGACAATACATGCACGTGTGACTGTGTAAGACCTGGGATACTACCCAAGTATGTAACACATACAAAGAGATAAGATTGCAGTACTACCCATGTATACTCAGGTGCCCCATACAGTATACTCACACCCCTTGCTATTGTAATGACAGCACACAGAAGCATGTTATGTACATGGAATTAAATACACTTATTAAAGTTGTCATTGCCCTGCTATTTGATCAGACTGGAATGTGATCACAGGTTAATAGGGCTGGGCTATGGTTAGCAGGTTTAGGCATTACTTAAATGTAAATGCTATGCGGATTTGCACACTGGTAAGCAAAGCCAACATGGTATAAGCACATATCCATTTAACCATACATTAGCAGCACTTACCATCGTGCAAACCAGTGCAAACCCACTTAAAGCCACTTTAAAGAGACTTAATCACCATGTCTCCATCCGCTCTTGTTCTGCCCAGCAATAAAATGAATAGCCCATTCAGGTCTTGAACCCAGGACCTTGTACACTACAGTCACAGCATTTATTACTAAGCCATGAGAGCTGTAAGAATGGCTGTTGTTTTTCAAATATATCATTCAGTACATGTACTGAATAGTAGTGAACTGCGTTGACTACTACAATTGTTCGTTACTTGTTAGTGGAAATAGTGTGGTATCTCTCGTGTTCATATCTAAATATACACATATCAGATAAATATAGTGAGATACATCTCAGAAGGAATATACAATACTCATGTTCACACATAAAAAGGATATATATATATATATATATATATATATATATATATATATATATATATATATATATATGTGTGTAAAACATATGCCCATAACATGTAGTGGAGTCATAACTCAGCACCATAACTCTCAACCTCTTAGTGCAAGGGAACGTATTGTACATATTGTTGTTAGAAATGCAGAATGTTGCTACAGTAACAGGGGTTGTGTCAACATACATGTTGTGAAGGAAGGCTCTCCTGAACCTGACATGTACACCATTAGTTACTGACAGACATCATAAACTCATCATAGTGAAATACCACACAAATCACAGTAAATGATCCTGTGGAATACAGCAGATATATGAGCAATAAACATGGACAGTCTGAAACAATCTGTTCAGTCGAGAGGTATACACAGAACACTTTAGTGCAAGAAATGTGGACCAAGCCTTACAAAGTGGATGTTTAAAGCCATGAAAATGGGGATATATCACAAATACTGGAGTAGATAGGCTCACACAGTTGATGCATTCACACCCTCCAGTCTGTCCTAACATATATTAACTGGAAGAGCACAGGTCCCAAGACTACATACTTCCCACTAGTCACTGACATACATCTTCACAGCATCCCACTGCTTTGTCAATAATACACAACATGTATGGTGGCCAGGCAACAGTACATCTGACAAATATCTGGACATAACATCACACTAGGGTATATACACTGAGCTGCTAGGCATGTCACCAAGCACTGTCTAAATTACAGGCAGACTGCCACAACACTATCCTTATTTTCCTATGGGGGAATACACATGTAATTGCAAATATAGAAGGCACTACAAGCATGTAACAGCATGGAGTAACAGACATCAGTGTGAAAGTGCATACCCACAACCACTCTCAACACAGTCACATAATGGTAAGCCTAATTAATAGTACAGTATATGGACTGTGTGAACAAAACCCATCATCATATTTGCCACTCACACACTAACCCTACATATACTGGCTCAATTCACTGTGTAGTCTGATGCCTGACTGTGGTATGGGACATGTCTCAGTCTGGTCCTACAAACATATAAGCTGATAGGGCACCAGAAACTGGAGCAGCATGCAACATCAGAATAGGACCAAGAACACTGACATCTACCCCAGTCTGAAGCCAAGCCAAATAACATATTCACAATACACTGCTACACAATACTGGCACTCTGTCAGCAATCATCATTAGTACACAGACCTCACTACTGTACAGATTACAACAGAATGTCCAGGTTTTCTCCTCAAATATAAGACCTCCTATACATAACATGTCTGGCAGTCAGATATATCACTGGCTTGATATCAGGAATGATGTAATTAAATAATGATATACTGTACATATCCACCTATTACTGCATGACATATGGACAAAGGGTGACATACTTGGGGGACAGAGGCACAAACACAGGGCCATTATTGACATATTCCTGTTATAAACTGAGAAAACTGTTGGTGTAACAGGGTTTGTTTCTAACATGTCTCTTCTGAGGGATATGAAATCAGTAACACACATGGATGTTACCATTTACTGACTGCAATCATCAGAGTATGCTACTGCATTTATAAAGACAGACAATGTGTGAGTAACACAGCAAATCTAAGACCCCAAACTCTGGTCAGTCTGCAGATAGCCCTACATGTGAGAGTTTTCTCAACTACATAACATTGTCATGCCAGACTTTACATCATGCAGGACAGCCATATCCACACAATCCCTGTTAAACCAGCATTACTTCAAATATAGAACAGTAATACTTACCTTCTTTCCCCATGTCTGGAACATCCCCTCCAGTTTGTTGGCCTGTCTCCACAGCGTTTGTTGTAAGAGGTATTTCCAACTACTCTCTGTGATGCTGTTTGTCAGACACCCACATGAAGTCCTGCTCACAGTGAAGGAAACAGGCCAATGCCCACATGAAGTGCTTAGTTGCAGGAGTATGTTTCCATGCAATTGGCTATAGGAATGATACCACAGCTGTTCCACATGCAATTAGCAAGTGGGGGACTCCAATTCATGCACAAGCCATCAGCTGATCATGTGCATTACCTACAAAAGTCAAGCTGCTGCCTACGCAGAGCAGATGTATTTTTTCATATCTACAAGAGAGGGAGATAGAGAGAGACAGAGACAGAGACAGAGAGTCAGAGAGACAGAGAGAAAGAAAGAAAGGAAGACAGAAAGAGAGAAAGAGCCAAGCGTGTTTGTGTTTGATCCGTGGGCGGAGAGTGGTCTCTGAGTATTATAAGGATTGCCTCTATTGTTCACTAATCCATGCTGTCACATAGTCATTGCACATGGCAGTAGACATTTATGGCTGTGGATTGTCTACACCAACCTCTACAGTGTTTGCAACTGTTGGCCTTGTAATGTGGACATTGGGATATATAGGTCCTCAATATAATAATGCAGCAAAACCCGCACCACAATGGATCCTGTTATTACACAATCACTCCAACACCCACCCAGGATACTGATGACACACACACACACACACACACACACACACACACACACACACACACACACACTTGCCAGTACTGAGTTTCAAACCCCTAACTAGCTATGGTATTGCTACTACAGTGTTATGCATTTATTGCAAGCACTACAGAGCTCATATGTTGGAGAGCTGTCCAAAGGTATCTTTGAAGTTGAGTGACATCAGCAGCAGTGCTAAAGGAGGGTAAGGGGAGCGTAGTAAGTGGGAATGTCCACAAAATCAGGTGTCATCAAAGACACACACATTCTCTCACACAAACACACAGTTGCTATGCTTGGTATTAGAACTCCTACCCAAGTATGCTACACTATGGTATTACGCAGTTATTTCAAGTGCCACTGAACTTATATGCTGGAGAGCTGTTCAAATCTATATTTGAAGGTGAGTGACATCATCAGCAGTGCTAAAGGAGGAGTAAGGGAAGAGTAGTAAGTGTGAATCCCCACAAAATCAGGTGTCAACAAAGACACACACACACTTTCTCACACAAACACACACAGCTTCACAGTTGCCATGTCTGGGATTAGAACTCCTACCTAACTAATATGCTACATTATGGTATTATGCAGTTATTGCAAGTGCCACAGAGCTTATATGTTCAGAGCTGTCCAAAAGTATCTTTGAAGCTGAGTGATATCAGCAGCAGTGCTAAAGGAGGGGTAAGGGAAGAGTAGAAAGTGTGAATGTCCACAAATTCACGTGTTAACAAACACACACACACACACACACACACACACACACACACACACACACACACACACACACACACACACACTCACACAAGCTCACACAGTTGCCATGTCTGGGATTAGAACTCCTACCTAACTAGCATGCTAAACTATGGTATTATGCAGTTATCGCAAGCACCACAGAGCTTATATGTTGGAGAGCTGTCCAAAGATATCTTTGAAGGTGAGTGACATCAGTCGCAGTGCTAAAGGAGGGGTAAGGGGAGAGTAGTACGTGTAAATGACCACAAAATCAGGTGTTATCAAAGACACACACACTCTCTCACACAAACACAGTTCTCATGCCTGGGATTGGAACTCCTACCTAACTAGTATGCTACATTATGGTATTAAGCAGTTATTGCAAGTGCTACTGAGCTTATATGTTGGAGAGCTGTCCAAAGGTGTCTTCGAAGGTGAGTAACATCAGCAGCAGTGCTAAAGGAGGGGTAAGAGGAGAGTAGCAAGTGTGAATGCCCATAAAAAAGCACACACACTCTCTCACACAAACACACAGTTGTAATATCTGGGATTAGAACTCCTACCTAACTAATATGCTACACTATGATATTATGCAGTTCTTGCAAGTGCCACAGAGCTTATATGTTGCAGAGCTGTCCAAAGGAATCTTTGAAGGTGAGTGACATCAGCAGCAGAGCTAAAAGAGGGGTAAGGGGAGAGTAATAAGTGTGAATGCCCACAAAACCAGGTGTCATCAAAGACACACATACTTTCTCACACAAACACACACAGTTGCCATCTCTGAGATTAGAACTCCTACCTAAGTAATATGCTACACTATGGTGTTACTTAGTTATCACAAGCACCACAGAGCTTATATGTTGGACAGCTGTCCAAATATATCTTTGAAGGTGAGTGACATCAGTAACAGTGCTAAAGGAGGGGTAAGGGGAGAGTAGAAAGTGTGAATGTCCACAAAATCAGGTGTTATCAAAGACACACACACTCTCTCACACAAACACAGTTCTCATGGCTGGGATTAGAACTCCTACCTAACTAGTATGCTACACTATGGTATTATGCAGTTATCACAAGTGCCACAGAGTTTATATGTTGCAGAGCTGTCCAAAGGAATCTTTGAAGGTGAGTGACATCAGCAGCAGTGCTAAAAGAGGGGTAAGGGGAGAGTAATAAGTGTGAATGTCCACCAAACCAAGTGTAATCAAAGACACACATACTTTCTCACACAAACACACACAGTTGTCATCTCTTGGATTAGAACTCATACCTAAGTAATATGCTACACTATGGTTTTACGCAGTTATCACAAGCACCACTGAGCTTATATATTGAAGAGCTGTCCAAAGGTATCTTTCAAGGTGAGTAACATCATCAGCAGTGCTAAAGGAGGGGTAAGGGAAGAGTAGTAAGTGTGAATGTCTACAAAATATGTCAACAAAGACACTCACACACTCTCTCACACAAACACACACAGTTTCACAATTGCCATATTTGGGATGAGAACATCTACCAAACTAGTATGCTACACTACAATATTACACAGTTATTGCGAGCACCACAGAGCTTATAGGGCTGAGACTTCCAAAGGTTTATTTCAAGGTAACTGACATCAGCAGGAGTGTTAACATGGGCAATGGGAAGTGCAGTGTGTGTGTGTGTGTGTGTGTGTGTGTGTGTGTGTGTGTGTGTGTGTGTGAATGGGTCATAAATCAATCTTCTGGAAACACACACACACACACACACTCAGTCACACACAACTTTACATTTGACAGGACTGAGTTTACAAATGCTACATGAAAACTTATTTGTACTACCGTGTTACATAGTTATCACAAGCGCCACAGGCACTATAGGGCTGATGGCTACCAAAAGGAATATCTACAGTGATTGACATAAGCACATCATGTGATATAGGCAAGCTGGATATGTAGTGGGTGGGACAGGCCTCATAATGGAATTCTCTCTGTCACTGTCTGTCTCTCTCTCTTCCCCACATCTGTGTGTGTGTATGTTTGACATATTATAGTCTGTTTGCCTTAGATATGTGTGAGTATTCCTATCCAATGTGTTTATGAAGCATAAATGGTGTACAATTTGGTGTGTGCGCACAGATATCTGGAAATGACAGATATGTATAGTCCACTGTGTTGTCAGACGCGGGCTTCATTTCTCTAAGTATATGAGCATGAACAATATAGTCCACTGTGTTGTCAGACATGGGTTTCATTTCTTTAACTATATAAGCATGACCAGTATGACCTTCTGTATTGAGTGTGTGAATCCATTCCAGGTAGGGTTGTACTCCAGTCCATGATTTGGTATTCTACACCTACACCTAGCAACCTGTTTCTGCAGAATATCTGTAGATAGGTTGACAATATGGAGTCACAATGGACGACAGTTAGGGGGATACTGTAGCTATTGCTGTCTGTGCTACTTGTGTTGCATGGTTGGTGTTAGCACAGATATTCAGACATGTGTACTGTTTTACACTGTGATGTATTATGTCATCAACTACTAACAGATGTAATTATTTGTTCACAGTTATTTACCAGGAAATACAAGATGGATGAATATGAGTCCAGTATTGTGGGCTGCAGCCTACACATTCTTGCACACTCCTGCAATTCTGGAGGGGTAGCTACAGACACTTGCTGATCGGTCTGTGTAAATGGTATATCACCTTGGTAGTATGGAGGCTGAGGATCCCCTTCTTGTATATATATTGACTTAACAGAATGGCCATATCCTGCTGTGGCCATACCTCTCAGCTGTACAGATTCACCCAGGTTACCCAGAGGCAGGGATCATATATCTGGTCAGTTCCCCCTCACATTGTGGTTTATGAGCAGATTTGTAGCCACCCATTAATGGGTTTGCAGGCAGGAGTGGTATGGGCACACATCAGAGTTTCAGACTTCACACAATCCAAGACATCCATGCTTCTACACCCCCCCTCTGTTATTCTATCCTCTTCCTAACATTATGCTAGCAATATCTGAGAAGTATCCCTATAGTTGGCCCTTCATTCCAGTGGTATCTATGGATTGGGCCACAGTTTTTGCAGTAGGACATGGGGGGCATGCTACTGGGATTTGCAATATGGCCTTGCATTTGTGTTCTGTAAACTGTGTTAGGTTGTTAGTTAGGACCCCATGAGATGCCATACATTGGCACTGTGGGTGAGACACAAGCCTTTCACAGAGGACTGTAAGCCATTTGGCAGTGATGCAGGCCATCTGTAGCATGCCAGTGCATTCTGTCACTCCTACATTCCCATGCTGCAAGCCAGTAGATTCCCCTGGGGTGACAGAGTAAGTGTGCAAGGTGTTAATGGCAATACTTCCTGTCCATATTGATCCATTGGTCTGGATGCAGGCAAAGTGCTGCTTACAGCTCGGGACACACCTGCATAGGACACCTCTTCAACATGCTGCATTCTGTGGGTATTCCCATACAAAAGTGGGGGTATACCGTACTCATTCCCAATGGCAGGGATATGACCTGTGATAAACCTGTAGCTGATGGTGGGGTGAGCCAAGTGTATGTGTGATATGGAAGCTTCTTGCAGCTGACTCACAAATATACTTGGGACATTCTCCTTATGCTGCCTTGTGCTGGGACACAGGCAGTCTCTCATTACTTCATAACCATGCCTTTTGTGGTCTGCCAGTGACTGGCCAGACTACACCAGTATTCCATACTACACAGACAACTAATGTGCTACTAACCTGTCTGTATCCATTATCCAGTATTCTCCTGCTACACTGTCCTTGGATTACTAATGACTCAATCATAATTTGATTACTTATGACTCAATCTTAATTTTTAGTCTGCTGACAGTCTAGAGATGTTTCTCCCTTAAGTAAATCAATGCTGTATTTCTCTCAGCTACACTTACTTCTTGAAATTGCAAACTCAGACTTTGTGTTATCTACTCCAATCTTTGCTTGTCTTGTTCATAACATCACTTTTTATGTATTTTTTCACTACAGCTACTATGTATTATTATGTTATATAACATGTTTTTTTTTAATTCATTATCAAGACATGTATTGGAGCTTTTCTCCTCAGATCTCCACTGAAAATGGGCTTCTGGCTCAGCTGGATATCCCGGTTAACAAATGTCAATAAATATAAATAAATAAATAATTAAACAAATAAATAAATGTACAATTCCAAAGTTGTGTGCAGTTGACAGTTACATTTTATGCACTCTGTCTAGGATACTTCCACCTGTGTATTGTGTGTATGTATGGGCCCACATTCATGGCATGTCCATCCTTCAGATGGTGACAGATATTGACATCTGGACAGTGAGTATGGATGACTGCTGACATGGGCATTGCTGAGAAGCATTGTGGTTGGCACTGCAGTTGTCAGAAAATGGCCCTGTCAACCACAGTACTGCCCATAGGCCACCGAGATACAACCCTCCATGCCTACATGCTAACCACTTCCAGACAATATTGAACACACAACAACCTAATGCACAGACCCCTGCATATTGTACACATGCAACAATCTATCCTGTAGATTGGGCCAGCTCGGGTAATCTGTGCTCCACTGATATTACTCCTCACACTTACATGTTACTGCATTTCTACATAGGATTGTGGGGGGGGCACACCTAATGACTTTAAACATTTGCTATGACTGTACTGGTATTTCAGGTACTCTGTTGGCTTCCCTTTCTTATTGTATTCCGACCTATCATGCAGACTGAAGGCATATAAGTAGAGTACAGCTCTTAGGTTTTATTGCCCTACATTTTAGTTTCAGACTTCTTTCCCTTCAGAACTTACATACAACTGCCAGACCTGTTGTAGTCTGTCTATGTAGGTCTGGAGGGGGGCTATTCACCATTGCTATCAATTGGAGGCCTTAGCCCAGCCTTTTTTTATGGTCATCTACACCTGTTCTGCTGTCTGAGGCTGGTGATGGGTATGTGAGCCTCACTGACATGCATGTGTGTGTCTTATGGACACACATTTGGGCCACCAATGTACTGCGGTGGGATTTGTCACCTTGTCTAGTACTGCCTAGTATGTTGACACCAGTATTTGTTATGGATTTCATGCTGCCCATATAGGTGTTCACTGTCTGCTGCCATCCCATTCAGCCACCCAATTCCCTTGCATGCTCACGTACATACCATAGATACAACTATCAGAACATACTACTCCATTCAATAATTGATAGGAAGGGTGACTTACCTTGTGACTGGGCCAGTATTGAGGACGGCGCTGGAGGGCTGACTATGTCAGATGCACATAGTACATGGTAATGCACAGGTAGTGTCATGTTTGACATCCCTTTTACTGTATGTGCGAGTCAGAAGAGGTGTCATACCCTGGGTCCCTACCATGTCAGTGTATGGGCTATGTGTTGTCTCTTTGCCAAAGCCTGTGCATACTGAGCATACCTCCTTCTGCCTACATGGGCAGGCACAGGTAGTTCATCCTCTGAGTCACTCTGTGCCTGTGATGACCTTGGCAATGGTGGGAGGGGCTGTGTGGCCTTGCCCCGTGCTGTTCCTGCTGCAGCTGTTTCCACAGGATCATATTGTGTATCATGGCACACACTATGAACATCTGTGTACATTCAGCTGGAGAGTACTGCAAGGCTCCACCGGATATGTCCAGGCAGCAGAACCATGACTTGAGCATCCCAAACACATGCTCTATTATGATTCTGGTTTGTGTGTGTGCCTCATTATGGAGTTCTTGTTCAGGTGTGTGTGCATTTCTGAGGGGTGTCATCAGCCACGGCTCCAGTGTGTATCCAGCATCCCCCACTAGGTGGCCATATGGGATGTCCCCACTGGCAAATGACTGGTACAGCTGTGTCATATGCCAGATGTGGGAGTCATGATAGTTTCCAGGACTGCCGGCACACACATTCAAGATAATGACCTGGGCATCGCACATGACCTGGCAGTTGATGGAGGGTAAGCTCTTGCGGTTTATGTAGACCCTACCCCGCTTACCGGATGGTGCTTTGATGTGTATGTGCGTGTAGTCTATAGCACCCACTACCTCATCGTATTTTGCTATTTGGTGGAAGAGACGCATATTGCTGGTCAACACCTCATGGGTGTTGAGGAAATATATGTGCTCACCAGCATGTGCTGACATGGCATCCAGGAACTGGTGGAGTACCCTGGATGCTGATGCCTGTGAGATCCCCATGATATCCCCAGTTGCCCTTTGGAAGCTGCCTGTGGCTAGTATTCTTAAGCCTACACATATCTTGGTATCCACTGGGATGGGTTCCCCTCTGTTGGCCCTGTGTGTGAGGCGGGGCCAGCTCAGCTCAACAATTTGCTGTAGTATGTCCCTGTCCACCATATAGTGCTCCACTATTTCCAGCTCATGTAGCCTCTGGTAGGTTACCCTGGGTCTGTACACTCTTCTCTTCCTCCTCACTGTGGGATGGTCATCATGCATTCACATCCTCACCACCCTCAGCCTCTTGCACATATTGATATATGAGACCAACAGAAGCCCCTAACATTTTGTTAGTTTTGTCAGGTAAAATTTCCCCATCTATGGCCACCGGTGGTGTAGAGTTTGTGGGAAAAACCAGACTGAAAGGTGTTTGCATAGTTTATAGTAGTGTGCTGGGCTGCTGCCTGTGTAATTGGCTGATTCTGATACATTTCACCTGCCAGCTATGCTAGTTCTCCTTGATTTCCTTCCTACTGCTGTTTTCCCTTCCCATTGTCTTCCTGTTTAAGCCCAGAGGCACTTCGCACTTACCTAGTGCTCAGGTGTGAACAGTGCTGCTATTTCCTGTTTTTTTTTTTGTTTTGTTTAAAACCCGGTGCGCACACCTGTTTAGGCAATGCAAACACTGCTAGGCAGCCTCAAACACATACCCTTCCTTAGATTTGCCTAGCTAAGGGCAAACACAGGCCACAGAGCTCCAATAAGCTTACAGCATGCATAACACACCCCCTTATGAGGTCATCCATCTCTTATACTTATACAATGGTGTTGCTGCACCTACACAGTTGGGTGCAAGCTAACACTGAGAGGAAATCTGTGATTCAGTATCAATCCCCTCATTTACATAAAACAGAATGCTAATTCATGGCTACCACACTCACACTGAGCCTTCCCCCTTAGCAACCACAATTCCCTGGTATTGTTGTCTTATGCATACCATTGACTATTATGGCAAAATGCTGATTTGGGTATAAAATCTTATCCCCCCCCCCCACTTTTTTTCTTATTTTCATGACAATCCCATTATGCGTAAACAGTTGAGATCGGCCAAAAAAAAAATAATAAACTTGTTTTTTATAAAATTGCAACTATGTTTCATGCCAATGGCCATATATTTGGCCATTGGCATGCCTACTACATTGAATACATGCTTTCTTTTGAGCTGTCATGGCTCCATTTTGTAATATGCAGAAATGTATTTGGTTAGTAACCGAATACATTTCTGCAGGTTACACTATTCCTGCACAGATGCCCACCTGCTTCCTTGGTCACTAATTCACCTCATTTGTATGGTTTTCACCAGCAAATGAGGTAATTAGCATATGGCAGTAGTGTCTGTGCGGGAATAGTGTAGGCGCACTCGTTCAAGTCTAGGGGGCTCATTCATGGATCGCTCATCGGCCATATTGCGTGCAGCAGCTCTGACACTATTCAGGCACTCCGTGCAGAGCTTGCTGAATCCAGGGGACTGTTTCCAAAATAATGTAAAAAGTCCCAGTAATCAAATGAAACTGATTAGCATTCCTGGTTTGTAGTTTGTGATGATGGAAATGCAATATTCATCATTTCTAGAACCTAACACATGCTGGCCATCAGTCTGATCACAGTCAATCTACCCATTTTCTCTAAATGGATGAAAGTTGATCATAATTAGTCACTATTCTAACAACTATAAGGGGGAATTGTATGTCATACCCCAAAATCACACCCCCTATGATTCATTTAATCAGTTCACATGTGAGACTGTAATGGGTACAATGTGGATAATTACTAACAGTAGCCTGTCTAGCAATCCCCATTAGGTCTTCTGTCTCTTTTGGGTATTTGACAGTGGAAGAAGTGCATCAAGATATATCCACATGCCTTCATTTTGGAGGAACAAGCAGGCATCACCTCTTCCATACTGTTTTTCCCAAGCTGATCTCAGAGAAAGTGATAGTCAAATCCAAGCCAGCTAGGTCATACTCAGGACTCCACTTCTTTATTACATTAAGCCAACATATCATGCATCATCATGGAGATGCAACATACAACTTACATTGGTCAATTAAAATAATCATGCTGCCTTCACAAGTGCTATCAAAAATCATCAGAAACTGAATGGAAACAACTTAATATGATTCACTGTTACAAAGGTCACAAGGAAGCAACATACAGCAATTTAATTTTGATAAGAAGTAAATTGCCTTTTGTTTACAAAGTCCAGGCGGAAACATTCTTGATTTGAGGTTCATGATAATGGTAAGTAATATATAGTATTTTAAAATTACCACAAGAAAGCAGCATACGGCATGTTTACTCTTGATAAAAATACACTGCTTTCACAAGCATTATCAGAAGTGCTGGCAAATAAATGAAGCTCTTATTACATAATTCAAAGTATGATCATGAGGAAGCAACATATAGCATGTTTTTGATTAAAATAAATAACATTGATTTTAAATTAACATATTTGTGCACTGAATTAATATAGCCTCTGAATGATGTAATTTACTGGCTCAAATAGACTACAATCATTCATTCATTACTACCCCAAACTGATAAATAATAGGCATCGGTGGAATGTAGTCAATTACATACTTTTACAAGTACTGTCAGAAGAGAGAGCAAACAGCTGAAACCTATTTGACATAATTCATAAGAAAAAGATGATCATGGGGAGAAATGTAAAGTATTTTGCTGATATTAAAAATATTCAGTTATACTGCCCTCCCACATGCTTATCAACAGCTCAGACAAATTAAGCAACTGTTTAACAGAGCTAAACTTAAACATGCTTCCTTTGTAATTTCTAGTAATAAGAAAGCAACATTGAGTATATTAAAATGATTGTGGCAAACCAACATATCAATTGACCAATCAAATATTATCCAATTATGGTTGAAACATAAATAGCTATTAAATATTTAACCCTTGATGCCCCCAGCTTGCTTTCCTTAAGAAAAAATGTTATATTAATGGTTTTATTCAATCCGGGTGGGGGGGGGAATCAACTCTTAGTTTAACTTGCCATTCTACCTCTCTCCTCTCAATAGAATGTTTCAAATCTCCACCCCTTCTGTCTTGTGAGACCTGTTCAAGGATAGCAAAAGTAAATTTTTTAAAATTGTCACATGAAATGGAATGTCTATAAAGAGCATTGTTAACATTTTTACTTTTGATTGCATAAATGTGTTCTCTTATTCTCTTTCTAAAGCTTCTTGTTGTCATACCTACATGTGCACCCTGAACATAAGGTGATATACACCACACCTATTGTGCCACAGCTATAGCTACCTGGTGTTCTTAAAGTAAGTGAAATGTTACTCAAGAAAATGTAGGGTCCTTCATTAATAAGCCTGCAGACATTGCATCCAATACATTTATAGATGTCTAGTGTTTTGTTTGTGGTAGGAGATTCTTTTTTGGTGATATTATGTTTAACATCTATTTTATACATTTATCTTTTTTGTGCACAAAGAATGGTGGTTCACCAAATAATTTCCTAAAGTCTTGGTTTCCATTAATAATTTTCCAGTTCTTTTGGATGATCTCTTTAATCTTAAATGTATCAACAGATACACTAAATAGTAATGTGGAATAGAATGGAAAGTAAATAATCCTTCCTTATTGTCCTTAAATGAACTCTTATTTACTCCTTCTTTGTGTGCTACACTAATGGTGCCAATCAAAGCATCAGTAGTATTGTTTAGAAATGTGTTACTTATCATTTTATTTCTGTTACTGTTGAGACCTGTGAGGAAAATAGGGCCAAATTATTTTGCTGTTTTGGAAGCCTAATAGTTTTGTTTGAGTCATGTTTATATTGCATAATAGCTTTGGTTTTGGTCATGTTTGTATTTACTACCACAAAAGGTTTTGCCATTTTTTTGTTGTATTTGTTAGGGGTATTTAGAAAGGCTTAGTACTACCATGAAGCATTAATTAGCATGATCTGGTCTTTATCTGGCCTAGGTTCACAAAACAGAATTAGAAATGCATCTGAAATAAACACTTTGGCACATAACACTTATTTTAGATGTATAGGTATCTCCATTATTTCAAAAGAGGAAAGAATTAAAACACTACCTTGTGTTAATTAGCACCACACAATTACACTTGCTCTTTCTAAACATCCACATATAATGTTGCTCTTGATAAAAAAAAAAAAAAAGAAAATACACGACTTTCACAAGCCCCAGAAAAAAATGGCAAATGTGTGAGACTGATTTTATGTGATTAAATATAAAAAGATGACAAAGTCCATAACAATGAAGAGACATACAGAATTTTGCTATTGATAAAAGCATGAGTGGTTCTGTTTTTAATAGTGCTGACATGAAACACTCATGCATTGTTGTGTACAAAAATAGAAAACAACATACTACATTGTAAAATGATCACAGGGAAGCAATACATCATTTTACACCTGATCAACATGTCACTGCTTTCACAACAGTCATCAAAAGCATTGTGTAAGAAGGGGAAACTTTTATATAACTCAAAGGAAAAATATGATCTCAAGAATGTAGCATAAAGCATTTTTTGGTACTTATGTATTATCACAACTAGATTTTCACAGTTGCGAAAAGCAGATGCCTGCAGACATACAAGTGCCTGAAACATTTCAAACTGCTGATCATAGTCCTTACTACTGACCAAAAAGTTTACATTTCTTTCAGGAACACTTTAAGAAATCCTCTACCTGTTTTGTGTGCCTTACAGAAACACGATTGAGTTATCATGGATGGTCTCGTAGTGTCTGTTGGAATATTTTCACAGAGTAGCAGGAATCGTTCACAGAAGGAAAGCACAGAGACAGACAGTTTGCTTTGGGTACACTTTTTATTTGTAACCAAGGTTTTCATCAATGTATAAAGAACCATTGCATTCTTAATAATTTTACATTATGAGGGTGAATGATGTTAGCAGATTCCGTGGTCATTTTTAATAGAGGAAGTTGGGAGTAGTGATGTTTTTGGCATTATTGTAGTTATGTATGACATTCTTTTGCTAGGTGAGTTTCATTTACAATGCTGCTATTTCATATGTAATTTAAGGTAATGGTTGCATTCTGTAAGAGTAGGAAGACTGGAAATTAGCAGGTGGTCTACACCAGAAGATAACAGATGTTGATAATAGTCCAAAGATGAGAAGAGGCCAGAGTTCCATCTTATTATTCCAAATGTAGTTAATAATTATGGCAGATACTTACTGTAATTTATTTTATTGGGAGAGCTATTTGAGTGTGCATGTCTTACATCAAGAGTTAAAAGGTATGTTAAAAGGTAGGTACATAATTTGTTTTGTATACAAACCCCTAGTAATTTTTATCTACACTGAGAAATATACTCAATAAAAAATATATATATACATATATATATATATATTTTTTTTTTGTTTTTTAATGTCATTCTTAACAATTGATGTTTTTATATTGTTTCTGTATTACCCTCTATCAGTGTTTTTATAATACATCTAGGTAACAATTTGTTGTTTTTTATAAAGGCTCTGTCTTAACCTAGACTAACTCTGTATGATTCCTGGAGCTTTTCTCCCCGGGCCTCTACTGAAAATGGACATGTAGCCAGTTAGACTAGCCCGGTCAACAAATGTAAAATAAAAAATAAAATAAATAAATATGTCCCTGACTATCTTGCCTTTGCTGAGGTTGTGTGCAGGAGTGTGGAAATTACAATGCAGTGTAGCACTGTGCAGGTCATGAAACAAGTGAGATGCCCCCAGCAGCCAAAAATTTGATGTTTTTCCTCCTCGGACCTCATACCGAAAGTCACCCACTACTAATTACTTGCTTACACACCACTTTCAAGGTTAAGAAACATGTTTTTGCAGAAGCACTTCCATTTCTGCCACTTCAGAAATCTGGTTGCGATAATACATAAGTACCCATTTTTCTTTTGATTATAAAAATAGAGAATGATCTTATGTGTGGTTCATTTAGCTTAGACCCCATATGTATATTACTGGCCAACAATGTTGTACTTCTCATGGTTAAATAAATACAGAACACAACTTCATAAAAACAGCATCATGGGACAGTCAATCTAAATAGACTATAAATGCTTCAAAGAAAAATAATAACAGTGTAGAAGCAACACTGAACATTTTCATATTGATGATACATATTGCTTTCCAAAAAAAAAAAAAATGTTTTCATGACTGAATAACTGCAGCCTCAGAATAATGTAGTTAACTATCTCATGATGCTGTGATTTGCTGTTTTGAATGAATACAGCATTTAACTATGTAAAGTTTAGCATCATGCAGCAACCAAGGTTAATTGGTTTAACACACTTCTGTAAAAAGACAGGTCATGGAGAAACAATATACAGCATCTTATTCTTTATTAAAAAAGACATTACATTGTTTTCACAAGTGTGCATTTGCACAGTAGAACTAACACAGTTTTCAGACCCTGCCTTTTGCTGGTCTATGTGCAGTTATATAAACTGAAAAATTAACAATGCAAAAACAGTAGCAAGGGAAAGTTGAGTAGCATGTTTTTACATGCTTCAATGGAAAAGACCATGAGAAAGCACTATATAACATTTTGCTCTTGATGAAAAGAAATTAAACTGTTTCTGCAAGTGTGTACTTGAGCAGTTGAAACAATACAGCCTCCAGCTGCTATAACATACATGGCTGAATGAATGCAATGTTCGAAGATGTGAACACCAGCATCACAAGACAGTTAAGCTCTTTCAAAATACTGTTATATTTCTTCACAGGAGTGACACAGCAGCTTCTTGTATTAGGTTTCCTTTGCACTTGTAAACATGCTGGCATATTGCTGTATTAAAATTAAAATTTTAGTATATGATCGCTGAAGCTCAACATGTACTAGTAACTTTTTAGAAACAGGTTGTTAGTGAGTAAAAAAAGGGCATGATTTTTTTCCCTCAATTTCATGGTAAGATATGCTTTCTCTTCATATGCATTCATAAAGTGACAAATATGTAAGTGTAAGAATTGAAAATAATGTAGATTACTGTGAATAAACTGGAAATAACTGGAATGAACTGGAATGAGGCTGGAATAAATATCTTTATGTGTTAATTACCCCAGAGCTGTGCTGAACAGGTGGCAGTCTCTCATTTATTTGCAAAATCTTCTTGTACCTTTCAGAATAAAAGTCTACATACACTGTAGATCTGTTAAGAATGTTTTATTATATACAGTGGAGGTTGATATCAAGAATATCCAAATCAAATTTGCTGTCTCTAATAACAGTGCTAATAAACTGAAATTGACTAAACTATAATGTCCATAGCCTCTGCACTGATTATATTAAGAATTATTCCTTTCTTCTTGAGTAATATATTGTGGAATGTTGGCTATTTTACCACACTTTTGTACACACTCTCAAGTGTCTGTACCAAACTTCTAAGGACTGTAGTGCAATGACTTTCTGCGTATCAGTCCAAACTAACTAAAAACTCACTTCTGCTTCTGAAGTATCTCTCCTACCAAAACCCTGTAAATTTCCTACAGTTCTAAATGCCTGTTTAACCTTGGTTCCCAAGTCTGTTTGTACTTAATGTACTGAACATTCTGTTAGCACATTTTATTCTTATCGGTATTTTTGACTAAAGGTTATTAATTTAAACTGAAACATTCCTTATAGAAGTCTCTTTTAATATGGCTGCATTGCTAGGCCTATACAAAGAGAACACTGCAACAAACTACATTTAAGTAAAACCTAATCTTACAATAAGACTATTAATATTTATAAAATAATGTTTTCTGACAGCCATTATCTGTGGCAATCAAGTTACATACTAGTCTGCTATAACAATTCTCTGACTGAAGCAACATGTTGCCCTTGTAAATGCACTTAAGCCAACAGAGAAAAAAGTTGCTCCTAGGAAATATATATTCTTTGTCTCCTTATTTAAGGCATTGAATATCACAGCTGAGTCAGCTTTCCCAGAAGCCTCTATTTTATTAACAGCAATAAAGAAACATGCTGTAACAGAAACTTTAACACTTCAATAAGAACTGAGTATTTTCTTTCAGCATTTTTCGGCAGTAACAAAGTATGTCATAGCAGCTAGAGCCTTCAAGCTTTTTTATAGTTTGTTTGTTATGTCAAACAGAAATACAGTTGAAGAAGAGGATGAAAACTTTTTAATTATATGAGAGATCTGTCAGTGCTGCAGGAAGCTGACCATCTTTCTCATTTATTCCAAAATTTGTTGGTAATATTCAATTTAAAGTTGAAAAAGTCCAACAAAAGTTTAGTTACTGTTTGTATTAGGCACCGTGGAGTGATTTGAACCTGATAGAGTAGGTAGTTTTGGAGGACGAGGTTAAGAATTCAGTTTAACGCTTGGTGTCAGTTCAGTTGGTAAAGCTTCAGCTGAGAAAATAAATGTCTTGAAAACCTGTTTCAAAGATATTGGAACAATGACTGATGTTATCCTGCTTGATGTGTGACAACTGTCCAGTAAGTTAACAATGTATACTAGGCAACTGCAAGGAGAACAAGAAGAAAAGTATGACTTTGGTACAGTTTGGTAGAGAGTAGTACGCCATGTAGTAGAGGTAAATCAGTATAAGTATAGCTGGAGATGACATGTTTATATTTAGTGGCAGTTGGTGACTTTACACAATAAAGCATTTAGGATTAATTGCAGTGCCGTTAGAAGATGAATGCCTGGACTATCTGCAGTTCACAGAGAAGAAAATGGCAGCAGTCATTCATTTGTTGAAAACGTCATTGAGGGTTAAAGATCATATTACTTACCTTTGTACATCGGCAGAGCTATGAGAAACAACATGCATGATGTGGACAGAGGTCATGTCTTTGTATGAGAAGGATTAAGGTTTATAAAGAATCTGTCAGTCTGGTAAAGTGTGTACTGTGGAAAGCAAACAAGAGCCAAGAACACAGCCTTAATGGTCCCCAATAACATCCTAGGATGCCTTCTGAACAGTCTAAAATATGACTTTTCAGGACCGAATCACTATTTAACTATAGTCATAAAACAGATTTTGTGCCACTAGAATGGAGGACTGAGATGGTCATCATGCTTCATAAGGGAGGACCTTCTACAAATCTTGGAAACTACAGACCCATTAGTCTGACTAATGGTATTTACAAAGCCATGGAAAGAATTATCATGGAAATTATCAATAAGGACATAGGAGACCTCCAGACACTGCATCTGTTCCAGTCTATCAAAATAAAGTAATGCTTACTGAACTGGGTAGACTTCTTTTGAAAAGGTCACTAAAGCAATGGATGAGAGGAAAGCAGTGCATACAGCCTTCTTAGATCTGGCTAAAGCATTTAATACAATACCCCACCTGGGTATTGTCAACAAACTTACAGAAGTAGGTATAAACCCCTTTATAAGATACTGAATAGCTAGCTGGCTCACAGATAGGACCCAGGAAGTTAGGATCAGTTGGGCCACCTCCACAAAGAGACTGGTCATCAGGGGAGTCCATAAGGGCTCTGTGCTGGGCCTGCTCCTTTTTGGCATCTATGTCTCAGAGGTCAAAGCCAATGTCAAATGCTTCTGGCTGACCTTGTCTGCAGATGACTGCAAACTCAAAGCCGTCATCGAATCCCCCCCCAAGATGAGAACACCCTTGACAAAAGTCTAACACAGGCAAACACTTGGTGCCAAAGTCATGGCCTAAAACTCAGTGCCAAGAAGTGCATTATAGTACCTTTTGGAAAGTTGGCCAACCGGCTAACAACATCATCAGTAAAACACCCCCTAAAACTGGATTCACTAGTCAGAGATCTAGGAATTCATATCAACAGGAACATAGCCTTTGACCAATTTGTCCAAAGTATTAAGAAAATCAATCTATGTTGCTCAACTTATAATAAAGCATGGCATCTAGATCCAGCGAGGTCATCATACCACTGTACTTCATCAAATCCATCACAGAGTATGATGCTCCCTTTGGTAAGTACCTGACCAGACACGTGCAGCAGCTGTAACATCCATAAAGGTTCCTTACAGAAAGAATAAAGATGTCACCCCCCAAGATGATTAGAAACATTAAAAATTAGGTGTTAATGAGAAGGAAGGATAGGTACTCACATATTTTAGGAATGAAGGAAGAAACACCTACTATTGATGTTAATACTGTTCAGGGGGGAGAAAGTTTCAACAGGGCTTTGATCTTAAGGTATAGTTCCAGCAGTAAAGAGGTCAAGCAGGTCATTTACAACAACTGGAACATATTTAAGACATACACAAGATTGGAGAAATGCCTTGCAACTACACCCTGCTTTACTTACAAGAGGGGTTATAGTATAAAAAATATTCTTGAGTATTCAGGAAAAGCTTTTAACAACAATGCTAGGACCCTAGGGACTTGGACATGTGGACCTTGTCATTATTGTAGTTACATGTGGGGAGGGGATACCTACCCTGTCTTGTACAAAGGCAGACCACTGCAGTCTTCTCTTTGCCTAACTGTGAATCTAAGGGTGTTTTGATGAACCTTTTGCACATCCATAAAACAAACAACATCAGAACTACTAGATCAGATTACCTATATTTTGCTTGCTTGCAACATAAATACTACATGCTGGAGAGACAGATATATCTTTCTCAGAGAATTCCCATTCTCTGGAACAGTCTCCCCATCCATTTGAAGCAGAGTTCCTCCATAACTCTAATTAAGCACAGCATGGATCAATGGCTAGGTAATCAGAAATTCACCCTGGTCAGGCACCTATGTTTCTGATGGACAGAGGCAAGCAGTAAATCAATATCTACATAAATCAAATTTGTGGGTCATGTTTGAGTTGCACTGCTAGGCTTATAAGGACCGCTGTGGTCATTATCCTAGTATACAGCTATGAACATATGACTCTATGCTCCCTTTGTGGTCATTGTAGCATGTGAATTCATGTCCAACATTCTAAAACTTTCTCAGCATCAGACACATATAAACTATATGACTTGCTTCACTTTATAACCTATAACACTGTATGAAGTATTTATTTGGCACATTGTTTTTGAGGAGTATGCCACTTTGGGCAGACACGATGTCTCTTTAAGATATGTATCAGTGAAATTCTTAGTGAGATAACATTCAAACTATCCACCAATGTTCTTTAAAAATACACAGTGAAACAATCCATGAGTGTTTTTTTCATAAGTTTAGACAGATGTCTGAGTAAACAGAATAACGATGTCATGCTACATACTGCACTACATCAGTATGTGACAATTTCATGTTATATACAGCACTAGATAATAAGGAACAGTGCTAGATCATTAATAATAGGGCACTACTCCACACAGATGAAATGATATGCTCTGAATGTGAACATGTTTGGGGCTAATTGTTGCCATTTGCTGTTATGTTTATTAATTTATTTAGAGTTACTTTTTAATTGCTCCAGTATATGATAGTATTGTATTATTATTTGATGTTACCTGTTTCTGCTCTATTAGAGTGATAAATATTTTTAGCGTATTCTTTTGTTTTGCAGCATACATTATAAAAATCTGTTACTGTTGGAATACTAGTATATATACCAGAATTGTTTGATTTTTGAGGATCAGTATTTGATCTGTTGATTTTGTTTGGTTGTCTATTTTCAGTTCATTAATGCTGATCATCTGTTGGTCTGTTTTCAATTTAAGCTAGAATATCATAATATAAGAAATTTGGAAGATGGCTTTTGTATATGTTAAAAAACACTATTTTATTAATTTTTACTAATTGGTTCAATGAAAAAACTCTATTTTATTAATTTTTGCTAATTGGTTCAATGACTCACTTGACATGACTAAGGCTTGTTTAAACGTGATGGGTAAACACTGCTTTATATTAACTGATGAAGCCAACCTGTTAGGCAAAACTGGTGTTTTTCTACTTCTTGATCTCTGAATTTGGTTAAAATAAACTCATACTGACTGCAATTATGCTGTCTCATTTGCTGGCTTTTTTGGATTGTGTCTGCTGCTATTGCTATGGCGAGAGTGCTGAGTACATAGAAACCTGCACATTTGGTTTGCATGTTACCCGAATAAACCCAGACCATGGGGCTGGTCTGCCTGGTCCTTCAAAATCATATTATGTAGCATTGCAACATGCTAGGAACATCCTACATCCTGTGGCAGTGTCATACTGCAGTGCCCCCCCTTCCGTGCATCAGAGAAACAGAAGCAGACTTTAAGTTGACCAAACATATTATCAATGACATCAGAAGTTTGTGTGTGCATTGTGTTGTACTAGAGTTTTGCTCTGGAGGTTCTCCACACTTATTACTATGAATCAGCATCAATAGCCAGTAGGTATCTAGAATCACCTGCAGCACAATGACAGCATATCCAGAGGTTTTACTACATTAGAATACATCATATGTACCCTTGTATACATTTCCTTTAGCCAAAGTCCCTGCACATACCACTAGATGGTCCTGTGCCATGACACCCTGCAAGAAGTGGTAATAAATGTGAATCGTGCAAACTGTGCTGATACTGGGTGAACACATGGGTACATCACATGCTGCCTGACAGGGCAATGATTGGTAAATTTTCCGCTCAAATACCTCTGTGACTGCTTGTCAGGTGAGGCCTTTTTTGTTACATGTGTGTAATCAATGGCAGCCAGTATTTCAGGGAGGTGGGCAATGTTATAGAAGGCAAACAGAGAAGCCAGTGAGCTAGGAAACTATATATGCTCATCCATAAATAGAAGAATTATATTAAGGAACGTGCTCCAGTTCTAGAAGTGGAGACCTGAGAAACACTTAATGTGTCCCTTGTTAGCATCTGAAATTTTCATGTAGCTAGGATAAAAAGCACTGTACATACCTTGGTCTCTAGCAGGTATAGTAAGGCCATACATTCCAGTAGATCCGATATGTGAGTGACACATATCAGCCCCGATCCACCCAGCAAAACAGCAAAACTGATCAATAATCTCATGGTTGCTAAAATTATGGAATAATTGCCACTGCTGCAAGCATTTCAACTGTTGCTGGATGCCTCCTTGTGTATATGTGTGTGAAATGGCTTTGCTAATGGCTACTAGATGCTCCTGTGATCCTGAGCATTTCTGTTGTCTGCAGCTCTAAGAATTTCAGCATGATTTGTTGTTTTATAGCCTAAAGCATATAGCTGTAGAATTGCCCTCAGTTATGACTATAAATCATGACTGTGGTCACCATGTGTATTTTTGAATGTCCTAGGCCTCTGTCCCACCGGCCTTCATTTGTAAATTATTATGCAGTAATTTGAATATATTCTCTGCAGTGCACTTCTAGTGACAGCATCATAGCATAGCCTACCAATGTGAATCACTACTAGTCTGCACATGGCCATTTTTCATGTAACTACATGCTACAGAGTATACAGCTTGCTTATGAATCCCACAGAGACAAATGACTGCTTTCACAATGCAATCCATAAAACTGTTGTGAATAAACTGTTTGGACCTGACCTCTAATAATTTTAAAAGAAAGTTCTCTGTTTCATGCTGAACCATTACTGTCTTGCATGAAGCACTCTGTTCATACTGATATATCACTATTGAAATGGAGAAGTGAAGACTTAGTACCATTATCTAAAAGTGGTGCGTCCATACTTATTATCCATTCAGGAATGACCCATGTCATCAGGACACTGTATGGACCTTGGCCGATCTGATAATAAGTAAAATAAGAGCTGCTAAACTTTCTGTATATATTATACATACATACATAGCCATTGACATTGTAAGACAATTACATGATGTTGCCTTTTTAAAAATGTACAAATCCCATAAAGCATTGCATTTCTAAGCTGGAATTACATGGGTCAGATGCTAAAGAGTTGACATAATTTCTGGTGAGCTGCCATATTATTACAAATAAAACCTACTTGTTTGTATAAACTGATGGTGTGTCCTGAAATTTCTAAGAGTACTAACAAAGATAACTGAGTAACCATAGATATGGACTCTGACAGCTGATACGACTCTTAGTAAATATTCCAATGGCATTAAAACTGTCTATATTATATGTGGCAACAGAACTGCTAATATGCAAAAATATCTGTACTCTCTGCAAGACAGATCAAAAATAAAACAGAATTCAATGCTAATATATGTAAGGTCCAAAGGAAGAGGAATTACTGATTATTATACCATGATCCCCCCAAAACGTGCACGCTGATTGGCCAGCGTGCCCGTTGTAAATCGAGTTATACTAATGGAAAAAGGTCCGGTCTCCCGGACTTTTTTCCATTAGTATAACTCGATTTCAAAACTGTCTCGCTATGTTAAATGGGTTTAACATAGCGAGACAGCTTTAAAATAAGCAACGGAGATCTCTGTTGCTTATTTTAAAGCTGTCTCGCTATGTTAAACCCATTTAACATAGCGAGACAGTGTTTGCAACGGAGAAAGCAAGATCTCCGTTGCTTTTTTTTAGTGTTTCGCTATGTTAAATGAGTTTAACATAGCGAGACAGTTTTAAATAAGCAACAGAGATGTCCGTTGCTTATTTTAAAACTGTCTCGCTATGTTAAAGTCATTTAACATAGCGAAACACTAAAAAAAAAGCAACGGAGATCTTGCTTTCTCCGTTGCTTTTGCCCACAGCTCTGATGTACTGCACAGGCGCGCAGTACATCAGAACTGCCGCGGATGCCCGACATCTGCGGAAGGGCAGTAAACAGGCATTATACTATGCCATTATTTAAGAAAAGTAACAGTTACTTTTCTTAAATAATGTCATGGTATAATAGCAATAACCCACTTCTGGGTGTGGGTAATGCTAAATTTACCCACGGTTGGCTGTTTGGTCTCGGGCCTCGGGACCAAACCACGCCAACTATGGGTAATTTAGCATTACCCACACCCAGGCGGTTATTGCTATATTATACCATGACCCCCCCAAAACGTGCACGCTGATTGGCCAGCGTGCCCGTTGTAAATCGAGATATACTAATGGAAAAAGGTCCGGTTGCCGGACTTTTTCCATTAGTATAACTCGTTTTTTTTAAAACACTGTCTCGCTATGTTAAAAGGGTTTAACATAGAGAGACAGCTTTAAAATAAGCAACGGAGATCTCCGTTGCTTATTTTAAAGCTGTCTCGCTATGTTAAACCCATTTAACATAGCGAGACAGTGTTTTAAAGCAACGGAGAAAGCAAGATCTCCGTTGCTTTTTTTTAGTGTCTCGCTATGTTAAATGAGTTTAACATAGCGAGACAGTTTTAAAATAAGCAACGGAGATGTCCGTTGCTTATTTTAAAAGTGTCTCGCTATGTTAAACTCATTTAATATAGCGAGACACTAAAAAAAAGCAACGGAGATCTTGCTTTCTCCGTTGCTTTTGCCAACTCTGATGTACCGCGCAGGCGCGCAGTACATCAGAACTGTCGCGGATGCCAGACATCTGCGGAAGGGCAGTAAACAGGCATTATACTATGCCATTATTTAAGAAAAGTAACAGTTTCTTTTCTTAAATAATGTCATGGTATAATAGCAATAACCCACTTCTGGGTGTGGGTAATGCTAAATTTACCCACGGTTGGCTTTGTTTGGTCCTCGGGCTTAACTCGGGACCAAACCACGCCAACTGTGGGTAAATTTAGCATTACCCACACCCAGGCGTGGGTTATTGCTATAATTTACCATGTTGTGCTGTGAGGCTATGCACTGTACTAGTGAAGTAGAGATCTTCAGTATGTTATCATTCTGTCAGTAAAAATAATGACTCCTGCTAAAATCAGGAAAGATGTGCTTAATTCGAAAGATAAAATTCTAACATTGTTTCCCTTGTGTGTGTCTTGTTATTTCTTTTTCTCTTCCAGTGGGAGTGGCATTCAGAATATATGACCAGGAGGATTGACTGTTTATTGGCCCATTTCAAGACCTGAAAGCACTAGTGGAATCTGGAAGAAAGACAATATTGAAAGAAGCAGTATTCAAGAGCAAAACTTTTAGAGTTTCAAGGAAAAAAAAAACACATTCCCAGAGATGGCAGGAAGAATCGGTTGTTATCCAGTATGATACTAGATCATGAGATACTGCAAGATGAAACATTCTGCAGTCCTACAGCAATAACCAGTCAAGGTTAGAGATGGTTCTGTTTGGCAGCTGCTATAAACCTAAGAATAATTAAATCCTTAACTCATTGCCTCAAGTGAAGCTCTGGAGATTTGCACTGTAATTTCCAATGAGCCTTTAGACAAAATCAAGTTATGAACTCACAGCACAAATAAATATTTGTATCTCCAGAACTGCAAGTGTTATTAAAAAAAAGCAAAAACAAACTGTTCAGCACAGCCTCAGCTTTACAGTGGTCATATCTGTTAGATTACAAGTCTTACAATGCATGTTGCAAGTCACAATAACCATAGTAAGTAATATTTATGCCCTATAAACAATTGCAGTACATCAGAATGCACCCAAGCTGCACAGGTACTATCAGCAGCATGTTTGATCAGCCTGTTGTGAGATTTCAAATGAGGTTAAGCAATTCTGTGCATCTTCCTTAGTTGCTGAAATATTTACAGAAATTTCAAAATGATGTTCTATGCATAATTAATAAGTGCATAACAGTTCTACCCAGAGATTCATTAACAAAAGTGTATACTCCACGATAAGCCTACACGATTTGTGCATGTTAACGAGATGAGCAGCATTGCTCATTGAATATGAAAACTGCTACACAAGCCTACATGTTTAGCAGCAATTATTCATGGCCAGCACAAGTATTAGAGGTCAAAAAAAGGTGCACAAAAGCTTGAGAACACACAATGTAAACAAAAGGTGTTGCCTGACGGAAACCTAATGCGTGAGCACGAGTGGACATCATAATACAAGACAAGGGCAACTTTAATGAAAAAAATTAAGATGCAAGGGAAGTTAAATAGGGAAATTGTACTCAGATATAGAGATTAGTGCACAAACAAGAAACAGCGAAAGCTAAAAGGGGAAACCGTAGTCAGGTAATAAATGTGATCATTGTACAAATACCGTTTTGGTTGGTATGATAAATATAAGTATAATTACACTCATAAAACCTGAATGTATGGTTGCCATTATACATGATCATTAATATTTCTGTCACTAACACGATTGCAATGACAATGCCTAGCACAGGTGTGGCAGATGTATTGAACTAGTCTGCCATTGGAATGTATACTGTGGGAGTAATTAAGTGTAATAAATTAAATCCTCATGGTTAATGTTACATTGCACATGCAGGTTAAATAATTCTGAGCCTGGCATTGCTTAATGTGTATTTAGGAAATCATACTGATAATTGTTATGGCAGTGTACACACCTGTGACAATGTAGAAATATGGAGAAGAATCACAGACACCTGTGTTACAATTACAATGGTAGTATTTACTGATGAAATAAAGCATTTCTAAGCAACAATCATGATGCCAATGGCAGAAGGTATGTGACTATTAATGAATGCAGTGTATATATGTAGACGAATGATAACAGACATGATACGTGCACATAGATATCACATTGAGCAGGATATAAACAGAATAATGATATAATATGCATATCACCAGTTGTCTACAGCATACTTGACATACATGCATGCACAATGTCATCTGTCATTACAATGAGTCATTGTAATATGGCATATATGAAAATGCACATAAATCAAGGTATAAGTCAAGTGTAGCCCATCCCCTGACAAAATGCATGTGTTTCTGAATGTCATGATGTATGTCAATATATCTATGATTGGTTCTGTGTATATTACAAATGTGTACGCAACCCATATGAGACATGGGCAAAATAAAAGTCCATGCCAGCAGTATGCCATTAACATATCAGCTAACGGGCAAAAGTAGCAACTCTCATGCTACAATTATTTGTGACTACGTTGCATTTGTGTTAAAGTACACAATGATATGATGTGTGCCCTTCCCAGTGTAAGTGGCACCCCACACAAGCTGACTTAAATGAATGTATTAAAGTACAGATGTGAATGTAGTATATTGTAATGGATATGCATAGCCCTGAAGTGAGCCTTGTGAAGAACAATATTAAGAACTGCATGACAGTACAGTAACACACAACTCACCTAGGTGAAGCATTAACTTGTATTACACCCAGATTTACATTGCACACACACCAAATGTACACTGACCTATGACAAATGTTATTATGCTTCACTCATAGGTCACTAACTCCAATGTGTGGACTTTGGCAAAGCCAACACTAGAGACGATAATTACGTTTTGACCAAGAACAAGAAATGAAAAAAAAAATCTCATGATATTGTGCAATTAAAGTTCTCTGTGATACATGGCATGCACCTATTACATCGTTACACTGGGCATGCTCACAAGGAATTTCAACGAAGAGTACCATAACCTCAACTAAACAACACAAACACACAAGACAATGTTATAACATAGGCTCACTCATACTTTCTGATAATTTTGCAGTATGCACACATTAAGAATTGTTATAGAAGCCCTCATGTCCTATAAACCTCTACAGTGTGAACAAATTAATTACAGTAATAGATACAAGTTTGTATGAAGCCATGCGATGCAGAGAATTATTATTTGGAAAATATATAACTCCTGTGAGCAATCACTGTCATAATCAGCATATGCATCTTGCCAGACTCAAAAATATGCCAGGGCAGATCGCAGACAGATGTAAATCAACCATTGATGCCTCAGAAACAGGCATATTGGTTGTGTCATGAATAACACCCTTGAAGGAATTACATCAGTCTCCTGTTGTAATGTGCATGGATCTCCCTAACTTGGAACGTGAGACTTAAAAATATGTCTCTCTGCCTGTATCATAACTATTTTCTTTATCTAAGTCACTCCTAACATGGTTACCCACCAGAGAGATGTTACCAGAATCAAACCCCTGCCAATCATACTACACAGTCTAAAGAGCTAGGTATTGACTGTGTCTAACATAGGAGACAGTCCTGGAGCTTGTTACTCAAGGGGTAAAGTAAGAAAGTGCTTGTGATGTTAATTTACCCTATATTAATGTGTTGCAGTGATGAAAAGGAGGTAGCTATGCTAATGTTTCCACAACTGTGAACAGCCTAATATCAGTGCTGCTCGGACAAGCCAGTGTTTTCCACCCTCATTGTTTTTTACACACAGAGAGTCCCAGATTCAAACCACAGTCTATATGTGTAGATAGGCTATATAAGTCAGCACTGAGTGCCTGTACTAAAGGAGCACTCACAGTACAAGAACCCCAAAACAAATTTTCTACTGCCATGAAAACCTCAAATGTGTTGAAAGTTGTTTGTCCAACTTAAAACTGGATACAAACAACTTGATGAAATGGAAGTTGTCTTACATCAGGACACTCACATAACTTTGTCCTTTTCTAGAATTGAACAGACACCTATGTAAGTCTACAGGTTAATGAAGTATGTATTCATTACATGTGCCGCAGTGGAAGTCTTAGCACAACTGTGAGACTCCACCTATGTGAAGCCATTACATCATATGACTGTGTTGCATACCAGTTGTTTGAGGTAAAATGGATGGGAAGGCCCCTCCCACTGTAATTGTACACATTACAATTGTGGTGGATGTCATTCTTGCATAGCATTACATTGACACACAGTGGCAATAGTCAGTGCGGATTTTGAATACCTAACTATGCAACCACAGAAGCTACATGATATTGTAAAGACTGAAGGTGCTGTGGGAGAAGTTTTACTACAGTTGTGAGATATCTGTGTATTTGAAGGCATTGCATTATCTTATTGCTGCAAGATATATGTGTGCATGTGTGTCTGTAATTTGGTTAAAAGAGTGGGGAGATCTGCTATGTATACCCAAACACACATGACAGTAGAATCCTAATCATGCTCACTATGTATATAATCACAAATTCAAATCCATGCTAACTAAGGCAACAATATACTGAACATTGTCTCAATTCCTCACACCAGAAGAAAAAGCCTAATACTAATATTAGAAATAGCAAATGTTATTAAAAGATTTCATCAATGTAAAACAAAGCTTTTGTCTGTGAAAAACGGACATAAATTCTTGAAAACGGAATCACCAGCTATACAATTACACAGCAGGCAGGAGGGTGACAGCATTGTTATCTACATGTACATTCACAGTCATAATGAAAAAAACTGAGTCTAAGGAGTAATGCATGAATTAGAACTGGCAACCTAAGATCACAGGCTAGAGAACATTGTATGCATCACAAGCGATACAAGACATGTTGTTTTACAGCTGTGATGGTGCACATTTAAATGGATGACATTATCATTGTTTAATAGGGTGCTGCTGCTAAAAAGGACAGAAAGTGGTGGAAGAACACAAGAACACTGTACAGCTACACATCCTATATGTATTTGAAGCCTTTTCTACAGAGAATGAGAGAAAAACACACATTCACAGTAGTCACTCACTCACTGCTGGATTCAAACCACCTACCTATCTAGATATACAGTCTAGAGAGCACAGTATCAACAGCCACTGCCACAGGAGAAGTTATAGTACAACTGTGAGATAATGCATTTTTAAAGCATTCTTTCATCAGTATGTTTCCAAAACTGTGTTTTGCCCAAGGGTGCTAAAAATGTGTAGGGTAGCCTTCTACCAGTGAAGATATGTCTCCTGAGTGGAAGTGTACATAACAGGTGCAGTGACAAAGCCAACTGTACAAGACAGTACACACAGTCAACTATTTAAATAATGCTGGATTAAAACCACCTACCTACCTAGTTGCACAGTCTAGAGAACATAGTATCAACTATATTTGCCACAGAAGAAGTGTGACTTCTACAGGGAGAGATCACACTTTTATCGGGATGACCTCATCAGTGTGTTCCAAGCAAGAAGTTTGTGTTAAAAGTCGGACAAAGTGGAAGGGGAGTCTTCTCTCACTTTAAATGTTTCTCATGAGAGGAAGTGGGGACATCACAAATGTTGATGAAGCTATACTTACCTGACACTAGAGCCACACAAACAAGTTCATCACTGTTGGATTTGAACCACCTACCGATCTAATTACATAATCTGGAGAGCACAGTATCAATCACATGTGCCACAAAAGAAGTCTGACTTCTACAGTGAAAAAATGCACTTTTGTTAGAATGACCTCATCAACGTGTTCCAGAAAATATGTTTGTGTTAAAATGGGGGTGGAGACCACCTCTGCCAATGTAAATGTTTCTTCTGAGTGGTAGTGGACACAATGCATCAGTTGTTGAAGCTATATTTACCTGACACTGGAGAGAGACACATATATACACGCACGCGCACGCGCTCACCACTGTTGGATTCAAACCACTTACCTATCTCTTTATACAATCTGGAAAACGCAATATCAATTGTAAGCACCATAGGGGAAGTCTGATTTTAAATGTGTGCAAATGCATATCTGTAAGGATTAAAACAGTGTTTTACAACCTACTGTACTTTACAGATTTTGGTGAAAAGGGCTGTGTCTTGACATGCAGAAGTAACAGCAATGTGCACAGCAACTTCTGATCCCAAGCAATTACATAATGCTCAGATAATTTATTTATCTTGTCATTCATGTAGATTGCTTTACTGTGATTGACTGTTTCATAGTATGGTGTTTTGATGACACTCACACTTGGGAAATAGAGAATTAACAACCAAGCATTTGTGCGTTTTCATCTCAGGATGACTTTATGCAAACAGCAATCATTTTTATTTGATTTTCACTTATATTATCCCATAATAGGACAATGTGCAATGCAAATGCAAACATACAGGTCAAAAATATGAAAGTGCACTGTTGAATACCACTGATAAACTATGTTTGAAAAGGTTCCGCTACATTGTACATCATTTCCAAGTGTTGGAGTTACAGAATGATGTGTTTAGACAGCATCTGTAAATGAAATGGATGGCACTACTTAGTGACTCCAGTTCTCATTGACTTGCCAGACATTCACAATTTTACTGAACACAACAAATATTCAGATGTATAAATGTGGACATGACATCCTTTGAAAATCTGTGCATTTCAAAGGTTTTGCTGGTACAATAAAGTGTTTCTAATGCAGATCAAGAAGGGTAGGACACTACAAACATGATGAAGACATAAGGAGGATAGTGGTAGGTTAATAACATATGCAACACACACTTAAACGCATAGTATTAAGAAATGAAACATTACCTAACTGTAAGGCATGTGTGTGGACTCAAACCCTTGGCATTATAAAATTAAAGTGTACAGACAGAAGGATTATATCATCTCACCACATAGGAAGTCAAACTTTCTTAAGTTAAAATCACATATTTCATAGGTTAGTACTAAGCTAACTGCCCTTGCGAGCCATTTTAAGCCTAGCCAATTATCCCTTGTGAGACTCAAACCTTGCACCTTGTGTTTGCAAGGCAAACACCTTAACCATTAGGTCACCCTCCCAACAAACAGTAGCTTCATAGGTTAGTACTAAGCTAACTGCCCTTATGAGCCATTTTAAGCCTAGCCAATTGTCCCTTGTGAAACTCAAACCCTGCTCCTTGTGATTGTAAGGCAAAAACCTTAACCATTAGGCCACCCTCCCCACGATAAACAGCCTCTGCAAGGATCAAACCCAGGACCCTGCACATCATAGCCAAAGTGATTTACCACTAAGCCATGTCAGATATTTGAAGGGACAGTGACAACAGATTAAACCCAAGAAGATGTAAGCATCAGCCTTCATTACAGTGATGACAATTGCTAACATCCTATGAGGTGTATATTACATTCAGCAGCCTAATAAATATTTTACAGTTAGTGTCTCACAATAGTACTGTCAGTCTGTGTTTCTATAGCACAGTCAAGCTAAGCACATTTGTGTGATGGGAATCATGCTAGTGTGGTCAAAATTAAAATATTCAGTTTTTACAATAAGATGTGAAACATCAGTTAACATCAGGTAGCATTGCTGTGCAATGCCAAGCTCCACACAAAAGCTGAGGACAATAAATTGGGAAGACAGATTGGGAGACAAGGATGGAGACATGGGAAGAGTTTTGCCTATGGGCCATTTCTGAGCATGTATGTGCTGTGTTACTCTTAGGTTTGTCATCATAATTATCGTGTCATGAAATGTACATGAAAATGCTCACAATAGGGAGAAAGCAGGATTATGGTGCATTAATAAAAGAAGGAGCCAACAGTTATACACAAAGCAGTCAGGTAATACACATTCAATAACACTTTCTCATACTTCTGGATTCAAACCTTCACAATATACAATAAGTGATCTAAGGACCTGAACTTTATCTCAGCACACCACAGATAAAGTCATACTTCACAAATTTAGAAATCTGACAACAGATTGAAGCAAAGGCGACTGTATACATTAGTCTTCATAGATGAAGCAGCATCCTTGACCTGGTTATTACTAACATGTGCAACTGTTGCTCTACACAAATAGTCAACTCCTCCCTGGTTAGATCCGACCACAAACTAATCACCATGGAAATCCACATCTCACCCACACCCCCAGCAAAGGTATCCACCATGAAAACATGAAAAACTTCTCCAAAGCTGACTCTGGACTCCTAAAAACACAGGTGGCTAACTTCACGGCACCCATGTCAATGGAAAATAGATGCATGACTGCCAAATCATACACCAATGCACTGTACGCACGCATACATAAATGCATGTAACTAGCTATACCCAACAGAACCAAGATGTGCTCCTCCAAAAAAAAGGAAGCCAGTCTGGTGGTCCCTGCCATTAATAAACTCTACAACAGAAGGAAGAAACTGTTGCAGAAAAAGGTGAAGTCCCAAGACTGGAAAAAATTCCCTTATTAGCCTCAACAAAAAGTTGAGATCCCTCATCAAAACCTCCAAACCCAACTATGAAGGCAGAATTGCAGCAAACACTAAAAACAACCACAAAGCCTTTAATAGTTATATCAAGAATCTCTGTGTCAATACCCAGATTTGCTCTGAGTTACTGCACAATGGTACCTCCTATACTGAGCCAACAGATATTGCCAACATACTACCTGACAGATTCAGTGCCAACTTTACCCCTCTCCCCCCTCCAAAGGACCAATCTCAATACCGGAAGAATGCCAGGCACCCAGCATTAATGCAGCACAGGTTAAAGCTGCATTATCTAAGGCTAAGAATACAGCTTCCATGGGACCTGATGATATCTCTGGCTGTGTTCTACATGAATTACAAAGTGAACTGGAACCACATCTGTGTGGTCTGTTTACTCACAGACTCACCTCAGGCTTTGTCCCTACCAAATGGCACACTGCTACAGTCATCCCACTCCATAAAGGAGGAGCAACTACAGACCCTGGAAATTATTGCCCCAATAGCCTGATGAGTCTGATATGTAAGGCTATGGAGTGCATCATCATGAGCTAATTAACAAGGATATAGGGAATCTCCAAATTATAGATCCCACATAATTTGGTTTTGTGACAGGTAAATCATGCCTGTTCAACCTGGTTGATGTCTTTGAGTCAGTCACCAAAGCGGTGGCTGAAGGTAAGGCAGTTCATACAGCCTACCTTGGTCTGGCCAATGCCTTTGATACCATTCCTCACTCAGGAATTATTGATAAACTCAGCAAACTAGGGATCAACCCCTATATTGTTAGGTGGGTTGCAAACTGGCTCACAGATACAACCCACAGTGTGAAGGTAGCAGACTCCAAGTCAGACTGCCAACCAGTCACAAGTGGAGTCCCACAGGGATCAATCATGGGTCCTCCCCTGTTTGGCATCTACTTCTCAGAAGTTCAGGCCAACACAGATGGACTCTGGCTGACCAGATTTGCAGATGACTGCAAGCTGGGAGCCATTATTAACTCTCCAAGTGATGCAGACATCCTACAGAAAGTCCTCACTGAGACCAACGACTGGTGTCGAAACCATGACCTTAAGCTTAATGCCAAAAAATGCGTTGTCATCCTCTTTGGAAAAAATTCAGTACCCATTAATTACCACATCAGTGGGAGCCCACTAAACATTGAAGGCATTATAAGAGATCTAGGGACACAGGTTGACAGCAACCTCTGCTTCAACCACCATATTGACACTGTTGTCAGAAAGTCTTTCTATGTGGCACATCTCATTACCAAGGGTTTTGCATCCAGGAAGAAAGAGGTCATCATTGCTCTGAACTCTTCCCTCATTAGACCAATCATAGAGTATAATGCCTCATTTGGCATGTATCTCACTAGACACCTGCAACATCTGGAGAGGCCACAGAAGTACCTCATGAAGAGGATCCTAGGCCTTAAACACATGTCCTACACAGACAGACTCAAAATATTCCAGCTATTGTCTGTCTCATATCATCTACTAAGAGGTGATCTCTGCTTGACTTACAAAGCCATGTCTGACCCAGCTCTGTTAGAAATGCTACATCTAAAGAAATCCCAATGCCTTCACACCACATGCTCCAGAGACCTCAGCCTCATAGGTTCATAGGTTCATAGGTAGGTACTAGGTTATCAGCCCAAGGTCCTACTTAAGCATAGCCAGCAAGGTACCATAGCTTACGCACCCCAAGAAAGTTATTTTCCTGTGCCACTGTCCAGCAGAGACACAGAAGTGTTCCCCGGGGTGTATTTCCTATTTCCCATACACTCATCAAGATTTTTTCTTGAAGAGTGCTAATGAAGAACTTTGCTTGACATAAATGGGTAGCTTGTTTCTCATGAGAGGAAGTGGGGACATCACAAATGTTGATGAAGCTATACTTACCTGACACTAGAGCCACACAAACAAGTTCATCACTGTTGGATTTGAACCACCTACCTATCTAATTACATAATCTGGAGAGCACAGTATCAATCACATGTGCCACAAAAGAAGTCTGACTTCTACAGTGAAAAAATGCACTTTTGTTAGAATGACCTCATCAACGTGTTCCAGAAAATATGTTTGTGTTAAAATGGGGGTGGAGACCACCTCTGCCAATGTAAATGTTTCTTCTGAGTGGTAGTGGACACAATGCATCAGTTGTTGAAGCTATATTTACCTGACACTGGAGAGAGACACATATACATACGCACGCATCGCCACCACTGTTGGATTCAAACCACTTACCTATCTCTTTATACAATCTGGAAAACGCAATATCAGTTGTAAGCACCATAGGGGAAGTCTGATTTTAAATGTGTGCAAATGCATATCTGTAAGGATTAAAACAGTGTTTTACAACCTACTGTACTTTACAGATTTTGGTGAAAAGGGCTGTGTCTTGACATGCAGAAGTAACAGCAATGTGCACAGCAACTTCTGATCCCAAGCAATTACATAATGCTCAGATAATTTATTTATCTTGTCATTCATGTAGATTGCTTTACTGTGATTGACTGTTTCATAGTATGGTGTTTTGATGACACTCACACTTGGGAAATAGAGAATTAACAACCAAGCATTTGTGCGTTTTCATCTCAGGATGACTTTATGCAAACAGCAATCACTTTTATTTGATTTTCACTTATATTATCCCATAATAGGACAATGTGCAATGCAAATGCAAACATACAGGTCAAAAATATGAAAGTGCACTGTTGAATACCACTGATAAACTATGTTTGAAAAGGTTCCGCTACATTGTACATCATTTCCAAGTGTTGGAGTTACAGAATGATGTGTTTAGACAGCATCTGTAAATGAAATGGATGGCACTACTTAGTGACTCCAGTTCTCATTGACTTGCCAGACATTCACAATTTTACTGAACACAACAAATATTCAGATGTATAAATGTGGACATGACATCCTTTGAAAATCTGTGCATTTCAAAGGTTTTGCTGGTACAATAAAGTGTTTCTAATGCAGATCAAGAAGGGGTAGGACACTACAAACATGATGAAGACATAAGGAGGATAGTGGTAGGTTAATAACATATGCAACACACACTTAAACGCATAGTATTAAGAAATGAAACATTACCTAACTGTAAGGCATGTGTGTGGACTCAAACCCTTGGCATTATAAAATTAAAGTGTACAGACAGAAGGATTATATCATCTCACCACATAGGAAGTCAAACTTTCTTAAGTTAAAATCACATATTTCATAGGTTAGTACTAAGCTAACTGCCCTTGCGAGCCATTTTAAGCCTAGCCAATTATCCCTTGTGAGACTCAAACCTTGCACCTTGTGTTTGCAAGGCAAACACCTTAACCATTAGGCCACCCTCCCAACAAACAGTAGCTTCATAGGTTAGTACTAAGCTAACTGCCCTTGTGAGCCATTTTAAGCCTAGCCAATTGTCCCTTGTGAGACTCAAACCCTGCTCCTTGTGATTGTAAGGAAGTCTTTGGGACAGGAATATATCCCTCCAGCATGTCCTGTTTATTGTGGTGACAAGGTTTAGGTCCCTAGAGCATGTAGCTTGGAGGGATTGGGATTTCTTTAGGTGTAGCATGTCCAACAGCTCTGGATTTGACATAACTTTATATGTCAGGCAGAGATCACCTCGGAGTAGGCGATATGCTACGGAGTAAAGCTGGAGTTTTTTGAGGCGGTCAGTGTAGGGCATTTGTTTGAGGCCAGTAATCCTCTTTGTGAGGTACTTCTGTGGCCTTTCCAGCTGCTGCAGATGTCTTGTGAGGTACATTCCAAAAGGGGTGTTGTACTCTATAATGGGTCTAATGAGTGACGAGTAGAGGGAAACAATGACCTCTTTTTTCCTGGATGGGAACCCTTTTATGATGAGGTGTGTGACGTAGAAGGACTTCCTGACTGCTGTGGTGATGTGACTATCAAAAGAGAGACTACTGTCCACCTGGGTCCCAAGGTCTCATCACACATTCAGTGTTAAGTAGATTGCTGCCTATGTGGTAGTTCATGGGTACAGAATTTTTACCAAAGGGGATGACACTGTACTTTTTGGCATTGAGCTTGAGGCCATGGCTCTGACACCAGGCATCTGTTTCAGTGAGGCCCTTCTGTAGGATGTCCACATCATTTGGGGACTTGACTATGGCTCCTAGTTTGCAGTCATCTGTGAACTTCGTCAGCCAGAGGCCTTCTGTGTTAGCCTGTACTTCAGAGAAGTAGATACCAAACAGGAGAGGTCCCAGGACGGAACCCTGTGGCACTCCACTTGTCACTGCCTTGAGGTCAGATTTGGAGTCTGCAACTTTTACAGTGTGGGTTCTGTCAGTGAGCCAGTTGGCAACCCATCTTGTGATGTAGGGATTTATACCTAGTTTAGTGAGTTACCACAATCAACAGAACATGCTGGAGGGACAGTTTCATAACCCAGAGACTACACATGCTCTGGAACAGACTTCCCATACATGTCAAGCAGACCACCTCACTAGCCCTCTTCAAGAGAAACCTTGATGAGTGGATGGGAAATAGAAAGTTCACCTGGGGGATTACTCCAGAGGCTCTCCTTGATATTGGCACTGGGAACTAATAACAGGCGGCACAATGGTGGCACAATGCCAGGGCACTTCCATGGGCTAGGCTTGTAAGTGCCACAGGGCCATTAGCCTAGTACACACCTATAAACCTATAATTGTATGACATACTTCTGGATTGAAACCTTTGACAGTATAAAATACTAATGTACAGATCAGAGGATCATTTCAGTTCACCATATAGAAACTCATAATTTAGTAAGTTTAAGTTACATGTTACAAAGAACACTGGGCAATATGGAGAATAAAGGAATATGTAGGCAGCAGCCTTCACCTCAGTTATATCAGTTGTACCATCACTTAGACTATATGTGACATCCAGCAGCCTAATAGATATGGAAGATTAACTGTATCGCACTTGATTTTTTTACTCTGCTTTCTATAGTGCAGTGGACTTAAGCATATTTGTGTGAAGCTAATTGTGCTAATGCAGTTTAAGTCAAAACTCACAGGATTTTGCCATAAGATATGAACTGCCATCGACTGTCAGTTAGTATTGGTGTTTGGTGCAAGGCATTGCACAAATGCAGAGGACTCAAGGGGGTACAGACACAGAGAGGGAGAGGGGAGGCAGGGATCAAGCAGGTTATGACAGAATCAGGATAATGGTGGCACAATACAGTATGTAGGTAACAGCTACACATAAAATTGTCTTATAAAGCAGTCATTAAGAGAGTGACAGAGTTCTGGATTAGAACCTTTAACACTGTGCAAAAATCAGTCTGCAGAACCAAGGATTATCTCAGCACACCACAAAGTACATCCCATTTCCCAAAGTTAAAAGCATACAATTGAAAGGACACTGACTCTGCCAGGCTGGGTAAAAGTATTTGCTATAGTGAAGGGGTAGGAGAATAGGAACAAAATGAAGATGGAAGCAGGATAAGGGGGTTTAATAAGTCTCCCTGTTGGGGATGGAATGTTTTTGCAAAGGCTTTATTGCTGCACCATTCAACTGGTATGCTATATTTTTCCTAGCCCTGCTAGGGTCAGGAAGTGTTATAACTGGAGATAAATACAGAATGTCATAGTTAAACATGATAGGAATATAAAATCACATGAAATAATATTTTGACAAATGTCTGGAGTCAAGCCCTTGACAATATGCAAAAACATCAGTCTACAGACATATACATTTTCTCAACACACTGCATAGGAACTCTTAGTTCATTACATCCAGAACCCTAATAACTGTTACAGCAACTGTTATGAAGTAGTACCTTTACTCTGCATTCCCACAGTGCACTGGGTTTAAGCACATTTTCATGAAGATAACTGGACTACAGGACATGAAATGACATCCACCATCACTCAGCATTGCTGCATGCTGCCAACTTCCACACAACTGTTGACAACACAAAGTGAAGGGTTTTTGATGGGCCATTTCTGGACATGTGTGTGTGGTGTAAGTTTTTATTCTTGACCAGATTAAACATATGAAAAAAGGATTGATAGCACAGTGGTGAAAATGTGGGGGTAAGCAGAGGAGAGGAGACAGGGGAAAATAATACAGGAAATTGTAGGATGCTGGCCCCATAGCGCTCCACATCTTTACAACATATATATAGTATTGTACACAGAACTTGATACATTTGGAGGGTCATCACACCAGGGATGGGTGACAACAACAAAATAATGTTGTAGAACCAATTCAACCAAATTAAGTATGGCAAGATGAGATATAGGTGAAGTGGAGCTCTATTTATGGGGCATAATTTTTTTTTTTTGTGGGATAGGTGCCCATTTTTTTGTGGATAGAGAAGACTATTGGGAAAGGTGCTTTAGAATAAGAGGGTCAGGTGGGCAGGGCAGTCAGGTAGCAGGCACAGGCATACAGGACATACAAGACAGACAGAGATAGTGATGGACACAAAACAGTTGGGGGACACAGTGACAGGGGAAGTGGTAGGGGACATCAGATGCACATCTGCATCCAGCTTGAGAACAGTGGGACTCTAGTCCTTACCCTCAGAACTGTCATCACTGTCTCCTGTGCCAGTGTGTGATATACATGGCATCGATCTGGCAATCTGATGCAAGACCTTTTCATCTCTGCTGATAGAGGTAAAGAGGCTCCTCTCCATAATATCTTCCACCAGCCATGTCAACTCCTAATGGGTGACAAAATCACCACCTCCACTAGTATTGCTCCCAGAGGGTATGACTGCACCAGCATCTGGGCAGATATACTTGACACAGGTGGAGCAGGTAGGGCAGGAGTTGTGCAGGCAACTCTGACAGGTTGCTACCCAGATGTGCTGGGTATCTGTGCTGCCTGTGGTGGTGCCTCCACGGCCAACCGTGGAGATATGGTAGGCTAAACTGCAGTGATTGGTCTAGATCACTGTGCTGATGGTCATTTTGGTTTCAGCAGCAATGCATCCCAAAAAATACAAAAAATAAAAAAGGGAAGATAGAGATAGGGTTGTGGGAGGCAAAACAGAGACAATCAGATCAATGCCATGTCACATTATTATATTATTTTAGCACATAAACAAATATGACACATAAATATGTTCACCTTTGACACATCCAGATATGATATGAAGGTATTAGTAGGTCATAAAATAAATCAATCTCAGTGCTTTTAGATATGAATGCCATTTCAAATTTATGCTTCCAAGTTAATAATTGTAGTTACCAGCATTGAATTATTAATGTCATTCAGTATTGCAGTTAATATTTTACACATACTATCCTGTAACAAAGCTAATTCCCACTTCTAGGAACTGAACCCACACACAACGAAGCTACTGTGTGCATTGACAAATGCAATCACCAAGAGCTTTTGGGGAAAGCATGTATGCTTGATATAAATGTTTATGAATGCCTGGTCAACTTGATAAAGACTGATGGCCTGAAAAGTATTATCTGTCTTGTATTCATACCTGATGCACACTGACCCCGTGAAGTGAACGATTGCCTCCTGATGTGCCTCACGGTTCTGTGCCACCTCTTCTGCAGTTGCCCACTAGGGAAAATATGAAAGCTAATGAATAACTGTATTGGCTGGATAATCCTGACTATATTACTGACTCATGATGGATCTCTGTACTTACAAGGTGTTTTCAATCTTAAATTCATCCTCCCATTGGCTCAGGAGGTCCTGCTTGCACCTCTTCATGTCACTGTAATGATGACAGCATTGTGTGGAATCCCAGCTGCACTGGAGACAGCCTTGCCCAAGCCATTCCAAGCCTCAGCCTTATACCATGATGTGGTATAGCCCCCTGCAGCAGTCTCTGGCTGTGGCACTTGATAAGTAGTTCCACAAATAGTCCTAGACTTTTCAACACCACACCTTTGTGCTCTAAATGGAACATCATCATCACTTTTGCCAGCTATGTCTACAGAAGTCAAGCTAGAACTATGTGCCTGAATTGGCACCCGATTTAGATCTTGTATGTAGCAGGCTGTGTGCAAAGACGCACAGCCTTGGCAGCTGCATTTGCACAACTGAAAGTAGAAAAAATACTTTATTTATTTTATTTTATTTTATTTTACATTTGTTGACTGGGCTAGTCTAACTGGATACATGTTCATTTTCAGTAGATGCCCGGGGAGAAAAGCTCCAAAGAAAAATCAAAATAGTTGTAACACTAAAAAAGGTTACAATAATATAGGCAAAGTGCATATTTTATACATTGTTACAGTTCATTAATATGACAATACAATTTAGGAGATCACATAAGATAAATAATTCTGAATGAAGTAATCTTATAGATGACTACTTAATTTACAGTTCCTGATTTCTCTGGTAATAAGAAACAAGAAACTTAGTCAAAGAAAGGTAGTAGAACTAATAGTGTTAATAAAAATCAATCAAAGGTTTGTCAGGGTTACAACAAGGGCGTAGCCAGTGTGTTTTAAGGTGAATTTTAAGTTTTTGTTTGAAAAGTGTTAGGGAGGATAGTGATGTAAGTTCAAGTTTTTCCCAACTGTGTTTAAGAAGAGAGAGTCACCTGCCCTGTTATTGGATTTACTTATGCAAACTAGTAGTTTATTTGAAGAGTGGAAGGTGTTAAGATTTTTGTAGGGGGTGATCAGGCTGGATAGTATTGGAGTATTATGAGGATGGTAAAGGGTCTTATGGGCAATTGTAAGTTGGTTAAAATTAAGCTTATTCTGAACTTCCAGCCAACCTAGTTGTTTTAGATTCTGACATTGGTGGGTTCTGAAGGGTTTTCTAGTGGCAAATCTGGCAATATTATTGTATGATTTAGCCAGTTTCTGAAGATTATTTTTAGACAGATTAGTATAAATAGGAGAGGCATAGAGAAGTGTTGAGATTAGATGGGAGTGGGCAATAGTAGATCTAGCTAATGGAGTAAGGAAGGGTTTGATCCTTTAGAGGGAGCCCATTTTTTGTTGACTGTTTTTACTGTGTTGTTAATATGAGTATAAAAGTTAAGGTTGTTGTCAATTGTAACTCCTAGGAGTTTGGTTGTTAAATCAGGTGATATGAGTGTACCATTGTTAAATGTGACTGAAAAATCTATTGGGGTGGACTTACGGGTAGGAGTAAAGAGAAGGAGCTTTGTTTTTTTGGATTCAAGAGGAGGCAACATTGAAGAAACCATGTTTCTACTAAGTTAAACACTTTCTGAGTTATGGATTGCAGTTCAGATGAGGAGTTGGCTGAGCATGTAATTGTAGAGTCGTCTGCATATTGTATACAGGTAGCACGAGGAATTGCTAAGTGAAGATCATTAATAAAAATTGAGAATAGGAGAGGGCCTAAAATGGAGCCCTGAGGGACACCTAAGGTGACTGGTAAGTGGGAAGATAGGTTATTCTCCCAGAGCGCAGCTTGCTGCCTATTAATGAGGTAGGAACTGAACCATTTTACAGCCTGTGCATCAAGAGAAAGACATTTGAGAATAATTTTAAGTAGCTCGTGGTTTACCATGTCAAAAGCTTTGGAAAGATCAATAAAGAGTGCTGAAGAGAGGATGTTGTTATTTCTGTTATTGTTAATGGAGTTAGAGAAGGATAGGAGGGCAGTAGAGGTACTATGGAATGGTCTAGAGCCAAGTTGGCACTCAGCTAGTATGTTGTTTTGAATTAGATGGTTGAGTAGTTGTTTATGAATGCATTTTTCCATTATTTTTTTTTCTAAGGGGGATAGTAGTGCTATAGGACGCTAATTAGAATGTTCGTTAGAGTTCCCACCTTTGTGTAGGGGGATAATGTGAGAGATTTTCCAGATTGCTGGAATTGTTCCCTCATTTATAGTTCTGTTTATGAGGATGGATACTGGATAGGCTACAGCTGTAGCTGCTTTATGCAGGTATTCTGCAGGTAGCTGGTCAGCTAATGGAGTACAAGGTTTTAATTTTTGGATGAGCTTGTAGATGAAGTGTGTTGGGATGGGTTGCAGTTGAAATGTAGGGAGAGAGCTAGTAATGGAGGTAGGTAGGCTTGAGCTGTCAGGTGATAGTTGGTTTGCTAGAGATTGTACAGCTTCTGTGAAGAATGTATTGAAGGCATTAGCAGTTTGCTTAGGGTTTTCATGGTTACTACCTAGTGGGGTTGGTGTACAAGTTTGACCTGGGTGTAAGAGTCTATTAATGCTTGCCCAAAACATTTGTGGATTATTATGGTGTGACTGCTGCATTTGACAATAAAAGTTTTTTTTATCTGAGAGTATAGCTTTTTTTGTCTCATTTCTCATCTGTCTAAATGTTAGTTGATCTAAAGTATTTTTGGTAGTTCTCCACCTGGTCCAAGCTTTGTTTCTGAGTAAGATTTTCTGTGTGGTGTCTTTAGACAGCCAAGGGGCTGGTTTTGACCTAATTCTTATAGAATGTTTTGGTGCATGCTGGTCTAGGATGGCTAAGAATTTAGTGTTAAAGTATTTAACTGCCTCTTCAAGATGGAGACTTTTTAAGGTAGACCAATCACATGCCCTAAGTTCATTATGGAATAGTACAGGGTTAAGGTCTTTGTTGGACGGTATTCATAGTTAGTTTCATAGTTTCATAGTATAGTACTAGGCTATCTGCCCTGGGGCATTTGTAAGCCTAGCCATAGTGATGTGGCTTTTGCCACCCCATGAAATGGTACAAAAATGTACAGATAAAATCTAGAATACTGTGCCTCTGTCTAGTAGTGACACAGTGAAGGTCCCCTTATATAATAGAACTAGTTTACTGTGCCTCTGTCTAGCAGTGACACAGATGTGACACCTGGGGTAAACTTACGATCTCCCATCCACTCATCAAGATTTCTCTTGAAGAGATTCAGTGAGGGGCTCTGCCTAATATGAACTGGGATCCTGTTCCAAAGCATGGGAAGCCTCTGGGTTATGAATCTATCCCTCCAGCATGTCCTATTCATACTTGTGCCGAGGTTTGAGTCTTTAGCTCTCGTGGTCCCGATGGATTTGGATTTTTTGAGGTGGAGCATGTCCATCAGATCCTGATTGGACATGGCCTTGTATGTCAGACAGAGATCACCTCTGAGCAGGCGGTATGCTACTGAATAGAGCTGAAGTTTCTTTAGTCTGGCAGAATAAGACATATGTTGGAGACCCTTGATCCTTTTGGTGAGGTACTTTTGTGGTCTCTCCAGCTGTTGCAAGTGCCGGGTGAGGTACATACCAAATGGTGCATTGTACTCAATCATGGGTCTGATGAGGGAGGAATATAGGGGTACAATGACATCCTTGGATCTGGATGTGAAACCCTTCATGATGAGGTGTGCAAGGTAGAATGTTTTTCTAACCACTTTGGCAACGTGGGTGTCAAATGAGAGGTCACTGTCTACTTGGGTCCCTAGGTCTCTGATTACTTTTTCCATACTCAGTGGGTTGCTGTCTATGTGATAATTTGTGGGTACTTTGTTTTTTCCAAAAGGGATAACTATACATTTTTTGGCATTTAGTTTAAGGCCGTGACTACGGCACCAGTTGTCCGTTTCAGTGAGGCCTTTTTGTAGGATGTGTGTATCTGCTGGTGTATCGACTATGGCACCTAGTTTGCAGTCATCTGTGAACTTTGTCAGCCACAGCCCTCCCATGTTTGCTTTAACATCTGAGAAATAAATGCCGAACAAGAGGGGTCCCAGGACAGATCCCTGTGGGACACCACTTGTGACTGGCTTTGAGTCTGACATTGCTCCAGCAATTTTAACTTTATGGGTTCTGTCCTTTAGCCAGTTTGCAACCCATCTAGTGACATAAGGGTTTACTTTTAAGCTGTTTAGCTTATCTATGATGCCTGAGTGGGGTATTGTGTCAAAGGCCTTAGCCAAGTCCAGGTATGCTGTATGGACTGCTTTGCCCTCATCAATGGCTCTAGTGACTGTTTTGAAAAAGTCAACCAGGTTTAAAAGGCAGGATCTGCCCTTTACAAAGCCAAACTGTGTGGGGTCAAGCGTCTGTAGGTCCCCTATGTCTCTGTTTATGAGTTCCATAATGATTCTTTCCATAGCTTTGCAGACCAGGCTAGTCAAGCTTATGGGGCGGTAGTTTCCAGGGTCTGTAGAGGCACCCCCCTTGTGGAGTGGGACCACTGTTGCTGTACGCCAGTGTTCAGGTACATATCCCGAAGTAAGGCTAAGGTTAAATAGCATTTTTATGTGTGGGTTTAGCTCCCCTTGGAGTTCACATAACACGCACCCTGGGATACCGTCAGGTCCCATTGATGCTGTGTTTTTTGCTTTGTTTAGGGCGGTTCTCACTTGGACATCTGAGATGACAGGGAGATTACATTCAGCTGGGATAAGTATTTCTTCTTTTGGGGGTGAAGGAGGCGAGAAATTTGCACTGAACCTATCAGCCAGAATGTTAGCAATATCTGTGGGTTCAGTGTATTTTTTGTTGTTGTGAACCAACTCTGAGCATATCTGAGGGTTTCCACCCAGGTTTCTAACATAGCTGAAGAAGGCTTTGTGGTTATCTTTAGTGTCCTTAGCGATTTTTCTCTCAAAGTTTGCCTTGGATGTTTTATGAGAGAACGTAGTTTTCTGCTAATGTTGATCAGAGATGTCTTCCCTTCATGGGATTTTGCTCTGACGTGCAGTAGCTTCCTTCTTTTGTTATACAATTTGTTTATGGCTGAGGTCCACCAGACAGGATGCTTGCATTTGGTGGAGAGGGACTTGGATTTGTTTGGGATTGCATGATCCATGCATTCTTGGAGATGTCCATAGAAAGCATTTGTGAAGGATTCGGCATTGTGGGATGTGGTATCCACTGGCACAGTGGGCTTAAAGGATACCATCTCAGTCTTAAGAAGAGTGAAGTCTGCTTTTGAGAAGTTTTTCACTGTGGTCTTTTGTGCTGGGGGTGGAGGTGGGATATGTATATCCAGGGTGATTAGTTTGTGGTCAGATCTCACTAGTGAGGGGTATACTTCTGGTGTGGAGCATTTTGTCCCCATGTTTGTGATGATCAGGTCTAGTATATTATCTCCCTAGTGGGAGAGGTGACTAGTTGTTCCAGTGCATTTGAATTTATGAATTCCAGGAACCTTTGGGCTAGGGTATTAGGGCTAGAATAATGTACCCAATCTATGTTTGGGTAGTTGAAGTCTCCCAGTATGATGGTATTCTGTGATACATTCATATCCTCCAATGTCTTCAGGAAGGCTGAGTGGGGTTCTTGAGATTGGGAGGGTGGTCTGTAACATGCTACCAGTTGTATAGCAGTTTTGCCTATGGTTAGTTGTACCTGTATGGTCTCTGATGCTTCATGTGTTGCTACTAACCTGGAGGTGTGGGTGTCCTTTATGAATATGGACACTCCCCCTCCCTTTGTGGTTCGGCCCGGGTTTTGGGGCGGAAAAGCATGATACGAGGTATAGCCTGGTAGTGCTGGGGTGCTCTCAGGAGCCTTGAACCAGGTTTCAGTTACTGCACAGACGTCGATGTTCTCCATGCTGAGGAGTGCACCAAGTGCCTGCATCTTGAGATTTAGACTTCTGGCGTTGAGCAGCATTACCCTTAGTTTTTTTCCATTTTTGTTTTCTAAGGAGGTGGGTTTGTCTTTTGAGCCTTGCCTAAAAAAGGCACTATGGGGTTGGCAAGAGCCTTAGCCAATATCCAGAAGCCCGGTGGTGACAGGTGTAAGCCATCCCTTGCGAAGCAGCGTGGCTTGTCCAACATATCATCCCAGGCAGACAGACATTGGATCCCCTTAGAATGACACCAGTACTTGAGCCAATTGTTAAAGCTGATCATCTTGTCTTTGTATTGTGGTATCATTCTTGGTGAGGGCAAGATGCTGCTCAGGGTCAGGGTCATACCAGCCTGGGCTACATAATCAGAGAGCTCCTCTATGTCTCTTTTCATGTAGTCCAGGGAGGTACGTCTCAGGTCATTCACACCAGCATGGACAATGACGGAGTCATATTTGTACTTGCTTTGGAGTGACCTGAGTGCGTGTGTTATGTGGCGGATCCTAGCTCCCGATAGACAGCTCACAGTCACCTTCTCCTTGTTCAGCCTGGTCAGTGGGACATCAGTGTGTCTGACTATGGAGTCACCTATTACTAGTGTATCAGGCAAGGTGTTTGGCCTTAAGGGCTGTGATTGGTTGACACACTGATTTATTGAAGTATGTGTTGCATGTGTTTTGTTTTGAGGTGGTGGATTTTGGATGTCTGCTTTGGGAGCCTCTGTTGTTTTGGTAAGTTTTTATTAGAGCCTCGAGTATGTCTTTGTGTTTTATGTGTTTGGTTTGCAGTTGTGGTAGGTCTATGTGGGACTGGGATTGTTGTGTGTGTGATTGCCATCTCCTCCTGTCTGGTCATGCCAGCCCTGAGTTGAGAGAGTTCAGCCTCCAGTTTGGCTATATAGTTGCATCTCTCACATGTAATTGTGTTTGTTGGGAGGAGGAGAGGGTTGTCTGTGTACATGAGACAATTGTAGCATTGTCTCAAGATGCCCAGATTGACCAGCTGAACTGGAGACGACGCCAGTAATCTACCACTCGACATGCTAGAACAGTATAAGGGAGTGGTATACCTTTAAGGGAAGTGGGTATTCACAGGGGTGGTAAGTAGATGTAGTGCTTTACTTAGTACGAGAGTGCTTACTTAGTAGAGAAGTATTGAGAACAAGTGCTAGGCTTATAATACAGTGAGTAGTCTGGTTATACTAAGAGTAGAGCTTCCTTAAGGGAAAATTTGAAGAGCAGACTTGGCGGAGCCAGAAAAAGTTTAACCTTGTTTAACCGGCGCTATGCGCACAACCGTGCAAAGCCGTGCAAATGCGGATTTTAAACAGTGAACTACAAAAGAGCTAGGAATGGTCCCAAACAACCAATTACTACAGCTTCTTGTGCTGAGGTCACTTCCCCCAAGGACAGGTAGCCTGCTCAAGGCTCCCCACTCCCACTGGTGAGCAAAGAAACTTCCTTCTATCCAAGTAAGGTAATGAACAACACAGGAACTACACCACAGCCCAGAATACAGCAATGCCTGTAAACTGGTCTAAGCTAGTCGAGGAAGGCGGGAAAACAAGGATTATTTTTTTGTTTTTTTGGTAGAAACACACAGAAAATGCAGAGACAGTGATAAATTAGTTACACAGGCTAGCACACTTTAGTGGGCAGCCTCCACAGTTAAATTAAACAAACAAACAAGCAAACTTTCGATCAAATTCGACTAAATGTAACTTTAAGTGCAGATTTTAAAATAAATGCAGCAATCAGTTAAAAAACAGTTCAGGCTAGTTCAAAGTAAGCTACAGAAGTTATTTCCAGTGAAAAAAAAGCAACGATACTTAAATCCAGAAGATAGTCGCTTTTTCGAGTTCCTTGCTGCTAGGACCACTCTGTAAACCCACGTGGAGCTTGTCTGAGCAGTATAGCGAGAAAAAAATGCCCAGAGGCGGATTTTAAACAGTGAACTACAAAAGAGCTAGGAATGGTCCCAAACAACCAATTACTACAGCTTCTTGTGCTGAGGTCACTTCCCCCAAGGACAGGTAGGCTGCTCAAGGCTCCCCACTCCCACTGGTGAGCAAAGAAACTTCCTTTATCCAAGTAAGGTAATGGACAACACAGGAACTACACCACAGCCCAGAATACAGCAATGCCTGTAAACTGGTCTAAGCTAGTCGAGGAAGGCGGGAAAACAAGGATTATTTTTTTGTTTTTTGTTTTTGGTAGAAACACACAGAAAATGCAGAGACAGTGATAAATTAGTTACACAGGCTGGCACACTTTAGTGGGCAGCCTCCACAGTTAAATTAAACAAACAAACAAGCAAACTTTCGATCAAATTAGACTAAATGTAACTTTAAGTGCAGATTTTAAAATAAATGCAGCAATCAGTTAAAAAACAGTTCAGGCTAGTTCAAAGTAAGCTACAGAAGCTAATCACCTCCACTGGAAAAAAACACCATTAATGGTGTTTTTTATTCTATGTTTTATCATCTGTGGTTTGAATAAACTTTTCTCCGAGGGAGAGGAGTCCCGCGATCTTTTTTGTTCTTCAAGCTACAGAAGCTATTTCCAGTGGAAAAAAAGCAAAGATACTTAAATCCAGAAGGTAGTTGCTTTTTCGAGTTCCTTGCTGCTAGGACCACTCTGTAAACCCACGTGGAGCTTGTCTGAGCAGTATAGCCAGAAAAAAATGCCCAGAGGCAGATTTTAAACAGTGAACTACAAAAGAGCTAGGAATGGTCCGAAACAACCAATTACTACAGCTGTATGTGGCTGTGAAGGGAATATCGATTGTTTGCCTGATTATGAAGGTTAACGAGTGGTCACTTATATCATCTGGGAAGATTCCTACCTTATAAGTCTGGTGGTGTTTATTTATGAGAATCCAATCCAAGGTGCTTTCTTTATTGTTTGGTTTGTTAATTCTGGTTGGGGAGGTAATGATTTGTGAAAAGCCATGAAGATTAATATGGGAAGTAGGACGTTCAGTACTGATACACTTCCAGTCAATATTGAAATCTCCAGGGATTATAGTTTCTTGTGGAAAGGATGATGACAGGGAGCTGAGGATATCCTTGAGTATACTGACATTATTACCAGGTGGTAAGTAGATACAGATGATGTATATGGATTTACTAGAATTGAGCTGAAATTTGGAAATAAGGATTTCTGCATTATTCTCTAGAGGTGATGTATAATCTAAAGAGGTAACTTGTAGGCCATTTTTGAACAGGATAGCTACTCCCCCACCCTTCCTATTTTTGCGGTCTAATCTTATAATATTGTATCCAGGTGGGATGATTTCAGTATCTTGGGTATAGGGTATTAGCCATGTCTCTGTAAGGCATAGGACGTCAAAACAGTGCACATCTAAAAGAGCATGGAGGTGCACAACTTTGTTATTAATGCTACATATATTGAGATGTGCAATATAGAGTGAGTTTGTACATTTGGTAGGGGAAGATGGGCTGGAGGGACTGGGGTTATGAAGTTCAGTTGTTAAAGTACTGGTTGGGCCAGGATTAGGGTGAATGTCACCATCTTGTAAGGAATGGCTTTTAAGTCTACACAAAGGATTATGTACGTTACAGACTTGGCAGATACATTGACAATGGCTAAGTACAAAAGCAATAAAGGTGTTAAATATGGCAGTAAGATTTGGCCGTGTGTAATGCTCAACCTATTTACACATGTTCAGCTGTTAAACACTGATGTTTTATGGTGTTTCTTATAAACATTGTTGGTTGGATGTAAAATGGAATGACTTGTGACATATTGGGCTGTTGGGACTTACACACTCTCCAAATTTAGTAGGACCACCTTGGAATCAAACTCATGAGAAAAAGAAGGATAAAATGTTAACCTTTGCTTATAAACTGTCAGTGCCACAGTAGTGCTTCCTTTGTTATATTGTCATTTGAGATACACTACATTCAAAATGAATAGAGACCTGTGTGTGTGTGTGTGTGTGTGTGTGTGTGTGTGTGTGTGTGTGTGTGTGTGTGTGTGTGTGTGTGTGTGTTTGATTGATTTGAACTACTCATAGCCCTGGAGCTCTATATTAAGGGCAATATTTGTGGTTGTACATACATTTCAGAGGCATGGTGTTTGCATGGCCTGACTAATATATCTTTGGGTATGTTCCATACAACCTTCATATGACATAGTGTCATAAATACATACTTATGATATGTGATGAGTCATAATAATGCTCATCATACCTATACAAGAACATTTTTAATTAAATATCCTCATCATACGTTCATAGTTTTATAGGTAAGTAATAGGCTAAGTGCCATTTCAGGCCATTTTAAGTCTAGCCAATTTCTCTTTTTGTTCTTGAAATAACCTATCCTATTTGGTTAGAGAATGGTCTTACCCACTTCATGGTTGATAATATATATAGCTTCATAGGTTCATAGGTGTGTAATAGGTTAATGGCCTTGGAGCCCTTAAAAGCCTAGCCCATAGGATTACCCTGGCATCGTGCCACCCAACCTTAGTTCCTAGTGTCTCTGTTGGGTAGAGCCACTGCAGTGATCTCAGGGTGAATTTCTGATTTCCCATCCACTCATCAAGATTTCTCTTGAAGAGGGCCAGTGAAGTGCTCTGCTTGACATGTATGTGAAGTCTATTCCATAGCTTGGGCAGTCTCTGGGTTATGAACCTGTCCCTCCAGCATGTTCTGTTGATTGTGGTAATGAGATTGAGGTCTCTGGAGCGTGTGGTGCGGAGAGAATGGGATTTCTTTAGATTTAACATTTCTAACAGAGCTGGGTCAGACATGGCTTTGTAAGTCAAGCAGAGATCGCCTCTAAGTAGGCGATATGAGACAGAGAATAGTTAAAGTTTTTTGAGTCTGTCCATATAGGACAAGTGTTTAAGACCTAGGATCCTCTTTGTGAGGTACTTTTGCAGCCTCTCCAGTTGTTGCAGGTGTCTGGTGAGGTATATGCCAAATGGGGCACTGTACTTGATGATTGGCCTAATGAGGGAAGAGTAGAGGGAGACAATAACCTCTTTCTTCCTGGATGCAAAACCTTTAGTAATGAGATGTGCCACATAGAGGGACTTTCTGACCACAGTGGTTTAAGGCCATGGTTTCGACACCAGTCATTGGTCTCAGTGAGGCCTTTCTGTAGGATGTCTGCATCACTTGGAGAGTTAATAATGGCTCCCAGCTTGCAGTCATCTGCAAATTTGATCAGCCAGAGTCCATCTGTGTTGGCCTGGACTTCTGAGAAGTAGATGCCAAACAGGGGAGGACCCAGGACTGATCCCTGTGAGACTCCACTTGTGACTGGTTGGCAGTCTGACTTGGAGTCAGCTACTTTCACACTGTGGGTTCTATCTGTGAGCCAGTTTGCAACCCACCTAGTGATATAGGGGTTGATGCCTAGCTTAGTAAATTTTTCTATGATTTCTGAGTGAGGAATGGTATCAAAGGCCTTGGCCAGATCAAGGTAGGCTGTATGAACCACCTTACCTTCATCCACAGATCTAGTGACTGACTCAAAAAAGTCGACCAAGTTGAGCATGCATGATCTACCCTTCACAAAACCAGACTGTGTAGGATCCAGAATTTGGAGATTCCCTATATCCGTGTTTATTAGGTCCATGATGATACATTCCATAGCTTTGCATATTAGACTCATCAGGATAATGGGGTGATAGTTCCTGGGGTCTGTAGTCGCTCCTCATTTGTAGAAAGGAATGACTGTAGCAGTGCGTCATTCGGTAGGGACAAAGCCTGAGGTGAGGCTGTGACTGAACAGAGCACACAGGTGAGGTGCCAGTTCACTCTGTAGTTCATGTAGAACACAGCCAGGTATACTGTCAGGTCCCATAGAAGCTGTATTCTTGGCCTTGGATAGTGCTGTTTTAACCTGTGCAGTAGTAACACTGGGTGCCTCGCAATCTACTGGTATTGTGATTGGTCCTTTCGGGGGGGATTGAGGGGTAAAGTTAGCACTGAATCTGTCTGCCAGTATATTTGCAATATCTGTTGGCTTGGTATAGCAGGTATCATTGTGATGTAGCTCAGAGCAAATCTGAGTATTGCCATGGAGATTCTTGACATAACTATTGAAAGCCTTGTGGTTGTCTTTAATATCTGCTGCAATTCTGTTTTCATAGCTAGCTTTAGAGGATTTGATGAGGGATCTCAACCTTTTGTTGAGGCTGATAAGGGAGTTTTTCCAGTGTTAGGACTTCACCTTATTCTGCATCAGTTTCCTCCTTCTGTTGTAGAGTTTGTTTATGGCAGGGGACCATCAGATTGGCTTCCCTTTTTTTTGAGGAGAGCATCTTAGTTCTATTGGGTATGGTGAGATCCATGCATTTGTGCACTTGTTCATACAGTGCATTGGTGTATGATATGCAGCCATGCAGCTATTTTCCATTGGCATGGGTGCCAGAGTTAGCTTTGGAGAAGTTTTTCATGGTGGTTACCTTTGTTTAGGGGGTGGGGGGGTGGGAGGGTTGTGGATTTCCAAGGTGATTACCTTGTGATTGGATCTAACCATGGATGAGTTGACTACTGGTGTAGAGCAATGGTTGCCCATGTTAGTAATGACCAGGTCAAGGATGTTGCTACCTCTAGTGGGGGTAAGAACGAGCTGGTCCAGGGCATTGGAATTAATGAATTCCAGAAAGCGTTGGGCAAGCGTATTGGTACATCAGTAGTTTTCCCAGTTAATGGAGGGGTAGTTGAAGTCACCCAGTCTAAGAGTGTTAGGTTGGACCCTAATATTCTCCAGGGTGCTTAGGAATGTGGAGTGTCAATCCTGGGACATGGTTGGGGACCTATAGCAGGCTATGACCTGAATCGCTATCTTACCCAATGTTAGCTACACCTGAAGTATCTCAGATGCGTTATGTTGGGCTACCAGTCTGGAGGTGTGTGCATCCATTATGAATATGTAAACACCACTGCCTTTGAAGCTTTAGTCCAAGTTCTGGGGCTGAAAGGTGTGGAATGAGTTGTAGCCTGGTAGTGCAGGGGTGCTTTCTGCTGCCTTGAACCAGGTCTCTGTTACAGCATAAACGTCGATGTTCTCCATTTTAAGAAGTACTTTGAGCGAGTGCATTTTGAGATTTAGACTTCTAGCATTGAGCACCATGACCCTCAAATTGCATTTGTTTGTAGCTGTTACGGTGGTAATTTGGTCTTTGGAATACTGCCTAAAAAAGGCACTATAGGGGTAGCAAGAGCCTTGGCCAGTATGCGGAAGCCCAGGGGTGACAGATGCAGGCCATCTCTGGCAAAGCATTGAGGTCTGTCAATCATGTCATCCCAGGCAGACAGATACTGGATCCCATTAGAATGACACCAGAAACTTGTCCAATGAAAATAACTGGGATCATACCACAGAAAATTTGAGGAGATCCATGCATGAGATAAAGCATTTAGGAGCTGCCTCTGTCCATTAGTAGTACAGGAGGCAGTCCTGGAATAAATTGTTTTTCACATCCTTGGATCTAAGTTGCACTTGAATATGGACAGGGATGGATTTTGTTTTATGTGGATGGGGAGTCTGTTCCACAGCAGCGGTATCCTCAGCAAGATATACCTGTCCCTCCAAATTGTTCTTTGGAGGTTTCAGAAGAGGTTTCGATCCCTAGACTGAGTATTTCTGATACCATTTGCTTTCCTGATGTGCAGTATATCCACCTGTAATGGATTGGAGGATGCCTTGTGACACAGACACAGGCCACCTCTTAGCAGTCTGTAGGATACAGAGTATGGTGGTAGGGTTTTGATTTGGTCCATGTAGAACATGTTGTTTAGGCCTTGTAGCCTTTTAGTAAAGTATCTCTGTGGGCATTATAGTTGCTGCAGGCATCTGGACAGATACTTAATAAAGAAGGCATTACCCTGAAAGATTGGCCTCATGAGGGATGAGTAAATGGGGGCAATGACATCTCTTGATTTAAACAGAACCCCTTTGTTTATAAGTTGTGCAATTTTGAAGGACTTTCTTACAACAATGGACATGTGTTGGTCAAAAGTTAGATCACTGTCCAAATATGTTCCCAAATCACAAAGAACTAGGTCAACTCAACCCCGGGGTAGATGACTTCTCAAAGGATACAATAATGCATTTTCTGACATTTATTTTCAGTCCAGGAATTTGGCACCAGTTATTTATTTGGGGCAAACCTTCCTGCAGGATGGGCAAGTCATTGGGGGATTCAATGACTGCTCCAAGTTTAAGCCAGAGCCCTTTAGTACTGGCTTTTACTTCAGAAAAGTAGATACTAAACTGACAGAACAGAACACTAAGGGGGACTCCACTGGTGGCTGGTGTCTTTGTGTAAATAACTTCTTCTATTTTGATTATCTGTATCCTATCTGTGAGGCAGTTGGTAAGTTAGTGAGTGATATAGGAGTTTATTCCCAGTTTATTTAGCTTTACTACTATGCCTGAGTGGCGAATTTTGTCAAAAGTCTTGGCCAGGTTGAGGTATGTGGTATGTACCATCTTGCCTTCATCCATTGCTTTAGTGACCATTTCAAAAAAAAAGACCAGGTTGAGTAAGCATGATCTGACCTTGATGAATCCAAACTGAGACTGCCCAGTATTTGGAGTTTCCCTCTGTCCTGATTGATTAGTTCCATGATAAGTCTTTCCATGGCTTTGAATATGTAAACTCAACCAAAGCAAGACTTTATCCATAGCTGCTCATTTGATACCTGGTAATAACCTTTCTATTGCAGAAGACCTCTTCTGCTGGATCTCATCCACCATCTTCCAAGAAAAATACATACTGGGTGATTTTAATATTGACTGTCTGTCTGTCTCTCTCTTTCCAATGATTCACCTAACCAATCAATATCTCTATGATCTCTCACAGCTAATCACCACTCCCACCCATTATAATAAAAACAACACTAAGGGAACATTAATTGACTGGACTCTTATCTCTGTGCTTCACAAAATCTTTTCCTGAGGTATTCTTCCAGACACCTAAGTGATCATCTCCCTGCCTACATAATAAAAAAAGCAAACATATATTCAAAAGCTTCCACATTTCAGCATAGCACATAACTTTGTGCCTTTCACCAAAGATTCCTTTTTTCTGCTATCTACAACTGTATAACTGGAATGCTCTAAAATACCTTACACTAGATGATGCAGTAGCTCTTTTTAATTCTTTCTTGAACATGTTAAATGCACTTGCTACACTCAGAAAAAGAAGAGAGTTAGGGCCAAACCCACCCCTTAGTTGTCTCAAAATACAAAACACCTTATAAGTTCAAGTTAGGTTAGATAAAAAATACTATACTGATCTGCAACATAAAAACTACAAAAATCTCAAAACATTCTTTTTTTTTTTTAAAACAAGTTTATTGTTTTAACATATAAGAGAAATATCATAACAATTTTATACAAATAATTAAAAATAGGTATTATTATAATATTCAACAAAACAACTACAGTATTTACAAAGACATCCACTACAATCAGATCAATTAATTAAACTAAAATACTGTGCTATTGAAACTAGAATTTTTTTAACAAATTTTGTAAATTATCCCATACAATAAAATGTGATGTTTTTCTAGTTGTTCTCATTCTAATTGTGCTTATTTCCATATGACACATTATATTCATAACATTTTAAATTCATTGAACGAAGGAGGTGTATCTGAAATCCAATTTCTAGTTATTATTTTCCTAGCCACTGCTAGGATAGACCATAACAAGGAAGCTTAATCTTTTTAACACATTGAGGTACAGGTGTGTTGAATAATATAAGACACTTAGAAATAATGAAATTATCTGTAAAAAGAGCCTGCAAAAATTCATTAATTGACTTCCAGTATTCTTTCAACTTCATACAGTCATAAAACATATGAGCCCAGTCAGCATTAATTTCTACATTACATCTCTTACATAGATTATCTTTATTATTAATTTTATTAATCATCAAAGGTGTATAAAAGATCTATGTAAAATTTCCATGTATAAAGTCTCCAGACAATGGAAGATGTAGTTCTATAAGCAGATTCCAATATATATTGTTTATCTTGTTGAGTTGGTGGGTCCCCATTAATAGAGGTGAAATAATTCCAGTATGAATCTACATTGTAAAAGTTTCTTGTCTGATAATTTTATGTATATATGAAAGTTTACCTTTATCAGAAACTTTATGCTATAAATTTATTATCAAGTAATCAATCAGTTTTGGAATAGATTCTTTAACTGTTATAGACATTAGATCTATTCTATCAATGAGATGTTGTCTAAAGATCTGAACCTCTAACCAGCAAGTTTCTCTTAGATCAAATTCTTGTTTTAAGAAATCTAGATTTTTAACTTTATTATCAGATATCAGCTGATACCAGTACTTTAGATTATTATCTATAGCTAAATGAGCTCCTTCAGAAGTAGATGACATAAGCATACCCTGAGTATAAATTATAGGAATACAATAAAATTCCATTCCCTATACTTAGGGTGCATGAATATAAAGTTACGATAACTAATAATAATATTTAATGGGTAACAGACCATATGTTTAGGTGTAATAGGTGAAGTACAAAATTCCTTTAGCAACCACAACATGGAGTTATTTATAATCATATTTTTATGTGTTAAGGAGATTTTCATGAAGTGCATACTAATTAGCTCCCAATAATCTTTCCATTTTGACATATGACCGATCTATTAATAAAGTAATAACTTTTATAATAGAAGAGATAATATATAAATTAAAGTCTGGAAAAGAAATACCCCTTGAGACCAGCTATTAGTATGTTTCTTTAATGCAATCCTAGGTCTATTAGGTGCCCATAAGAAATTTAACATTAGTGTATTCAGTTTCTTGATAGTTATTTTTGTAGGTGAAAGTATTATTGATTGTATTAAGTATAAAATCTTGGGGAATATTATCATTTTAATAATTGTAAGTCTCTCCTCCATAGTAAAAAACATATTATTCCAGGTATTAAAAAGATTGTGTATATTAAGAAAACAGGTATTATAGTTATTATATATAATAGATTTAATATCTTTAGATAGTATTATACCTAAATAAGTTATCTGACTTGAGTTGGGTACATATTTAGTAAAATCACTAATGAGACTATTTTTTCGTGTATATATAGGTAGTATTTTAGTTTTGTCTTCATTGAATATTAAATTAACCAAATAGACCAGCAAAGCAGCACAGAGTTCAATAAATTTATTAAATACTTGTGTCCATAACAGACTAGTTTCGGCAAACAGCCTTCCTCAGTGTAACACAATGTAGTCAAGTTACATTTTAATCATCTTTTAAATACTTATCCAGAGCCAATCACAATCATTTGCTCATGAATATTAATAAATTTGAAACATCTTCATTTTATAGAAAATACAAAGGGTACTGTGTATACTAATAAGTCATTCCTGAATGTAAGGCGAACCACCCCAAAGAGGTGCTTACACAGAATTGAAAAGTTATTATAATATTATGGTATATCCATTCTCATGCTCATATTAGTAAAGAACAGTGTTTGGATAGCCATTAACCCTGGCTACTAATCCAATCTTCATCAAAAGCATAATACATCAAGTGCTCAAATTGAATGGACTGACAAAATGAAGAAAATAAAACATATATATAAGAAATGGTAATGAATATACATATATGAATATATATGGGTATACAAAATAACTGAAATAAAAATAGAAAAATAATAAATAAAAAATAAAATAAATAATAAATAAAAATAAAAATCAGCAACATCCACAATGAAAAGCTTATACCAAAGATTAAGCCCATAATATGTGTCGTTGGCTTCCAAGACTGATAATGTAATAGTAAATGTAGCTATGTATTAATAACTTGTCTAAGATAATAGTGAAAACAGTCCTGAGAATTAACATGAACATCCCGAAAAAATGTGTTCATGATATATAGCCACTTATTTACATGATGTGGTCTATCCATCCTGTCATGTACTCATATTGTATCAATCAATGTATGTATGGCAATAATCCTTAGCTTTTCAACAATTATTCATTTGAGACACCAAAAATGTTGAATATTAAGTACTTGGGGTAAGAGGCCTAAACAATCTATATCCGAACAATGGGGAAATCAAAGGCATATGTATACAAGAAATGAAGTGAATATACACCTATAATTAAATATGAGTATGCCATTGTACATACTAAATGGTCCATGCTTAGAATCATCAGTTAGGTATTGAAAAATAGAAATCAAAAGACATGTTCTTAACCACCAAGATCTAAACAAGTATGTTGATATGTGGAACCAATTGGGATACTGTATGAAAGACTGTGTAAAGCTTATATGACCACATTGATTCAAATTGGTCATTATATTACACATGCACATAATCCATATGCTATGTATAATTAACGTGGGGCCCATAATCAATACCAGCCAAGATGCTAAATGATCATAGTCCCTAGATGAAAGATATCCTAAAGAAATATAATCCACTTGTTGGAGTCAGTTGAGTCAACATGAATGTTATCAAATAGCGAACTTCTCCTATAAATGGTCATTCAATCCAGGATAAAATAAACCCCCCAATGTGGTAATCCAGTATTTCTCCTTTTGGTCCAGTAACCCATGCCAGCCCTGTTTGTTGGTTCTATCTCCAGAAATGCGGTCAATAACCATAAAGGTAAACCTAGCCTGAGGATGCTTTAATGTGTGTTGATATAGAGCGCTAGTCTCCTTATGGTTTTTCATATCGCTGCGGTGTTCATTCATCCTTAGTCTCAAAGCCCTTGAGGTTTGTCCAACATAAAATCCCCCACAGTAACACGAGGCCAGGTACACCACCCAATCGCTACTGCAATTACCAAAAACCTTGATGTCAAAAATTCTACTGGTGTTGCGACTGGTAAACTCCTTGGATTTATGCATATATTGGCAGGATCCACAATGGCCACAAGGGAATGAACCAATAAGTTCATCACCATAGAGTGTCAGTTGTTTATGGGTCGTCCCCCCACTTGCCATATGTTTGAAATGTGAAAAGTAAGAACCTAAGGTTTTGCCTCGTTTATATGAGAAAAGACAACGGGGTCCCAAGATACTCCGTAGCTTTTCATTAGCCAGTAGAATATTCCAATGTTTGTTAATAATGTTTCTAATCATATTAACATTTCGACCATATGTGGTGATGAACCTGACATCTGTACTGCGAGATGATTGATTTTTGTTCTTATTGTGATATTGTAACAGGTCATCCCTTTCAAGACTATTGGCTCTATTCTGTGCAGACAGAATATCAAATCTGTCATATCCCCTTTCGGTAAATCTCCGACCGAGATCCCTACTGGCCATTTGGTATTCCTCAATATTTGAACTGAGCCGTTTGATACGTATGAACTGGGATATAGGAATACTCCTGATGGTGTGACGGGGGTGTAAACTTGATGCGTGTAACAGGGTATTGTATTGAGGGTATTTACGAAAAACCCTAGTTGACAAAGTGTTGTCTGAGTTCCTATATACAGTGACATCCAAAAAGCTGATGCTGTTTCTATCATATGACACAGAAAATTCTAGTCCCCAGACATTATCATTAAGATACTCAACAAATTCCCTTAGGTAACACACATCAGCCCGCCACACCAACCAGCAGTCGTCCAGGTAACGTCTCCAAATGTCCATTTCCACCTGAAAGATATTATGTGACGTATCATAAATCATATATTCTTCAACATAGGCCATAAATAGGTCAGCGTATATGGGGGCAAAAGATGCCCCCATAGCTGTTCCTTGTAGCTGCCAGTAGCATTGGCCTTGGAAATACAGAACATTCTTGTTTAACACATGTTCAGACATACATATCAAAAGAGTGTTAAAGCCCGGTGAATATAGATTAGCCCTTTCCAACCAATATTGTATAGATTGAAGACCCGCCCAATGTGGTATGCTCGTATATAATGATTTCACATCCAAGGTACATAAATACCATTCGGGTTCCAATTGAGTTTCCCTGATAATTTGTAGAAACTGAGTGGTGTCCTGCAACCTAGATCTTATGTGTTCCAATAGGGGTTTAAGATATTTGGTAAGGAAGGCCGACAATGGTTCGGTCAAAGAACCTATTCCTGAGACTATTGGTCTGCCTGGTGGTTTTACTAAAGATTTATGAAATTTGGGTAAAAGATACAGTATCTGTTTGCATGGTTCAGAAACCATAAGTGTTTAGGCCTCTTACCCCAAGTACTTAATATTCAACATTTTTGGTGTCTCTAATGAATAATTGTTGAAAAGCTAAGGATTATTGCCATACATACATTGATTGATACAATATGAGTACATGACAGGATGGATAGACCACATCATGTAAATAAGTGGCTATATATCATGAACACATTTTTTCGGGATGTTCATGTTAATTCTCAGGACTGTTTTCACTATTATCTTAGACAAGTTATTAATACATAGCTACATTTACTATTACATTATCAGTCTTGGAAGCCAACGACACATATTATGGGCTTAATCTTTGGTATAAGCTTTTCATTGTGGATGTTGCTGATTTTTATTTATTATTTATTTTATTTTTTATTTATTATTTTTCTATTTTTATTTCAGTTATTTTGTATACCCATATATATTCATATATGTATATTCATTACCATTTCTTATATATATGTTTTATTTTCTTCATTTTGTCAGTCCATTCAATTTGAGCACTTGATGTATTATGCTTTTGATGAAGATTGGATTAGTAGCCAGGGTTAATGGCTATCCAAACACTGTTCTTTACTAATATGAGCATGAGAATGGATATACCATAATATTATAATAACTTTTCAATTCTGTGTAAGCACCTCTTTGGGGTGGTTCGCCTTACATTCAGGAATGACTTATTAGTATACACAGTACCCTTTGTATTTTCTATAAAATGAAGATGTTTCAAATTTATTAATATTCATGAGCAAATGATTGTGATTGGCTCTGGATAAGTATTTAAAAGATGATTAAAATGTAACTTGACTACATTGTGTTACACTGAGGAAGGCTGTTTGCCGAAACTAGTCTGTTATGGACACAAGTATTTAATAAATTTATTGAACTCTGTGCTGCTTTGCTGGTCTATTTGGTTAATTTGGTTACATGGTTTGGACCGTGCAAACCCTCGTGCATAGGACTTGGTACGTGCTTCATTGAATATTAAACCAGAAATACTTTTAAAATTCATCATTTTATCAAATAAAGACTGCATAGAAGAATTAGATCCTGCTGATGTAATTAGAACATCATCTGCAAAAAGTTGAATTTTTGATGTTGTATTTTCTTCTATTTCAAAACCCTCTATGTCAGTACTGTTTCTAATCAAATTAGCCCAAGGCTCCATTACTAAAGTGAATAATAGTGGAGAAAGTGGACATCCTTGCTTTGTACCTTTAAGAATGGGTATTTTTTGTGAAACATATGTTCCTACCTTAATATAAGCCAGCGTTCCTTTGTATAAATGCTAAATTAAATTTACAAATGCATCAGAGAAATTTGTGCACTTCAGTAAGGTAAACAGATAGTCCCAACTTACTGAATCAAATGCTGAACCTATATCAAGACTAATACGTGTTAAATCTTTCTTTTTCCTATTTGCAAAATCAATTAATGTTAAAGTTCTTCTTATATTATCAAAAGTATTTCTATTTACAATGAAGCCCGTCTGATCTATGTCTATAATGCCGGGATAATTGTCTTCAATCTATCAGCAAAAATACTCATAAACATTTTATAATCAACATTAAGTAATGAGATGGGTCGATATGAAGAACATCTAGTTGGATCTTTATTAGGTTTTAAAATTGGTGAAATAAATGTATATTGCCAAGATGGGGGGGGTTATTAACTCAGTTTGGGCCAGAATAAAAACCTTATGTATTAATGAATATGTAGTTTTAGAAAGGATTTTATATATCTCTGGTATAATACCATCATTACCCGGTGCTTTGTTTGATTTAAGCTTATTTATTTGTGTAATAACTTCTGTATATGAAATACTCTTGTCCAATAGTTTAATCTGTTGTTTATTAAGCTTTTTATTCATGTTTGTGGTTATAAACTCCTTTATTTTATCTTTAGGTTCCATGTTAATGTTGTTATGGTTAATCTTGTGAAAGTGATTTCTAAATTCATCCAGTATTTCTGGTATACTAGAAACATTCTTCTTTTTCCTTAGAGAAAAGATTTCTTTGATATGGTTTTGTTTATTCAATCTTTTGTTTTATTTTTAAGTCTATGTAAGTATTTGGGGCTTATTGAATAAGACAAAACTTGTATTCTCTAAAGTTATTTTAACTTTATGAGTTAAAATTTCTTTGTATTTCTCATTTAGTTTGTTTATTTCTTCAATAACTTTCTTGTCCATAATATTTTCTTTATTATTATGTTTATAAGAGTCTAGTTTACTTTGAATATCTAACAATTCCTTATCCCAAGATTTCCTTTTGTTATTATACCATCTGATACTTTGTCCATATAGATATGATTTTAAGGCATCCCAAACATAGACAATGGAGACTTCAGGAGTATTATTTATGTCTAGAAAATGTTGTACTTCTGAAAGTATATATTCTTTATAGTCTTTTAGCTGAGTTAAGTATGCTGGTATCCTTTTGATCTGAACATTATGAGTATTTTTTATCATGAATTCAAAAACAATTGAGTTACGATCAGATATAGGACATGAAATGATTTTGGAATTAATTAAATCTGTTACCATCTGGTTAGAAATAAAGACCCTATCTATTTTTGAATAAGTTTTGTATCTGTTAGAAAAAGGTGTATGGTAATGATTTTGACTCTATCTGATTATTAATATCATTCAAATGATAAGAATTAGCAAAATCATTTAAATGTTTTGCATTAGATGTAATTCTTCTTTTCTTTATAGTGGTAGTATCACTTTCATGTAGTATACAATTAAAATCACCAGCTAAAATAATATCCCCTATAGAGAATGATATGATCTTATCAATATGATGTTTCACTGTATTAATACCAATTCCAGGTATCCAGTATACATTAATTAAAGTGTAAGTCTTCCCATTAATTTGTATTGTAACCATACAAAACATTCCTTTGTCATCCTGATAAGACTTAATGGTTTTAGGAATGGGCATACTTTTATTCCATAAAATAGCCACTCCTCTTTTTTCTGAGTGTGCTCTGAACTAACCAATACTGCATACTTATTAGTGGCTAGTTTATCAATATCTTTTTTCAAGAGATGGGTTTCTTGCAGGAAGACTAGATTGGCCTTGTGTAGATTAATGTATCTTATTAGGCTTGCCCTTTTACACGGATTATTCAATCCATTAATGTTTAAAGAAATTCCTTTTAAAGATGTCATTTGGCATTTTTAAAACTCAAGAATCTTATGATCGAAATAACAAATAACAAGATAAATAATGTTACATCTCCTCTTTTAGGTGTACCTTTAAATATAGCTGTATTTATTAAATCTCTTATGGGATTTTGTATAGGATTCAATTTTGTTTGTAGTGACAATGAGTGTACAAAATATATTGTGGATGTCAAAACTATATACATATAACAATGAACAAGTGAAAATAATGTAAGGATTAAACCTTGCATCCCGCCTGGAGTTGAAAACTCCAACTTAGAGCAGTATTTACTACTCAAGTTAACCCCCTACCCTAAGCAGCAGTACCTCAGCTACCACCTTATCAATTTAATACTAGTTATATTTAACTGAGGTTAACAGTTTTCAATTCAATTATCTATCAAGACAAAACTACACATTTGGTAAAACAGCATCATATAAACTAAAATAAACTTTTTTTTTTTTTTTTTTAAACTGTTCATACTATTATATAGATCTATGTAATATATAACACTTGAATTCTAATAGCATTCAAATAATCTTAATGTTAGAAATCAAGAGGAGAGAAAATTATGTTCTAACATTCATTTAAATCAAAAACTTTGGCTAATATGATTCAGACATTACATGCATTAAGATGCATCTATTTTCTGTCATGTGAATTCTATCAACAGCTTCCAAAAATTCTTGAATTGTTTGTATATGAGCATTTACTTAAACTCATTATTGTCAATAGAGTAAAATATTGTATTCATAAAAATTATTATAAATCATATTGCATAGTTATGCAGATTCTCAGAAACACGTTATTACCTAAAAAAAAAAAAAAAAAAAAGCCATCACACACATAAACACACACACACACACACACACATACATATACACACACACACACACACACACACACACACACACACACACACACACACACACACACATACATATACACATACACATATATACATAGATACACACACACACACACACACACACACACACACACACACACACACACACACACACACACACACACACATATATATATATATATCTGATCTCACTGAGTTGTGTGTTAGTAGAGCACTATCCTACTTGCTGTCCCTAGAATAAATCTGTCTGCTTTATACAAAATAATGCACAGCAAACACATATTAGTAACCAGATTTTACAATCATGCTAACCTACTGCTTTAAAATATATCACATGACATTTCTTCCAGAATAGAGTTATAAGATTATTTATGCTTGCCAATCAGATGAATTAAATGAGTTATAGTAAAGTATATGTTTGGGACACAAGTTTTAACACAGATTATTATGCTACTGTTAAGTAGATTTTCAAAAACATTTAAATAAATGTTTCATTTTCTATGCCTTCTAAAATAAGATATTTACTTGCTACAAGAAACTACATCATCCAAACTCATCATAACTGACATATTTTATGAATAGAGTATTTTTCCTGAATCTGTGGTGTGTCAGTGTGATAACCTTGTCAATGTTTATACTAACTGCTTTCAGTTTCTCTGTGAAAATTCTGTGAGTGAAGCTTTGAGGAAACTCATGGACACTATGCATGAGACAGCCCACATCCCAGATTGTCTCCTTAACATTTTAAGGGAAACTTATTAAAACTTGTGGCAAACATTCATTTTGTCAATAGAGTAAAATATTGTATTCATAGAAATTATTATAAATCATATTGGATAGTTATGCAGATTCTCAGAAAAAAGCCCTCACACACACACACACACACACACACACATACATACACACACACACACACACACACACACACACACACACACACACACACACACACACAGACACACACACACACACACACACACACATATATATATATATATATATATATATATATATATATATATATATATATATATATATATCTGATCTCACTGAGTCGTGTGTTAGTAGAGCACTATCCTACTTGCTGTCCCTAGAATAAATCTGTCTGCTTTATACAAAATAATGCACAGCAAACACATATTGGTAACCAGATTTTACAATAATGCTAACCTACTGCTTTAAAATATATCACATGACATTTCTTCCAGAATAGAGTTATAAGATTATTTATGTTTGTCAATCAGATGAATTAAATGAGTTATAGTAAAGTATATGTTTGGAACACAAATTTTTAACACAGATTATTATGCTGCTGTTAAGTAGATTTTCAAAAACATTTAAATAAATGTTTCATTTTTATGCCTTCTAAAATAAGACATTTACTTACTACAAGAAACTACATCATTTAAACTCATTATAACTGACATATTTTATGAATAGAGTATTTTTCCTGAATCTGTGGTGTGTCAGTGTGATAACCTTGTCAATGTTTATACTAACTGCTTTCAGTTTCTCTGTGAGAATTCTGTGATTTGAAGATTCTGAGGTAACTCAAGGACATTGTGCATAAGACAGCCCACATCCCAGATTGTCTCTCTTAACATTTTGGTGGGAAACTTATTAAAAACTAGTGACAAACATTCATTTAGCAGTGTAAATGCATCTTAACATGACAGAACCTCCACAATGTATTCCACAGATCATCACAGCCTCTATGCAAGTGAAATTAAACTCAAAATTACCAACAAGCAATAAAACTCAGCATTCTTCTCCCAACTCAATTTTCATACAAATCCTATTATTCACTGTGCCCACACAGTCTAAAGCATTTCTATATATTAATAAAGAAAAGAAAAAGAGAGTAGAAAATAAAAGGGAGTGAGGCAGAAATAAAAAATGTAAGAGAAAGCTGTAAGAAGTATATACAATGGAATGTTACTTACTGTTTATATTAATAGAGTTAAAATAAAACATATTATTTACTCTTATTTAGTTCTGATTATTATTAGTTAAAGCATGACATATTATTTACAAACAAGCATAAGCAGTATAATAAAGAAAGTATAATTAGAAATAGCATTTGAAGAACTTATAAACTTTTACAAGAAATAAATATGTTATTATTCTATTAATGATATTTTCATTACTGTTCTCTCCCTGCCCTCCCCCACCCTTTACCCACTACATAATCTAAATAGAATGTCATTGTTTAAACAAAGAAAATAATAAAAGAAGAAGGAAAAAAAAGGTAAAGATAAAAAATGTATCAAATTACTAACCTTACTTTTTCAGAAAGAAAAACAAATCGAGTCACAGCCTGCCATTAAATCCTCAGGCATTTTGACTGGTTATGAAACAAAACATTTCTTTGCACATAGAGAATAACTTTGATTAAATCTTTTCCAAAATATTTGTGGCTTTCTGGAAATGCAGGAACTATATTCAAAAAGATTAATAATGAACTAAAATGATGAGAGAGAAAAAAACATATAACAAATCATTTGTTTTGTAGTCTCTTCTTCTTCTCTGAAGTCTTCCAGGAAGCTTCAGTTGCCAATCTCTTTAATGAAGAACTAGCCCATTCCATTTCTTCTATTTTATCCAAAATCCTTTTTCTTTGACAAACAGTAAAGCAGAGTCTAAATCATCGAAGACCTTAGGACCATCAGGAAGGAAGATTTTAAGCTTGGCAGGAAACAGAAGGTATGTTTTAAACTGTACTTTTTTAAGCTCCCTTATTAGTGGCAGAAAAACTTTTCTTTAGCAATTACCATGGAAGAATAGTCATTGTCAAAACGCACAGTTGTCTCATTAAACTTAACAGGAGCTTTAGCCCAAGCAGATTTAAGAACCATCTCTTTATCAAAAGATGATAGAAATCTAACTATAACTGATCTAGGATAGTTTTTGTTAGAGTTAGTATTAGCTATAGATCTATGTGCTCTTTCGATACCAAAAGAGAATGCTTCTGGTAAATCTAAAGTTTTAGGAGCCATGTTGTTAAAAAGAAGTAATATTGTTACCTTCAATATTTTCTGGCAGTCCAAAATCCTAATGTTATTGCGCCTAGATCTATTTCCAGGTCATCCAGCTTTGTTTGTAAATGTGTATTTTGTTTCAGCAGAAACTCAATGTTGATTTCCTGTTCTTGTATTTTATTTTCCATGTCATTCACAGCTTCTTCTATGCCTGTCATCTGGATCTTCTGTTGTTGCAGGTCCATATGTAACAAGTCTATTTGTTTTGTAGTTTTTCTATGAAAGTGTCTATTTTAGTATCCATTTTATCCATCTTAGCAGTAAGTTGCTGGACTATAATTATCAGAGACTGAAGTTCTTTCTTGATGCTGGAGTCTTGAGAATTTGTCTTACTGGAACTCATTTCAGACTGATAAACTGACAGGAAAATTTCCAAAGTAATTTCTGACAGGAATATTATTAAGATTTCCTTTCTTTTTTAGATATAGTTCAAGAACTATATAAAACAAACATATTTAGAAAGAAAATTACTTCAAGAATTAATTTTTTAAGTAATTAATTCCTGTCAATGTAATGAAATTGGTGGAGCTGAAGAAATCTGCTGCTATCCTGTGTTCATCCTTGGCCACGCCCCCAATCTCAAAACATTCTGGTCCTCTATAAACCAGCTGCTCAGTCCCACCACTCAACTGTCTAATATACTTAACACTAAAAACAAATCTACCAACTGTGCTGATTCTGTCAACTCTCATTTTGTTCAGTCTCATCACTACTAATACCAACAACCAGACGACAATACCAAAAACCATTCCTCTTAATAATCTCTCCTTCCAACCAGCCCCAACTACTTATATAAAAAAAAACTTAAATTGTAAGCCACCCATAGCTCTCAACTTCTTAGCACAAAAAATCTGGACAAAGCCAAAAATAATGGGGGGACAAATCCCCAAATATAGTGAGAAATTTAAAATATTGTTCTTATAAACTTAGAATGCTGCTAGAATAAAAGGCCTTGTGTTACCATGCTTTATCTAAAGGATATGAGGTCTGAAATTCAAATGTCTGTCATTATTTAGTGAATTCTATCCTCTCTGATTTTCCACAAAAATCCAGAAAACCATACATTTTATGAGGAAGAGACCAAAATATGATGCAAAAATCTGGACATTTTGTGAAAATCTGGACAGTTGAGAGCTATGAGCCCACCACCTTAGTCCACAACAGCCTACCTGGTGAATACCTTAATATGGCTGTAGAAACAATAGACTGCCCTATCTCAATTCTAATAAATCACTCCAATGGTGAAGCATATATCCCTACCCTCTGTAAAAAAAAAACATATTATTCCCCTCCACAAAGGAGGGCATTCAACTGAACTCTTACGCTACAGGCCCATTGTCATCCTCCCCCCATAAAAATTACTCAAAAAATGCATCCAGTCACAACTCTCACATTACCTGACAAAAAATAACCTCCTGTCTTCATCTTAGCATGGCTTTCATCCCCACATCCCCACCACAGTACTTCTACCATTTTACTTAGTTTCTCCAAAACAGTATACCCAAATAGGAATGAAGGAAACATAGTGTCTACCCTCTTCCTTGATTTATCCAAGTTCTTTGACACAATCTGTCACTCCATTCTCCTACACAAACTTCATAACCTAGAATTCGACACCTCTGCTGTATCATGGTTCTGTAGCTACTTCCAAAATACAATTCAAGCTGACAAGAGGCAAAACAATTTCTCAAACTTCCTCCCTGTCCTTGCCGGTGTACTAAAAAGATCAATAATGAGACCCATTCTCTTTAACATCTTCATCAATGACCTACATAAAGCCTGTAAAACTGCATCCCTAGCACAGCATACAGATAACACCATAGTTATCTATATTGCAGAAAACATCAAAAAACTACAAGAACTTACCCAGAAGTCCTTCGCCTCTTTAGAAGCCTGTTTGACATCTGCCCAGCTATTCCCAAACCCAAATAAATGTAAACTAATTCTATTTACTCCCAAACAGCTTACAATCAACAAAACCTCCACAAAACAAAACCTGATCTTGTCACTCATACTAAATTGCTGGGTATCTGTGTAGATGAGAACCTACATTTTTTTTTCCAAAAATATTTTTATTAAATTTTGTTAATAAACATGGACATAAAGTATTAAAAATTAACAATATAAAACATGATAACCATATACACTATATGCAAACATCCATGATAAACATTTGTTTTATCCAAGAAAGGTAATCAATATTTATCTAACAATCTCTCCAATTTTTGGCAAGCTAGTCTTTTGTGTGTTACATTTGATGATCTCTGATAAATAGTTTGCATTTCTTTTTTACATACAGATTTTGCTATTGAAATAAACTCAGTAAGCATAAGATCTTGCTTATTTTTCCAGTTCAATGTAATTATTTTTTTGAGCAATAGCTAGAATTAACCAAAGAACAGGTAACTGATGTCTAGGAATTACACTTGGGGTAGGGACATAGAATAATATCAAACAGCTAGTAATCTGACAGTTATCAGACCACAGGGCTTTTGCAAAATGTCTAAAATCACTCCAGTATTGTGTGAGAGTTCTACATTCGATGAACATATGAACCCAGTTGACTTCAAGAATATCACCACACCTCCAGTATTTGCTTTCATTACTCTTGGTTATAAGGTCAATTCTGTGTGGAGTGTAAAAGCTTCTATGAATAAATCTCCTGGTATATAGTCTCCAATATAAAGATGATGAAGTGTTTTTACTGAATTTAATAACTGTTTCTGTTTCATTAGATAAAGGTTCACCATTAATCTTTATGGAATAATTCCAAAATGCTTGGTCAAAAGTAATCAAGTCTTCTCATAGGATTTTATATACAGGTGATATGCTTAATTTATGTTCAATGTTCATCGAACTGCACCATATAAATAGTTGTATCAATCTTGGTATAATATCAGTTTCTAGATTTATTGATACTCTCACTTTATTTTCAACAAACTGTCTTAAAGATTGAATACAGAGCCAGTTATCTTGACAGATATTATATCTGGCTAAGAGAAAATTCATTGGTTGGATGTTCTTATTGTCTATAAACTGGTGCCAAAACTTTAGATTATTCTCTTTAAGATTTCGCATCTTATTGATATTTAAGGTATCTCGGCAATCTGGTGTATAAGCTATGGGAAATGTAATGAAAAAGGTGTTCTTTAGACTATAATTGTTGTTGATTATATTTTTGAAAATACAAAATATTTGGTTTATACCATGTGAGAAGTGGCTGAATTTCTTATTATATAAGCAATATTCACCGATTATCCAAAATATTTTGTTAATTCCAAAGGTTTCCTTAAAATGGGTTTCTGAGTTCTCAGAGGAAGTTATATGTGTTTCATGTAGTTGTTTCCAGCTAGAGGTGTATATGGATGAAATCCAGTGTAGTATTATGTTAATAATAACAGATTTGGAATATAATTCTATGTTGGGAAAGCCAATCCCATTGCTGTCCCAGGCTCTAACATGCCATTTATAGGCTGTTCTTGGTTTCTTTGGGAACCATAGAAATGTCAGTAATAGGGAATCTATTTGTTTAAAGAATTTCTTAGGAGGAGGTAAAATCAATGATTGTATGTAAAATAAAATCTTGGGCAAAATAATCATTTTTATTAATGTAAGTCTGTCTTCCATGGTGAAAAAACATTGTGTCCCACTTTTTAGTCAAGTCACTGATTGTAGCTACCAGTTTAGTGAAGTTAAATTTAATAGTCTCATTCCATTTATTCTTAATACTTATTCCTAGATAATCTATGTTATCATTTTCCCAGTTGAATGTATTGTATTTTTGCAAATTGCTATTTATTTTCTTATTGATTAAAAGTGTTTTGGTTTTATTTTGATTAAAACTGAGTCCTGAGATTTTTTCAAATAGAGTTATGGCATTCATGATATGTTGTAAAGAGCCTTCTATGTCACTGGATGTTAGTAGAATATTGTCAGCAAAAAGCTGAACTTTTGGACAGTATCCCTCATTAACTTGAAATCCTTTGATATTTGGGTTATTTCTAATAAATGAAGCAAAAGGTTCAACTGATAAAGCAAAAAATAATGGGGATAGAGGGCAACCTTGTCTAGTTCCCTTATTAATTTTTACTGGGAATAATCGACATGAACTAATCTTAACAAATGCTTTAGAATCACTATAAATATTTAATATCAGTTTAGTGAAATCTGAAGTAAAGTTAAATTCTTTAAAGATTTTTTGTAAGTATGACCAACTAAGGGAATCAAACGCCTTATCAATATCCAGGCTAATAATAGTTAATTGTTTCTTGGTTTTGTTTTTAATGTCTATTAGAGATAGTAGCTTAATAATATTGTCATGTACTTTTCTATGTAAGATAAAGCCAGTTTGATGTATTAGACTGGGTAATATATTCTTTAATCGTTTGGCCAGGATAGACATGAAAATTTTATAATCAATATTTAACAATGCTATGGGTCTATAGGATGCACACAGTTGGAGGTCCTTACCTTGTTTCAGAATAGGGGAAATTATTGAGTACTTCCACAAGGGAGGGAAAACTTGTTTAACCATGGAGAATGTGTTTAATAATAACTTTATTGTGTGCTCTGGAAGAATTTTATATACTTCTGGGATTATCCCATCTAACCCTGGGGCTTTATTATCCTTCAGATTTTTAACTTGTTTTTCACTTCTGCTAAGGTTATTTGTTTATTTAGGGTACTATTTTGTTGTTTTTATAGTTTAGTCTTGATATTTTCTTGTAGAAATGCATCTATTACATCGTCTGAATCTAGTGGTGATTGCATGTCATTGATTGACCGATAATTATTTCTAAAGGCTTCTAATATACCTCCTAAATCAGTTGTTCTTTTTACTGTGTTATTATTCTTGTATTTAATTTCATTAATGTGATTTTGTTTATTAATTTGTTTAGATCTGATAGTTTATGTAAATGTCTGGGGTTTACTCAATAGGACTGTAGTTTAATCTTTTCTAAGCTTTTAGCAACCTTATGATTCAATATTTCTAAATATTTGTGGTTTAGCTTAGAAATTTCAGTAAGTACTGCTTTATCATTTGATTTTAAATTTAGTTTCAACTTAACTATTTTGCCTTGCAAATCAGAAAGTTCCTTGTCCCATTCCTTTTTCCTTTGAAAATACCAAGCTTTAACTCCACTAAAGATGTGAACTTTTAATGCATCCCAGAGTATGATATATGTTACTTCACCATTATTGTTGTTTTCCATAAATGCATTTATTTATTTTAATAACCACTCCTTAAAACCTTTTAACTTAGAAACATAGAATGGGATTCTTTGAAAAATTATCATATCATCTTTTTTCACGGTCAAGCTGAACAAAAAGGCATTGTGGTCAGAGAGTGGACATGACTGTATTGTAACATCACTTATTTTAGAGTAAAGAGTGTTAGACACAAAAATCTTATCAATATTAGTTTGTGTGCTAAATGGGAAAGGATAATGAGTGTATTTAAGTGAATTTTGAACTCTTACATTATGTATTAAAATTAATTGAGGCTATAAAACTGTTTACCTTTTTAGCTTGCGTCATTAGTTTAACCTTATTATTTTTAGAGGTGTCTTCATCTGATAACAAGCAATTGAAATCTCCCACCAGAATAATTTCTCCCTTTGCATGTAAAGTAATAAGATCCAAGTATTTCTTCACATATTTAGTTCCTAGACCAGGAATCCAATATGAGTTTACCAGTGTGAAGCATTTCTTATTAACTTCTAGCATTACTAAGCTTAACATTCTGTCTTAATCTGAAAAGGTGTTTAAAATTTTAGGTAGTGTATAAGTATTATTCCATAGTATAAGAGTACCTCTCCTTTTGGCTCTAAAGCAGGAATCCGTGAGAGCTGTAAAACCATTAAATGATAATTTTTGCAAATCCTTCTCCAGCAAGTGGGTTTCCTGCAAGAAGATTATCTGAGCGCTGTGCATTTTAATGAATTGAATTAAACCAGCTCTTTTGACATTATTTAAGTCATTAATATTTAATGATAAGCATTTATATATCATCATTTGTTAAAGTTATATTTAGAGCATCAATAATACCTTCCAAGTATAATGACTTGAAGTAATTCATGTAGTTATGTATCATGGATGAGTCAAAAATCATTATTAACAAATTCTGAAACCAATAACTAAGAAAACATACATACATGGAACAAGATAATCCACAAGGTAAACGCTTTACAAAATCAAAATGCTTTTTTCAACTTAATGTTAACAAGACAGACAATTTATATTTTAATATTTAAAATTATTATATATAAAAAAAAAAGAAAAAAACAAACAATTAAAACATAAAACTCTGTTAAAACTGTTCTGAAAAGTTATTTCTAAAAAAAAAAAAAAAAAAAAAAAAAATTGATCAATTTGTGCTTCAGTAAATAGTTCAAAATGTATAAATATAGGGAAAATGTATTTTGTCAGGGATAAAAGTGAACAATGGTGATAGTACATACATGGAACCTAAAGTTCCAGGTTTAGTTAATAAATTAACTAAACCACCCTTTAACACCATCTCACACACCAAAAACATACATAAATAGCTTCTGCTTTAAATGTAGTATATACAAACAGTAAAGTATTTCTTAGGTAGCTCAAACAAATATGAACATAAAAAGTCCATCAGGCAATCACAGTGGATTCGTATGTAATATTGTGTAAACCACTACTAGGTATTGGAAAATAAGGAGTCATTTTCACCAATTAATCTAGTTGCTTTATCAGCATAAGCTTCTAATACCTATATATTTTATACCTGTATTACAGTAGCTTGTGTTTATAACTATAGCAATACAGAAAAAAAAGAAGGGGCCATATGTTGGTCTATTAATACTAATTGAACAGAATAGTGACCTAGAACATTTTAACAATCCATTCCTACAGTGCATGTGGTCATACAAAGATTTGAATCATAGTATCATAACTATCATTGCAACTGAGTCTGGTTATATTGCTCTAAATCTGCATCAGTGAGAATACCTAATATAGATTAAAGTTGCTTAGTAGCAGAAGGAAAAGGAGACTCAATCCTATATATATCCTTGCATTCAGAATATTAAAGAAATTGGTTGCTTAAGTAGTCAAATATTAATATATTATCATTTAGGGCATGCTATCAAAGTGAAGAATGGTATCCTGTCAGACTTCAGTGTTTCAAAGCAACAGACATACAGTAGCATTAAAATGCAATTTTCCTCATTAGACTAGTAAAATAATCACTCCATTAAATTCCTAGCTTGTTAAAAATACATATTTAAAGTGATTCCATACCTTTAGATGCATCTTCTTCTTTTGGCTTTCCCTGGTTAGGGGTCACCACAGTGGATCACCTGTCTGCTCATGATTGGCAGTGGAGTTTTATGGTGTCGAATGCCAGCCTGGCACCCAACCTTCCACAGAAGGCACCTTTAGATGCATAAAAGATGAAAAAAAACAATTACTTTTTCTTCTAGTTTTATTTTCAGCTTTAATTCCCGGTTTCTGAGTCATGCATGAGTTCAAGGTCGTGTTATGTCATTGCTCACTGTATTCTTGCTTCCAGCTTCTCTAGCTTGCTACTAATGCCCTGTAGATGCTCGTGTATGTGAAGAAACAGTCACAGAGGCTTAGAAAAGGCATTTTTGGTGGGAATTTCAAACAACTAAGTTTTCTCTATTCTAAAAAAGCATAAAAAGTGCACGATCAGCCTCCACAGTGAAAAAAAACATGAACAACCCTTCTCTAAAAATGTTGGGAAAGTAAGATTTTCCCCATAAATCAATAATTTACATCCCTTAAACTAAATTAGGTTAAGAATTAAAATTAGAACATTTAGTTAATGTAAAGCAATGACTGTTGATATATTACACTAAGAAATGCAGATTTTAAGTAAAGACATATATATTAATCATGATATGAACATCTTTCAAAAATGTCAAGAGGAAACAAAACTATCTTAAGTAAACCATCTCCTAAGGGCAGTTTTGTTGTGGGGATTCCATACAGTATAATTATAATAGAGTAAACGGTAAACACTAAAGTGTTACCCCACCACTAACACATGAATGCTTTACTTTGGAAATCATGAATTAATAGTAAGATAGCATGACTTTTGTATCCCAAATGAATATATAATGAAGTTAACTGTGCCCCAGTTATAGTAAACATATGGTATGAAAAAAAAAAAAAAATATATATATATATATATATATATATATATATATATATATATATATATATATATATATATATATATATATATATATATATGTATATATATACATACATACATACACATACACACATACATAAACCACATACATACATGTATACATACATAGATATATGCCTATGCCTATGCAAAATTTTGTATATGTATTCCAACAAAATATTATGTAAAATAAAGACATTTTACCTTTGCTTTGTATATATATTCCAATAAAACATTAAGAGTTCTGCAAGAAAGTATTTAGAATTATTTGATAACAATCCTATTTGTCTTTTAATTTTTTATTTGCGCTTTCTTTGACAGTCCAAGAGTTCTTAGTTGCATGCCTTTTCAGACTCTGTGTAGACCATTCCATGTCCTCTATATCAGTTACTATTTGTTTCTTGTGAATAAAGTCCAAAGCCTCTGACAAAGAGCTAAAGATCTTCTCACCTTCTGGTAAAAATATTTTTATCCTGGAGGGAAAGATAATTTGTGCTTTGATGTTAACTTTTTTAAGAGATTTTATCAAGGGAATACATTAGTTCCTTCTAGAAATGACAGACGAAGTATAGTCATTGTCAAAGCGAATGAGTTTGTCCTTTATCTTGATGGGAGAAGTATTCCAAGCAGACTTCAAAACCAAATCCTTATCTTGGGAGTACAAAAATCTAACAATAATGGGTATGGGGTTAGGAGAAACTGTTGTTGAAGCAGGTTTTGCTAGAGACCGGTGAACCCTCTCTATACTGAAGGAAAAGGCTTCAGGAAAATTTAGTGTTGTTGGAAGCCAGTTATTAAGAAAGTGTATCATATCAGTTCCCTCTTCCTTTTCTGGTACTCCATAGATTCTAATGTTGTTTCTCCGTGACCTACTTTCTAGGTCTTCGAGCTTTTCTGTTAGTTTTGTATTCCGTTTCAAAAGAAACTCATTTTGACTTTCACATTCCATCAGTCTGCCATCCATATCTGTTACACAGATTCCTCGATAGAAGCAATTGGTTCAGAATGCTTTTTAGCCATTTCACTAAGAATGTCCAGCTGCTTACTACAGTCTTGTTTAATAGTATCTATTTTATTCTCTAGTTTGTCCATTTTTATAGATAGTTCTTGAATAGTAGTTATTAATGTTTGCAGCTCCTTCTTTACCACATTGTCCTGATGAGTTACTCATACTTGGATTTCTTGAAGAAAAACTTCTTGTACTAATTTTTGAAAAATAATAAAGGACCTATATTCACAAATCCTGATATACTTTTGGATTAGTATTCCCAAAGATTAGATTAAATTTCCTGTCAGAATAAAAATGTTATAAGCAGAGGTAATGTTAAGTGTTGTTAGCAGTCTGGCATCTTGGCCACGCCCCCCCTTGAGAACCTAAAATTTGACACACACACATCCAAAATATAGTGAAAAAATTATACCAAAACTACATTCTCTCTATAGAGCCAAACCCTTCCTCTCAGACACTATAAGAAAACTCATTGCCTCTTCTCTCATCTCTACTAGTCTAACATATTCTACACCCATCCTTAACAAGATCCAAGTGACCTTGCTAACAAAAAAAAAAAAAAAACTTGAGCAATGTTACTACAAAACTGCATGATTTACAGCCAACCTTCCAAACAGAATTCAGCACTATGCCACTCTAAGGGAATTATAGTGGCTGGAATTCCTACATTATCTAACCTTCTCACAATTTTCAAAAATCCATTACATTGTGTATAAACCTAACAAATGTCCATCCATCTCCAACCTCATACAAATATATACCCTTCCAGGCCATTACATTCATTGGACAAATGGCTATCACATGTACCCAAACTCAACACCTCTGCTGGCAAATTAGTACTCTCCCACCACCTTGATAAATCCTGGAACTCCATCCCACTAGTAATACAAGAACACTCCCTAAAATAATTTCAAACCCAACTGAAGTCCTGTCTACTCAGTCACCAGCTCTGTACATGTGATGTTCCTGGATAATCTCAAAACCCTTCTTCACTGTCGCTACTCTTCCTAACTATCGGACTATCATCTTCCCCTCTCCACAACTATCTCTAGCTCCCTTTTACCTGGACCTCCTCAATACTCTTTCATAGTTTGTAACAATCTTCATCCTCTAATTACTTCATTGTGTCCTAATCAATATGTAGTGACAGCTGATTCCATTTGAAAATAACTAGACTCTTATAAGCTTGATATTAAGTACTGTTTCCCTGTATTCTTGTATTAACTGTCACGTTTTCATTAACTGTCATACCATTACATTTCTATGTACATTCATTTACTATTCTATGTATGTACATTTATTATTGTTTGATTAACTGTCATATTATTACTATTCTATGTATGTATGTATGCATGTGTGAAGGCTGCCAGCCCAGCTAGCTAGAATTTTGTAATTCTATGTCATTTGTGAATAGTAATATGATCTGTATGCTTGTCTTACGTATGTAAGAAAACTATGTGTATATTAAGCTACTGGTGCATAAGTGTGTGTTGAACTGTATGTTATATGCTGAGCTTCAAAAATGTAACCACGGTGTACCCTACTGGAAAAGAACAGAGTTAACTTGCAAACTCTAAGAAATTAAGTGAATTTTTATGATGGTGTTTATCTCAGCTAGGAGATAGCATGTCTGCAGCTAGGAGTTCTTTCTATTGTCTGGAAACAAAAGTAATTACAGGTTTCAAAATGAAAAAGTGTGTAACTGTTTTACGACTTCCAGTTCCAGGCAAGCTTCTAAGAGATAAGTATTTCTGACACATAGGTGCTAAATTTTAAGTTTCTGTTAGCCTGGGAACTGAAGGCAGAGATGTCAAATAGTGATGCCATCCAGCTAACCCAGCAGTAATGTGTATTATTAATTTAACAACTATCTCTCAGAGAAAGTTTGTGCATTTTGTAATTGTCTTTGTACCTAGAAACATTCATCCAGCATTTCTGCCTGCATGTTGCTCTGTAAATAAGATTTAGATTATAGTTATTTCTCTTTGAGATATATATGAACTTAGTAAGATTAGTTTAGATGTTTCCTGTATTTATGTGAGACTGTCCTGCAATGTTGTTTTAAAGTATTTCCTGTGATTCTGAACTCTGTTGTCACTGTGTTGAGTTATAAAGTATTGTCTTGTGCTTTTATTATTTATTAATAAATATATTTAAACCTTTTAATTGTGCCTGGTTTGTTTAGAGATATTTAAGCTCTTAGCGTACTTGCATATGTATTTGGTAAGACTGTACAGGCCACTCAAATAGCATTGGCCTTGGTCATACTTACCATATGGATAATAGTAACACTATACAGTAGAATTGGTCACCCTTTGGGAAAGGCCTTATAGTAGCTGATAAGAGTGGTTGGTGGTACTACCTTATAGTCTGGGCAGAAGGGGGCATAGTTAGTGAACCTGTGCCAGCTTTCCCCAGGAGTGTCTGTGTATTTGTATATAAATTAAATCTCAAAGTGTGTGTGTGTGTGTGTGTGTGAGTGTGTGTGTGTGTGTGTGTGTGTGTGTGTGTGTGTGTGTGTGTGTGTGTGTGTGTGTGTGTGTGTGTGTGTGTGTGTGTGTGTGTGTGTGTGTGTGTGTGTGTGTGTGTGTGTGTGTGACAGCTACTTGGGCAGGGACACGAAGCACTGGTTGGACAGAGAGGATGCTGGTGGTTTTGGCTTGACCACACGGCTGAGATCTTAAATCTATAGCTGTGCCAGTGGGAAGTCTTACTGGATATCTGGAGAGAGAGGCAGAAACCAGCTCCAGACTGACTGTGATCTCTGAGTGCTCTTAAGGGAAATTGTACTTTACTGTGTGTGTACTTGTCATCCTCCCAATGTGCATGTCCTTCACTGGTGTTAGTGGTGAGGATTGAGGCTTCTTGATTACTGGGCCAGTGCAGGGGCATCACATATTAATTCTTTGGCAGTGGTAGGATACCTACATCTCATATTAATTGGTTGATAGTAGTGAGTTAGCCACATCACATGTTAATTGGCTTGTAGTGGTGTGGATATTGAATTCCTGTTGCCTGTGTACATTGGTCACTGAAGGTGTTTGTACTCTCAATCAGCCATGCAGTGAACATTCAGAGTTCATATCACAATTGTTTTATTTTTTTTTTTAGCTTAGTTAGTCAGGGAAAGCAGGCAAGCATGTCAGCAGTGGAGTATGGCAAGCTGACAAGGAGCCAGTTGACTGAGATATGCTAGGCTAAGGGGCTGGTGCATGCCAACCTGACTAAAGCAGACATAATTGCAGCTTTAGTCACAGCTGCATCAGAGAACAGAAACCAGGAGGACAATCAGACTGGCCATGGAGATGTACAACTCTCAGAAAATGGACAGCTCAATCTTTCCACAGAGGACTTAAAAATATGTCTGGAGTTAAAGAGACTTGAGCTGGTGGCCAAACATTTGGAAATACAATCAGCAGGGAGACTGAAGTATCTAGAGACTAAGGAAAATGAGAAAGTCCAACATCTGAAGCCTGAGGAAAATGAGAAACTGTGATGCCTGGATGCTGAGGAGAAGGAGAAGCAGAGGCAACGTGAAAAGGAGATGCTGACTCTTCACCAGAGTCATGGAGGTAATGGGAAAGGGAGTAACCGAACCCCAGAAGCAACAAAGGTCAGTAAATTTCTTCCACAATTTACAGAGGGGGATAATTTTGATAGTTTCATTCATATGTTTGAGAGGGTATGTAAGCAGTATGATGTTGACCAAGGGCTCTGGGTACAGTTCCTGATCCCCTTACTCCATGGTAAAGCTGCAACTGTAATGTCTAATCTAGCTGATGCTGATTGTTTAAATTATAATGTTGTAAAGAACTTTTTGCTAGTATTATTTAAGTTAACACCTGAAGCTTATAGGAAAATGTTTTGTGAGCATAGACACAAGGCAGATGAAAACGTGTGCAAATATGGTGCTGAACTAAGGACTTATTTTCATAGGTGGGTGAGTGGATGTCAGGTCACCACTTTTGAAAGGCTGGCAGACCTTTTGGTGAGGGATCAAGCCCTTAGCACTTTGCCTGAAGACATGAGGATCAGGTTAGCTGATAGACAATGCCTTAATGTAGATGAGATGGGGAAGAAGCAAACAGGGCATCACTGCACAGGAAAGGGACACCCAGTGCTGCTCATACGTTTAGGGGAACTCATGTTGGCAGCCCACACTGACCCAACAGAATCTGCCAGTAGCAAGGGAAGCCACTAGTCTAGGTACACATCCAGGACCTAGGGTTAAATGTTTTAAATGCAACCAGTGGGGCCAGGTAGCATATAGATGTCCATGGAGGCAAGATGGGGAACAAAAGGTGGGACAGCCAGTAAGTGGGAATGACAAAATATCAATAGTAGGTTGTCTCGAGACAACAAGGGTACAAAACTACCACAAGAGGTTATATCCTATCTTAGTGAATGGGAAAGAGGCCACAGCTAAGCGAGACAAAGCCTCTGACCTAACCATTGTGAAGCCTGCAATGGTTACAGAGGAGCACTACTTGATTGGGCAGTCTACTTCCATCAGAACTTTAGGATGAACCCCATTCCAAATACCTTTGACTAGGGTTCACCTTGACTGAGTAGGTGGAAAAGGAAGCAAGCAAGTAGGTGTGTTTTAGGACATCCCTGCAGATGTCCTGATAGGGAATGATTTTGATAATGCAGTACCATGTTTTCATGCAGTTACATGCAGTCAGGCTTGGAGACAAGCATGTGGGTCTGGTAGCCTGGGGGAGACCCAGACAGACTGCACACTTGCAGCCAGGACTGGGAAGGTGATTACTTCAGGGAGGCAGCTACCCCATAGCAGTGAGACTGAAGGTGAGCCACAGCTGCTTGTTGGTACTGATGTTCCCTTGGACAGAGTGACTGCAAGGGCAGAGGTGAGTAATAGTACCCAGGCTGACAGTAAGGCACCGCTGTCAGAGGATACCAGACTTCCTGTGGAAGAGAAGCTGGGAGGGGTTACAAAGAGAGAGTTGAGACAGGCTTAGCTCTCAGACCCTACATTACAAGGCCTGAGGGAGGTAGCTTGTGAGGCACCTGATTCTCAAGAAAAGGGGGGAATCTGTATACTGGGACAAAGGGTTACTGTATAGAGAGTGGACCCAAAGGGAGGGCTAGAGGGTGAGAAAATACAGCAGTTGATAGTGCCCAAAGCCTACTATCTAGCACTTCTAGCCATAGCCACTTATATTCCCTTTGCAGATCATATGGGTGTAAAATGTACAACGAGACATATTATGCAGAACTTCTATTGGCCTGGGATTTCCAGAGATGTAACAGGGTACTGCAGGACCTGTGAGCAGTGCCAAAAGTTAGGCAAGGCAGGACACAAGGTGGAAGCTCCTTTGATACCTTTGCCTGTAATTGAGGAGCCATTTCACAGGGTAGTTACGGATATTAGGGGGCCTCTGAGTACCCCAAGTTCCACAGGGAAAAAGCATATCCTAGTGGTAGTAGATTATGCTACACGATACTCTGAGGCAGTGGCTCTGTCCTCCATTGGGGCAGAAAAGTGGCAAATGCTTTGTTACAGATTTTCAGCAGGGTAGGTTTCCCAAACGAAATACTGACTGACAGAGGTGCCAATTTCATGTCAGACCTACTGGCTTGTCTGTGGAAGTACTGTGGAGTGAAGCACCTAAAGACCACCCCCTACCGTTACCAGACTCATGGTCTTGCTGAGAGGTTAAACTCTACACTCAAAACAATGCTATGGGCATTTGTAGATCAGTTTAAGAGAGATTGGGACAAATATTTCCCCCACCTGTTTGCTTACAGAGATGTTCCCCAGGGATCCACAGGTTTTTAACCCTTTAAGTTGTTGTATGGGCATAGGGTAAGGGGAGCTCTAGATTTGATTTGAGATGAATGGGAAGGTAAGTGTGAATCTCACAAGGAGTCTATTGGGGCATACATCCTAAACCTCAAGACAAGAATCAGGGAACTCATGGGATTGGCCCAGGAGAACATGGCTGAAGCCCAAGAGCAGAAAAAGGTCTGGTATGACAGGAATGCTCAAGCTAGAGAGTATGATGTAGGGCAGCAGGTAATGGTTCTCATTCCTGTCAGACACAGCAAGCTACAGGCAGCCTGGGAGGGACCCTACAAGATGGTAAGGAAGGTCAGTGATTTTCACTACTGGTAGAACTGCTAGGCAGGAGGCAGGGGCACAAATTGTACTATGTTAACATAATGAAACCTTACCATGATAGGGAGGCCCTTGTGCTGAGTGTTTGCAGTGGATTGCAGGAGGAGTCTTATTGGGAATCTGAAGAGAGAGGGAGAAACCAGCCCCAGACTGATTGTGATCTCTGTGTGCTCTTAAGGGAAATTGTACTTTATTGTGTGTGTGTGTGTGTGTGTGTGTGTGTGTGTGTGTGTGTGTGTGTGTGTGTGTGTGTGTGTGTGTGTGTGTGTGTGTGTGTGTGTGTGTGTGTGTGTGTGTGTGTGTACTTGTCATCTTCTCAATGTGCATACCCTTCACTGGTGTTAGTAGCGTGGATTGAGGATCCTTGATTACTGGGCCAGTGCAGGGGCATCACAGCATGTACGCACAGTTATTATGTAAATCCTGCATAACTGCCTTCTACTCATTTTATAAAATGGAAATTCTCCCTGGGTCTCCACTGAAAATGGGACCTGTTCCAAGTTGTACTTTCCTGGTAAACCAAATAAATAAATAAAAATATGAGGCTGGACAGACTTATGGATCTGTAATTGCTATTGTTCTGCAGATGGTCCTCCCTTATGCAGGAGAATGACTGTGGCCATTCTCCATTCAGTTGTTATAAAACTTGTATGCTGTATGGAGGCTGAGATTGAACAGTGTTGTTGGGGGTGTGGCTAAATTGTGCTTCATAGTATTAAAGATGCATCCATTGATATTGCCAGGACCAATCAATATAGTATTTGTAACTTTTGATAATACCTTTAGGACTTGGTTGTGCACTGCCAATGATTATGCAAATGCAAATGGTGAAAAAGGTAGAAAAAGATACAAACCTGTAATTAAAAAATATGACAGCTTATCAATAATACTATGAACATTGGCTTGTCACATCAGAACTTACATTTATGTTACACATAATCTGGGATTCAGGTAATATCAATTTTTCAGAAAGAGGACGCACCGAAAATTACATCTCATTTGTGGCACATCACATAGAAGCCATAATGATATACTTTGAAAGGGTCATGATTAATAATTAGGCTATAAGGATAAGTAATCTAGAATACATTCTACATATGTCAACATTCATCGTGTTAGTAAATTTCTCTCCTCAAATTTTAGAAACTATAATTTTTGACATCATGCATAGCAAATGTTATCCATATGATGAATAACTTAGTTTCTCACAACAAAACATTGCTAACAGCAATCCACTATAGGTAACACATTCATATTTATCACACAGACTTATGGAGCTGAATTCATATCCCAAAATGTGTGCCCATACTTTATCTGACACCATAAGTATAGCTATCTTTATTAAAGATTTGAAAACCTGAGCACCTCTGCTTTTGCTTCCTACTCAATGTATTTACAGCTTGTGCCACAGTGATCTTTAGCTGACAGATGCATTTTCTTCACTTATTACTCTGTAGAGTACTGGCAGCCAAGCACTGGCTGACAGGCTCATCTGTGCTACAAAAAGCAGCCCAAACATCATTCTTCATTGTTGCCTTTAGCCCTGAACCATGGTTGTACACTGCGAAGTGTCATACAAATGCAAAAGACAAAAATAAATAAATAAATAAGAATTGAAAGGGAAATGAAAACAATCAAAGGATATATCTAGTAATGACCAGAGCATGTTGTGCATTACACTGGGACATTCACCCTTTTCACAGCTCCTTACCACAATAGAACTTGAATTTCTGTCACAAATTATCATGAGTTTAGGTAATGCCAAGTATTGTGAAATGGAAGAGAGAGCAGCTGATGTTACCATTTCAAAGGAGATTCCTGTGTCAGAATTACTACTTGAGAGATCTTTTAATGCATCATATGTAATTCAATGTAATATAATACAGTTTTCTACATGCCCCATTACTGCTTTTGTATTATCACAATTTACAAAATGCCACATTTCACCTCAAGCATATGACATGTTGTTAGTAATAGTGAGAAAATTTGAGTTTCCAAAAACACATTCATAGACAAAAATGTGAATCAATAGTTATTCTGAACTATTCATTAAAATTATATGTAAAATGGATTCAAGCCTTGCATTATCTGTACTCTTTTTCTAAACCCAGTGCACTTACATACTGTGCCACAAAGATAAGTAGTTGATAGGTGCATTTTCTTCACTCACTGCTATCCTGGGTGCCAGTGGCATTAGGCCAGTAACATGCTCACTTGCTCTACTGATGGCAGACCAAATTAAATTGTTAATTTTTTGCCTTGGGAAGTGAGCCATCATTCACTACTAGTGACCACAGCCAGTTACTATTACATAATGCCAAGCAGCATGCAAAGGATGATGCCAAAAATATATTATCTCTTTCTGGTGTTCTCTCAATGCTGGCTGTCTTGTTAGATGAACATATGCACATTACTTATGTCACACAAACTCCACAACATCTAGATTTGAAACTTGATTCCACACAATGACCATGACACATTTCAGTCTGTTTTTACTATTTGCTGCAGACAACAGACATATTTATGAAGAAGAAAAAGTAGCTTACCTGTACTCAAGATGTCACATTGTATAAGTTTACATTAAAGGTGCTACATTAAGCCTATTCATACAGTTGTCCTTTGTAAATTCCCAGTAAATGTGTAGATAACTGGAATGTATATGCAACAATTAAGCTAATAATTCCTGTTACAATAATAAAAAGTGCTTGTAATAAAACAGTTTCTGGTTTATCTTTCTTTTGTTAGCATCATTCCCCTTTTTATACTAGTCTAATATAAATGCATTGTCATTTGCATTTATTTGGAGATGTGCTTTTATTATTTAACAGTTACTTACTTCATATAAATCACAGACAAAAACTTGTTACTCAGAGGCACAGTGAAAAACTTAATTATTCCTGCAGTTACACTAATAATTTACATTTTTATTTATTTATTTTATTATTTATTTATTTACTATACATTTAGCAAGTAGCACTTATCAGTGCTTGTTCTTGCATTGCTAGGATGTGTGCTCAGAATTGTGTAGGTCCTTACACCATGTTTAACTTCCCAGTACTTAGTGTAGATTATGGTATTCATGAATGTTGATGATTTAACACCTGATTTGCATATTCACAGTGCTCACAAGGCAGAAGCTATACTATACAAACTAACTGTGTAGGTAATGCACTTGTATCATAATAGGGGAGACTGGATCCACACACTTTTCAATATTTCTATTTGACCTGCAATACTTTTTTTCTACTTTCAGAACTAATTTTTTGTAAAAGTATGTTGCTGTTTCTTAGTAAATGATTTGTTTTGCAATTACAAATGCATTAATTTTTGCAATACCATTGTTAGCTGTCCACATAGCTTGTCCATTGCAGCTGTTATTGTCATGAATACAAATTATTTGTTTTAAAAAAAGTATATTATCATGTAAATATTACCTGCCATTACAGAAACATTTTGTGAGAATCTGAACACTTGTTAAAAAACTGTGTTATAGCAGTATTAGCAATGTCAAGAGGGTGTTTATATTTGCAGTCTAAAAAATGTGTTAAGCATGTGATCTATATCTGTCACCATAAACACAAGTGGATATCCAATTAATATTTAATTAAGTAAAATATATATGTGTAATGTTGCTATGTGGTACATAATTACCCAGTGGTTGTCATCCCTACAGACTTTAAATCATAGTTTTTATTTACTTTTTTTGGTTGGGGGAGTTACTTTTTGGTATTACCTTTGTGTGTACTCCTAGAGAGTCTTACATTTTACTTTAGTTTTCTGAGTAATGCCTGCGTAAATTCATACAAATTTATTTTGCTAAAACTCTCACTTTTTTCTTAATTTCCTTTTTTTCTCTTCTTATGTTTTCTCTCATACAGGGTTATCGTACCCAAGACATCTTGTCCCCATAAACCACCATACACAGATGCAGAGAATTAAATCATCATCTAGGCACTACAGAGACATGGTTCATTCCTCTTAGTCAGGGTTTAAGCTCACAAGTCCTCCCTTATCTGTATCGCAGAACAGATAAACAGTTTTAACACAACTGGAGGACATGGGTGGGATTAACAGAAGATATGTACTTTATTTCTCTCCCTACCGCTTACTTTAAACTTTTCACGCTTGTTGCACTTTTCTCCTTTACTATTTTCTCCCATAGTCCATTTAAACCTTGTACCCATCTCCTTCCATAGTCCTTATAAACCCTTTACCTAGACCTCCTCTCCACCTCCACTACTCCTACATTAACCCTTACTCACCCAGGTTTTCCCTCTCTTTTCTTTCCCCTTTCCTCTCACTCACAACCTCTGTTTTTTTACTTACTGTCTCCTGTTCTTACCTTCTACCTTACTGATTGTTTTTTCTCACTGCTTTTACCTTACTTGGGTCTGCCCCGATCCGTTCGCCCTGCAGGCTCACTCCGCTCCCCTACTTAACCCCAATTTCCACTCACCCCAGTGGTCCTAGACTTATACATCACTAAACACTCCCCCTAGTTTTCTCAACCTATCACAAACCTCCTCATCACTATGCCATTCCCCTATCTCTTTCTTTCCTAATTAGTTCTAATTACCTCTTGTTTGAACTACTCTCTTACCTATCCTAACCATCTTCTGCACTAACTGCTTCCCATATCTACCTCCTATACCACATCCACTAATTTCTTTTTTGCATATTTTATACCCTGCTCAATCTTGAAACATTCTCTCCTATTTTTCTACTTCACTTACTCACACAAGCTAATCTCATCTCATATCTACTCACTACTATGGCCCCAACACACAAAACTATCTTCACATACACACTACTCTTAACTACCGCAATAGCCTCTCTTACCATACCTTATTCACTCACCTTCTTTGAAAATCTTACTCTACTTGAACAAAACCATCATTTCCTACAAACTTTACCATCTTCTTTCATCTACACCCTTAACCACAGTAACATAACCTGTACCTCTAACTATATACTACCAAAATATCACAGAGCAACCCATGTGACTTACTTCACTATCAAAAAGAATTTTAATAATTCCTACCAAATCTTTAAATTTCTACACTATCCCCAGCGTCACCTCCTCCTAGATGGTGATATTCATCCAAACCCTGGCCCCAATAATGACAATAGCAATAAGCTTGACAATGTAACTTTACCTAAGATTTATACATTAGCTAAAGCACCTAACTCCCTCCTGATAGCTCACCTTAATATTAGAAGTATTAATAATAAAATTTCCCACCTGCATGCACTCCTTGATTTGCACTCATTTGATATTCTATGTCTTACAGAAACTTGGCTAAACCCATCTACTCTAGACCAGGAAATTACCCCTCCAGGCTATAATATCCTTAGATGTGACCACAAAACCAAAAAAGGTGGAGGTATAGCCATTCTCTATAAATCTAATCTCCAAGTTTCCCCCTTTAATGTGCTTTCATCATTGGACACCAAATCTGAAATGCTGTCTACCAAACTCCAAATCAACAACTCCAAATTTATCTACCTAATTTGTATGTATCTTCCCCCTGGTAACAATACTAATACTCTTGAAAACTTACTTAGTTACCTCTCTACCCAACTACCCCAGGGGATCATTGTACTGGGTGACTTCAACATAGACTGGTTCACCTGCAGTTCCCAAAACCCTACTAACCACATAAATCTCTTTGGATTATCTCAATTAATAACCACTTCTACTATAATTCACAAACCTAGCAGGAAATAATCTACTCTTGACTGGATCCTTATTAATACCCACCCTGGCAATTATACTCCAGGAACCCTTCCTGACAATATCAGCAGCCATATGTTTACTTACATTATTAGACAAAAACTCCATATCTCAACTACTCATAATCTCAAAACTACCCGCTCTAAAAAATCTTTAATCCGGATAGCTTCGTGAATGAATTGCAAGCATGTGACTGGTCACCACTAACCCATCTTGAACTTGATGAGGCTGTGACCTACTTCAACACTAACTTTCTTCAAATCCTAGACTACCACGCACCTTATCGCTCTACTAGAATTAGAACCAAATCTGCCCCATGGCTAACAAAACAAACTAAGCAAAATATGCTCCTCAGAAACAAAATCTGGGCTAAATGGAGAGCTACCAAATGTCCATCTGATCACTTCCTCTTTAAACAGTTAAGAAATACCACCAAGAATTATATTCTTAGAGTCAAAAAAGACTTCTACCTTCTCCTCCAACAAACCAGTCAACAAACTCCACAAAAATTTTGGTCAGGGATAAACAAACTTCTTCAGCCAGGACACTCTACTACTCCTGTCCCAGCAGGTTTCAACCATAATAACTCCAACCAGATCCCTGATGCCTTTAATAACTACTTTACAGAAGCCATTCAAACCCTAGCCAATTCTTTACCTCCTTCTACTGCTTCCCTACCAAATACCTCAAAGACTTCATCTCCTACCTTTCATATACAACCTGTACCTACATCTCTCATCTATAAGCTACTTAAAAAACTGAAACCTTGCACCCCATCTGCTGACCGTCTCCCATCTGAATACCTACAAATTGCCGCAAAAGCTATAGACTACCCCATCTCTATCCTTATTAACAGAAAGTATCTCACATCATCCCTCTACATAAAGGTGGATCTTCTATTGAGCTTTCTAACTTTCGACCTATTGCCTTACTCTCCCCATTAGCTAAGATAATGGAAAAATGTATTCACAAACAGCTACTTAAACACGTATTACAAAATAACCTACTAGCAAACTGCCAACTTGGCTTCAGACCTCCACAGCACAATGAATGCCCTTCTATCCTTCATTGACTCTATAAATAAAAATTGTAACAATAACTCCTTTTCCTCTGCACTATTTATTGACCTGTCAAAAGCCTTTGATATGGTTAACCATAACTTACTTCTAGACAAACTAAAATTCCATTCTCTTGATCCACAAGCATTACAATAGTTTAGGTCTTATCTTAAAAACAGACAGCAAGCAGTCCTTTGAGATAACAATCTGTCTTCATTACTTCCAGTAAATATTGGAGTCCCACAAGGCTCTATCTTAGGTCCCCTTCTTTTTTCCTTATTTATTAATGACCTACACATGAACATACCTCAAGCCACCTGCATTCAATATGCAGATGACTCAACCTTAATCTGTACTGCTAAGAATATAGCCTCCCTCCAGTCCCTCACCCAAACTGTTTTCCATAATGTTGAAAACTGGTTTATGCAACACTGCCTCCTCCTAAATCCCACAAAAACAAAACTACTGCTTTTTACTCCAACTCATAAATCACCCAATCCATTCTTCTCTATAACCTCTAACAATGCTACCAACATAACTCCAGATACTACAACCCACCTACTAGGTGTGACAATTGATAATCATCTTAACTATGATGACCATATTAACTCCACCATAAAGTCTGTTAACAAAAAACTTGGTACTCTCTATAGAATTAAACCCTTCCTTACCCCTTCAGCCAGGAAAACTATTGCCCAGACCCACCTCATTTCTACCCTCTTCTATGCCTCTGCTATATATACTAACCTATCTAAAAACAACCTCTCCAAACTTTCTACCAGTTATAATAGCATAGCTAGATTCATCACATGCTCTCCCTTTAAAACTCACCACTGCCTTAACCTAAAACAACTAGGATGGCTAGAACTGCAAAACCATATACTCTGTCAACAGTTACTTATCACTCAAAAGATCCTATACCACCCCAATAATACCCCTATCCTCACTAATCTGATTTCACCATATAAAAATCTAGCTACACTACATTCTGCTAATAAACTCCTGGTCTCCTCGATTAAATCTAACAAAAATATGGTGACTCACTTTTCTCAAACACTACAGGTAAAAACTGGAATCAGCTTCCTCCTGAACTATCCACCCTAGCTTCTACTTCTCTATTCAAAAAACATATTAAAGAACATCGTAAAACTCAGTGGCTTTGTCCTTGTGCTAACCCAGACTGAAATCTTTTTCCCCTCCTGCTCATACCCCTTACCCCACTCCCTTAACCTAGGCCTCCAAATCTAGTTACTTCTCTTTTTTTTTTCATAGTAAGAGGGTATAATATAAGGGCTTTACTCTGTCTTGCTCATACCCACTTTTGTGTTTAGTATAATTGTTTTTTTTATTTAGTTTAAATTTTAGTATAATGTCTATAGTTTATAATTATAATACTATAATTTTCTTTTAACCAATGCTACCTCTGTCTTTATTATATATTGTTAATGTTGTCACTGTTCATGCTTGGAGCTTTTCTCCCCGGGCCTCTACTGAAAATGGACATATATCCAGTTAGACTAGCCCGGTCAACAAATGTAAAATAAAAATAAAATAATAATAAGACATTGTACCAGTGATATGATTAAGATCACAAGCATAGGGCAGCTGCAATTGCCCAGGAAAGTATGGCTACTGGTGGTGGTCCTGCTACTGAACCACCACAAACTGAGGCAGAGGAGCTCCTGCCCACTGTCAGAGATTCAGACAGCTCATCAGTAGGCTCCCAAAGAGTCACTGATGTTGGGGCTGAGGTGGAGGACAACGAAAGTGTGTCTAATGCTACTGCTGAACCTACAGGTATGCCATAAAAAAATATTAGTTATATACATATATATCTTAAAAATAAATATCTAAATAAAGCGGGGGGGGGGGTTGGTGGAGAAGGAAACTGGAGAGGATTTTTGTAATATGTTTCTTATTAACTAGATGTAAAGTGGATTGACTTCTGCTTATTGTGTTTTTTTTGCTTTGTGATACTTATCAACCATCTTTCATCTCCATTTCTTCTGTCTAGGCACATCTGGTATTGATTTTGCATGACCACCTGCATATGGTAGGTGTAGATCAATGTGTGTGTATGTGCCTTTAAGAAGCTATCCAAGGGCTTGCACAAGTGTATAAATACTGATCATGTGTAAGCCTGACTGCCATTTTGTAGTTAGCTGTTGAGATGTAAGCATGTATGTATATAAGGTCTGTCTGTTAACTAGTTCGACTGCATTTTATGATGCTGCCATCCATCCTGATGTGCTTCTATGTATTAAAGCATCTAAACAAAACACCCCACCTGCTTGTCATCTAAATTAGAGAAGGATGAGCGACAGTAGGCAACTGTTTTTTTTTCTTATTACTGCACATTAAGTAGATTAATGAATACATTAAAGTTCATTTTTAATTGCATTTGAATCTAGTGTTTCTTAAATTACATTTTCCATATCATAAGCTTGATCATTTTTTACTCTATGTGTCTCTATGTTGTGTTAATTACTTGTTATCGTAGGTGATCCAGACACTGGTGCTGTGGAACACCTACTGCCTGATGTCAGATTATTGGTAGCCTCTGATGATGATGCTAGTGATGATGAGGCACAATCTTGGGGTGCAGAGGGTCAGTCTGTCACTGAGGTTGTGGCTCCCACATCCACTGTCCATATTCTGGATACAGTCAGTATGCCTACACATACTCATGACAAGGAGCTCTCAGAGATAGGACTGCTTGAGGGTGACACAGCTGACCAGAGTAGTGTAGTTACTCCAGCTGCAGAGCAGGCTGAGTCTCCCTGTAGCCATCATGAGGGTGAAGAACCACACAGAGGTGTTAGTGAAGGTGCTTGAAGGAAGCCTGCTGTTCACAGTCCTCCTGATGTTGGTGTGTCACTAGATGCCATGCAATGTAAGTGCCATCATGGAAGCACAGTCACATTCTTCCAGGACCTTGGAAGAGATGGTGAGTACTAAGTGTTGTACATTCTGATGTGAGAGACTGCCTGAATCATATGGGGGACTCCTTCAACAGGATGAATGACACACTGAATTGGGCTGTGTTTGCAATGGAATGTATGCTAGGGGCAGGTTCAGTGTCTGCATGGCCAGAGAGGTGCTACATCATCAGGTGTTAGCTAATATTAGCTAATTTGGCAGTTCAAGATGCTGCTCTCGAAATGGCACTACTTCTACTGTTCTGTCAATGGTTAGGATATCCACTCTCACACATGGTAGACCACATATTCGTGGTCCTAGACATTGCCATGATGACAGCTCATCCAGCAGGCATCATTCACATTCAGGTAGCAACCCTACTTTTATTTAGGGCCATGGAACAAGCACTGCAACTCCTGAGGTATTTCTCATAGTCGTCACCCCTGACCACAAGGTAGTTCTCATAGTCAGAGGTAATGACAGTGAGCTGATTACTCTACCATGCATGGCTTACACCTGTGCATGATAGCGCTAGCACAAGTGCCCTAATTGTGTTTATGCATACCCATAGGCATTAAAGATTGTCTTACCACCACACACACACACACACACACACACACACACACACACACACACACACACACACACACACACACACATGCAGGTTATCTAAATAATTGCTACTGACTCATAGTAATGTTTTATCACTGTCCCTGAAAACTGCATACTTGCTGAAACACCAGTTTCTGACATACACACTCACGTTTTTGGTAACAGGCTTGCTATCCTGTAACCCCCCCCCCCCCAATGCAAGTGATGATGACTGTATCCTGCACTTTGCACATTACTTTGTGACTTTGGGTCACCTATGTCTAATTCACAGAGTGGATAGCTAATGCATGCTTAGCCACATACTTGCTTTCATTATATACATTGCAAAAATATATCTGTAATATTTATCTTTCCTGTTCAGTTGTAAAGTATTGATTATGTACTTGTTAATTGTAATTGTATTGTTTGTATGGTTGTTACAAATTCAGTCTTATTAGATATTAATTGTTGCTTGCACTTAAACTTGTGCAAATGCTGGCTAACGTTGACCTGCTCACTGTTGGGTTATCCACATTGGTCAAATGTCATGTGTGATGCACAGTACAGGGGACAGTCATAGATGCATGTGGCATAATTCACTCATGACTTAACTGCTGACATTACTGTTGAGTTGAGACATTTCATCTTATAAACAAATAAGTATTTGCATATGAAAGTAATGACTGAGATTTTTTTTACATGTTCAGTACTTACCTTATATAATACTGCAGCTACAAGATGTTTCTCCTGGGGGTTGACTCTATCTGATGTTGACAGGGAACAACCATTACATGGTTAAGTTAAGGTTAAGGACTTTGACAGGCATCTGTTTTAATATGTGTATGCACTTAGGATCTTAGTTTTTCAGTTAGGTGCTAATTCTGTGTGCTACCCTTTGCCTGTTAGCCACAGCCATGACATATCATGCATGCCTACATCTGCCAGCACCATCTACAGCTGGTCCTTCTTCCTCAGACTCATAATTTGTATCTGCTAAAGCTGCTGACCATGCCTGTGGTCCTGGGATCTGTGGTCCAAGGCCTAGTTGCCTTTGCTGTAGCTATTTATTGAGGATTATATTGTGCAACATGACACAGTTGTCTTTGTTGAAGCTATTTGTTGAGAATTATATTGTGCAACATGGCATAGAGGGTGAGTATTTTTGCAGAGATGACTGAGTCATATTGCAGGGCACCTCCTAATGTGTCTAGGTAATGGAACATTTATTTAAGCAAGCCAAATATGTGTTCTATTATATTCCTAGTTTTAGCATGGGCATTGTATCCTTTCTTAGTGGGGTTGAGTGGGCTTCTAGTGGGTGTCATGAGCTAAGGTGCTGGTGCATAACCTGCATCCCCTACTAGATGCCCTTCTGGAAAGTCATCCCTAGCAAACATTGTGTACAGGTCACAGGTGTGCCATATGTGTAAGTCATGGACGCTACAAGGATCTCACACACACACACACACACACACACACACACACACACACACACACACACACACACACACACACACACACACACACACACACACACACACACACACACAGACACACACACACACACACACACACACACACACACACACACACACACACACACACACACACACACACACACACACACACACACACACACACACACACTGCAGGTTATCCCTTGGGCATTGCAGACAACCTGACATTTAATTGAGAGGTATCCTTTTCTCTTGATGTAACTCCTACCCTGTTCACCAGAAGGAGCTTTTATTTCTATGTGTGTGTAGTCTATAGCCCCCAAAACCTCAGAGAAGTGTTCTTTGGCATAAAACTGTTATGCAGTTGGTGCTGTCTTATTGCATTTAGAAAGTGGTACATGATTCTAGAAGCTGAAACCTGTAACACCCCTAATATATCCCCTGTGGGCCTCTGAAAACTCCCTGTAGCTACTATTCATAATGTCACCAGAGAGAAGCAGCCAAACCAGACCGATATCACCAGGGCAATTGCGAACTCACAATAAGGTACTGAATATAAATAGTAGGCACAAACTCAAAACGATACTGAATACAGGTTTATTAATGTGCAAAATAGGCAACAAACAGCACACACGTTTTCGTCTTAGAAAGCGACTTCATCAGATAACACACATACACAGAATGTCACCATTTAAATACCCACCCATCTAAACCCAATCAATCAATTATTAATTAACTTTTAATAATGTCAAAAACTTAATTACATTCCAAAAAATCTTTAAAAACCAAGAATTAAAACAAGTAAAATAAATAAATATAAATACATGTTTGCACATATTAAGAGCATCTATAAATCAAATATATTAAAATACAAAGTTCCACTATCACTAGATTTTTACTAATCCCTATTTTAAATACGCTTGGCTTTTAATTTTAAGTAGGGCACTATAGAAATGGAATCATTTAGCCCAGGCATTTTTGTAGCTTCCAATAGGATCTGCCAAAATGTTTCCCTGTGTGCTAACCTAGCCTCCCAGGGTCCACCCCTTATATCCTTTGGGACGGTTTCAATTACAAAAAACAAAAATTTTGCACCTTCACACACAGTGGTGTGTTTATATAATGCATTAGTAATTTTAAGTTTGGCTATGTCGTACATATGCTCGTATATGTGCCTTTTAAATTGTCATTCAGTCTTTCCGACGTAAAACGCCGAACAAGTTTGACATATAGCCAGATAAACCAATCCACTGGACATACAGTTGTGGTAACCCATGGCCTTAATAACCCTGTTTCTGCTCTCCAAATACAAATGACTACCCGTTATTACATACTTGCAGGAGGAACAACGCCCACACTTATATGTACCAACTTTTGTTCTAGAAGTCTGCAAGGAATGCTCTGGTTGTTCCAATAATCTCTTCATATTATGTCCTCTTCTAAATATGGTTTTTATCTCCCTATCTTTGAAAGTATTCAAATCTGTTAACTCCTGGAACATAAGCCACTCCTTTTCAACAATATTTCTGATATGTGTTGCATTACCACTAAAATCAGTAATAAATGTGAAATTACCAGTTGCCATTCCTATATTACTCATAGAAGAACTATTCATAATGTTACACATACCTTTGTTTCCACTGGAATGGGTTCTCCACAATTTCCCTGGGGTCTCAGGTGAAGGTGACAGAGGTTGGGTATTTTATCTATGGTTTCCCTGTCCACCTTGTATCACTCTTGCATTTTCTGTGTCATGTAGTCTGTGATATGTCAAACAGGGTCTGAACACACTTCTTCTTAGCCGAGGTCTGGCAGCAGCAACTTAAATTAAAGTGTGTTGCACATACAGGTTAATGAGCAGCAGCCCCTAACATTTTTTTTTCAAAGTGTCTTCATAGCTGTATTCCAAAGAGTTTTGAATTTCAGGGCAAAAGAAAGCACTGAATGTACATGATCACTTTGTTCCTGAAGTGTTCTGCCATGTTGGATAGGATAATTAGCATGCAATTCAAGTGCTTATGATTTCATTAGTATATTGTACATTTTACCCTTGTTTTCTGGCCATGCGCAAATTGCACAGCTGTAATGAATAGCAAATATCGCACTATTGTGGGCGCAACACACACACACGCTCACGGCACTAAGTGCAGGGACTCATGAATCAGGCCCACTGCCTCTTTAGGTGTACTAGACAGGTCATGTTTCAAAACAGTTTTATTGCTCATCAAGTTAGCTTTAAGATGAAATATTTAATTTTCATGTGTTGGCATGGTTTTACAATTAATATGATAACACAGTGGGCATACTTAAAAAGCTCTATATCACTGTGTCTCCACATTAAATAGCACAGGTGTCTTACTTCAATGTGGCCTGATGATGCTTAACTATGCTGCAGGTGCTGCATAGTGCCAGCATGTTGGAGACAGGGCTGCATCTGTCATAATACAATAAGAACACTTCTGGTATCTCTGCTATGTGTGGTCACATGAACAACATGAAATGCAGAATAAGGTTGCATGTCATAGGTTATATGTGTCCTCATATGTAACAAAGTGCCTCATAGCTAGAGCATAGGCACTGTGTGCAGGCCACAGATAGTCAGCAAAGAAAAGTGTTGCTCAGTTCATCAGAGAAATGGGGGTTAGGAAAGCCAAAAATGGGGCAAAAGCAAAAAAAAGGAACATGCACCTCAACAAAAGGAGAAAGAAAATCATTTTTTTTCTGGGACAGGTGCCAATTTTCCATTTTCTATGAAGAATAGCAATGAAAGAATAGGTAAATGGTATAAGGGGGCATGTGTGAAGAGGAATGAGGGGGTTCCCTTTTGAAATGTTAACATTCAAAATGCAGCGTATGTCCTGACATACTGAAAAAAAAGACAAAAAAATCCAGGACAAGAGTGAATCTTGAAGATCACCCTTCCCCTTTAAACTTCCTTTTTGCAGCTGAGTAAGCCCTCCGGCACCCCCCCAATGTGGAGGACACCCCCAGATGTCCCAAATGTATATATACCAACTACAAGATTACCATATCTTGGAGATAAGAAAGTATTCAGAGAAAAGGCCATCTTGGACTTGGTTTATGTAAGTCCGTTTTTTTGGGCTGTTCAGTGTCTGTGTTTTGGGACTTGCTCAACAAGGTCCCAACATTTCAAATGAGGAAGTAAGGAAGGTAGCTGCAACAGACCAACACACAAACAAAAATGTAGACAGACAGACAGACAGAGGAGGTACTGACACAAAAGCTGGGTAATACTGGAAGAAGAAGTGGTGATGGGGAGGACTAGACTACAAATAGAGTATAAGGAGTAACAGAAAGGAAGGGGAATACCATGATGGGGGATAGGGTGCGGTATACAATCCCTGCCTGATTGGCCCAGAGGAGAATCCACCTAAAAGCCAGTCACCTCTTTGACTGATAGCATGAGTTGGCCCAGCCTCTGGTGTTCCAATGGGCTGGCCTGGCCACCTATGTGATTCTATCAGTCAGACAAGGAGATAGTCCAGAGTACCAGTGTGGATATCCAGCTGACAGCCCACCTTGATTGTGATCGGCCACCAAACCTACTGCCAGGTGACTCAGTGGGACTATTCTTAGCCATTCTCACAACAGAAGCCTCCACCTTCCCTCCTGAGAGGTGGCCACACAGGCAACCAGCAAGCCATCCAGGTCACTTTCCACATGGTGACCTTCATTACCTTTTGGAAAAGTAAGCCTGCTGGCCCAGCCATAGGAAAATTGTCTGGTTCAGGCCCAGGTGGCCACTGCCTTACCACATCCTGCACTGCAGGTGAAAATATAAGACAGGAAAAAAAGAGACAAAGAAAAATGCAAAACATTAGTTCACACATGTACAACTACTTGATTCTAATTTTAAATTATAGTTATCCACTTACTGCACTTACCTCACTGCATGGAGAACCTTGTCACTTCTCCTGAGGCAGGCGTCTCAATTTAAGGAATTTCTTCTGATGCTTTATAATATAAAACAGACAGTAATCGGTACAGTTAATCCCTGCTAAATGAAGACAAAAACAGCAATAGACAGCAGTGAGAACTCTGCATTGCAAAACCATATGTACACACTGCTTACTACAGAATTCTGTCTCTTTTTTTCTTAATCTGTCTCCCACAGCTGGAGCAGGTCAGGGTGGCCCCCTTTTAGGTCAATGTACTAACTCTGGCACTACTTACCCGAGTGGGTGATTCATTCACATCAGTCACTGTACTGATAAGCTGGTGCCAGGCATGAATTATTTACATGGGACCATCATATTGCCCCAGGAGGCACTTCCTATCATCACTTTACAGAAAAAAAGAAGAAAGGTATTGGTCTCTTGACTGCAGCATTTCCACTCTGCAAGTCACAATGAGCAGGAAAATGGTGGCTTTGTGTGTATGGCTGCACTTTATGGGCACTCCATGATGCACATTAGCAGCAGGAATATGTGATAAAAAGAAAGTACAGTTGAGTAAAATCTTACCATAACAGTAGATGTCCTTTTCTTCACTGTTGCAGTATTCTAAACAGAAGAGATCTCCCACCCAGGACAGCCTGACACTCGGCCAGTATACCAAAGCCTAATGATCTTGTATGCACTGTACATCACTCCTATACTCCCAATGCATAACTTAGGGCATACAAGGGACATACAGACACAACTACTCAGAACTGAATTGTTCCAGAACAGAACAGTTTCCATAGGACAAAGGAGTCCATGCACACACAAAAGGAAACAAATGCAGAAGAAAAAGGGGAAACCCTCAACCAGAAGAGAATCTAAAACAAAAACCAGAACAAACAAGAGGGGGTTAGAGGGAAGGCGCAAATACTGCAACAGTGAAGAGAAGGACATCTACTGTTATATTAAGATTATACACAACTGTACTATGTCCTTCTATAGCACTGTTGCAGTTTTCTAAACAGAAGGGAAAGTACAATAGCTCAAGAAACAGAATGGGAGATGGAAGGCTGAGAAGAGCTCTCAACAAATCCATATAAAATGGCTCTAGTAAAACCTGCTCTACCCATAGAAACCGTATCCAACTTATAATGCTTAGTAAATGTATGCACTGAAGATGAAGTAGCAGCTGCTAGAATGGAATTGGTGTCCAACCCCTTTAAGAAGGAACCAAAACAGGAAACAGCCTTAGTGTAATGAGCTCTAACAAAAGTAGACCAACATTTGCCATGAAAGGTATAACAAAAGGAAATGGTCTTAGATATCCAGGAGGAGAAGATTTGCTTAGAAAAAGCCACACCCAATGACCTGGGATGAAAGGAAACAAAACACTGGTCAGACTTATGAATGGCCTTAGTTTTATCCAAATAGTACCTGAGCTGTCTGTGCAAATTCAAGGTATGCAGATCCCTCTCACTAGCAGACTGAGAACGGAAAAAGGAAGGGAGATGTACCAAATGATTCAAGAACAACTCATTTACTACCTTGGGCATAAGGATTAGTATGAAGGGAAACCTTGTCCCTGTGAAAAAACAAAAAAGGAAGAATGGCCATAAGGGCCTGGAGCTCAGAAACCCTCCAAGCAGTAGTAAGAGCCAGCAACAAGACATTCTTCCAGGTACAATGTTGCAAAGAAGTAGAATCTGCAGGCTCAATAGGAGCCTGAGTCAGTTTTTCCAAAAAAAAAAATGATTAAGGTCCTAAGGAAGAAGAGGAATAGGTTTCTTTGGAGCCAGGCCAGACTGGAGTAACTTGCACAAATAAAAAAGGACCAGAGGGACCCCCACTGAAAAAGGGTCTTGGTTTGTATGGCACCAGACTGAAAATCCTTTCCATTTTGACATATAATATTTTCTAGCTGAGGGTTTTCTTGTCTCCTGTAAAACCCTGAGCACATTATCATAAAATATGTGCTTGGAAGGGATGAAAAACCCTATCATCCACAGTGCTAGATGAAGAGTGGACAAGTGAGGATGGATGAGAGACCCCTTGTCCTGTGTGAGGAGAGACAACTGGTGACGTAATTTGTGGTGACTGTCCCTGGCCAGATGCATTAACAGGGGGCACCAGTGCTGTCTTGGCCAAAAGGTAGTCACTAGCAAAATTTTTGGGAAGTCCAGATGAATCTTCCGCAGGACTCTTGAAAGTAGAGGAACAGGAGGAAAAGCATATATAAACATCCCCTTCCAAGGAAATGAAAGGGCATCTGTCTTCCACACCAGATGGCATTGCACTCTGGAACAGAAGAAAGGAAGCTGCCTGTTCAAAGGGGAGGCAAAAAGATCTACCTGACGAATACCACATCAATGGACCATGTCCAGAAACATGTCTCTGTGAAGCATCCATTCATGAGCCTGTGTTTTGAAACTGTTCAGAGAGACTGCCACTAGGTTGCACTCTGAAGGACTGTACACTGCCAGAAGAGTTAACTGATAACTGAGAGTCACCTCCCAGGGTAGTAGAGAGGCCAAAGGGCAAAACAGAGAACTGAAAATGAAAGGAAGTCACAGAGAAAGGTAAAACCTTCCTGAAAAGAGGGGTAATAGGGATATGAAGGTAAGCATCTTTCAGATGCAAAGACACCAGAAAAGCCTGGGGTAGTAAAAGAGAAAACAGGGTTTGAAGAGTAAGCATCTGAAAAGAAGGGATCTTGAAAAAGGTATTTAGCCGGGAGAGATCCAGAATAGGTCTCCAGGTTCTATCCTTTTAAGGAACTAGGAACATCATGGAATAAAAACACTTTCCAACTTGGGAAGGGGTGACAGGTTGAATGGCTCTTTGGTTCACCAGGGACCCCAGAACCTCCAGGAGATAAGGAAATTGCTCTAGAGGAGATTGAGGAATCCCTAAAAAAAGGAGGGAGAGACTTCCATACCATGAAGTAACCCTGATGAATGATAGAAAGAACCCAAGAGTCTGAAGTGATGTGACGTCAATTTGGAAGACAAAGGGAAAGTTGAGGGAACAAAGGAACCTGGTCTAAGAGAAGCGAGGGAGAATTTTCAAAGAGAAGCAGGCTTATCAGATAAAGGAAGCTTCTGGGCCACAGAAATTTGAGAAGTTGTAGCTGGGTTGCTTGTGAACAAAAGCAGATCTAGAGGGATAATTCCTCTGGAACTTAGAGATAGGATAGACAAAAATATGTTTAAGGTCCTGCAAGACTTTGTCTTTCTTTTGAAGATACTTAAAAGGGTCAATAACAGCAGTCCCAAAAAGATGTTTATTATCCAAAGTAGAAACCTACATTTTTCCTTAATGCCCTCAGGCAGAAAATAGAGATGAAGCAAAGAATAATGCCTCAGGACAGACTCAAAAGCTACAGTCCTGTCAGAGGCATCAGCAGCATCATAGCTGCACTTAATAGAGTGGTGAGCCACTTGAGAAGCAGAACCTAAATAGATAAGGCAGAGGATTTGCCTTCAGAATCAGGGAAGTCAGAAATAGCCTGACAAGCCTGAGAAATCAAGACCAGAGTATGCCTGGTCATATGGGTCTGGTAATTAACAGCTGTAAAGGCCAAAGTAAAAGCAGTGTAAATTTTCTTACCAATCTTCTTCACTGCCCTACAATCCTTATCAGAAGGAAAAAGTTTGGAAGTGGACCAGAGCTTAGATTTGTAAGAAGAGACTGACACCACAGCAGGATCAGTAGGATGTTTAAGTAAAAACTGACAATCCTCAGAACCTTATAGAATCTATCAGGTTTCTTAGGAGCAGGACGTTGAAAATCAGGAGACTTGGAAGCAGCAATGAAAGTGTCTAACAAGCCTGCCAGCATATGAGGAACTGCCAATGGTTTAGGAGTAGCCACCTGAAGCAACTCATAATATCTTCTCTGAATATCAGAAACTTGAGAAGAACCCCACTTAAAGAATTTCATCATCCTAGCAATTATATCCCCAAAGGACAATTCCTCAAAAGGAGACTTAGGGCTAACAGACTTCTCCTCATCAGAACCATAAGCCAAGGGCAAAGGCATCTGTAAAGAATAAAACAAAGATCCCTCATTAGACACTAAATCATCATCAGAGGAATCTGGTTCCCTAAGCTGTTTGCAGGGGTGGATGTCCAAGGAGGAGCAGGTACCAAAACCCATAGTCACAAGTAAACTCTTGCTATTCCCTTTGAGGATCATTAGGATGGACCAAAACATGCTTCATTTTTTGTCTTTTCTTGGAAGGATATCAGCCCTAACAAATACCAGAGGTTCCGATCCTTGGTGAGATTTGATAAGAGAACCCATAACCTCCTCCCTGACCAATATCTGTGGAATCCCTTTAGAATCCTCTGAGATAATCAACCATGGTTTCCTCATCAACATCTGGAGCAGATGCCTGCAAAGCCTCAGAGAACATGCAAAAAGATGGATCCATGCCGGCCTCCGACGGGGTCACGGCACAGGAACCCAATGCAGATGCCGAATGACCTACCAAGCTTTTACCCACTTCTAGACAGACGTCCAGTGGAGGCGGAACAGTTGAAGAATCCGACAAGGACTTCTTGGTCTTCTTCTTACCTAGCGGGAGTATTTCAGTGTTAAAGGATTCTGCCATGGTACCCTAGGCTAACTGTTTAAGCTGTTGATTTTCAAGATAAATGGAGTACAGATCAAATAGAAAACTATGACCACCATGGCTTGGTAAAAAACTCATTTAATAGCAAACTATATAAAAAAAAAGATACTAGCATAATTAAACAATGGTTGGTAAGTGCTTTCACAATAATACACTACTTCATCAGACCAAAGAATAAAAAAAAATTCAGATTTAAGAACCAGATTGTAACATGTCTAACCAATAAGGTACAGTCTAAAGGCACGTCACTAAAATAAACTGACCAATTGTAACAAATAAAGTTAACACACCTACTCATACATTTAATCAGTATAAATTCAAATTACATCTGATTGAGCTAATAAGGTACATTCTAAGGGTTCCTCTCTACAGCGAGCTAACCAATAAAAATAGGACAGGCCACCTAGCTATTTGCTCACAGAACAGGTCAACTGGTAAAAAAATGGGCATGATGCGTATAGATTTACAAGATATATAATTGTTCATAGCAAACAAAATTATAGTTAATTGAGCCAATCAGGTACATTCTAAAGTCTCTTTTCTAAGTCGAGCTAACTAATAAAGGCAGAAAAATTAGCACACCTACCAATTCAACCAAATCATAGGTCATTTAATGGGGAAGTGGGCGTGGCTTGAGTATAGGTTTAAGGGTTCCTGTCTACAGCAAGGTAAACAATAAAAATAGGATGGACACACCTACCTATTTGCGTGCAGCACAGATCATCTGGTAAAAAAATGGGCATGACTTGATTATAGCTTTGCAAGATATATAATCGTTCATAACAAACTAGATAAATGGCCAGGGAAGACAAATGGCTTCTGAGTGTCTTTAGCACAAATGCTTTACAGATACTACAAGAGCTATGGTTGTGAGAAGCACCCAAACAAAAAAAAAAAGTCAATGTTTGTGATGGTCCTTATGGGGAATCTGCTTCCCACACTGACATTTTCCCTTCTTGGATGACATGAACTCTAAGTAGCAAAATAAAATACAAGAGCAAGAAAAGAAAAAAAATATCCCCAAAAGGGCACTTATTTGGCAGCTAGGTATTCAGCTCAGCAACAAGGCATTCAGACCAAGTAGCAATAATGGTATTCAAACTGGTAACAAAGAAGTTCTGGGTAGCTGTGCCTGTACATCCCTTTTATGCCCTATGTTATGTGCTTGGAGCAGTACAGCGCATACAAGATCATTAGGTTTTGATATACTGGCCAAGCCTCGGGCTACCCTGGGCAAGAGATCCCTTCTGTTTAGAATACTCCAACAGTGATTCAGAAGAACATTCATTAGTTACTGGGGGTGTCACTATCAGCTTTGCAGGGTCTTTGCATGAGCATATTGTAAGTATGACCTCCCAGCCCAAGAACAGGCAAGGCCAAGAATGGTAACACTGATCCAAACATGGTAGCATTGACTGGGGCTGTTATCACGTCAAATTGCAGTAGTAGTTCTGAGACAAATGCACTAAATCACCTCATTATTATTAATCATTATTATAAGGCCACTTTAATATTATAAAAAGTGTGGTCATAACATTATGGGAGATTGTGCTACAAAGAGCAACTTAGGAATTTAGGAATATGAATACAATAGATAACAAATTGTAAAGCCACATAAGTAAACTGGCAGCACACAAGGCAACCAGTAATGGACTTTAGGACTTCAAAATGTATAAAAAGACATATGTAAGCAACAGGAACAGACAGTGAGCACTGGAGTGCGTGGAGTAACAACACAAGGCAAAAACAACTGGCTGCCCTGCTTTGGGCAGGAGGGGGCCACTTTAAGAGGGATGTAGCAGAAGGGTAAGACAGGTGACTGTCAAGCTGGGTAATTCAGCATGACAGGGATACAATGTATCATATCACAGAGACTGCAAAACAGGCAACAGGAAAAATGAGCGCTTCTGAACATAGGTCACACCACATGGCCTTAGCACAATGCTGCAAGACAATGGACAATGGTAACATAGCTATCAATGTGGCAGAGGCTTTGAAGGATGCCATCACATTATCAAGCAGATATGTCGCTACCACATAGATGTAGGGGAACAGTGCTACCACACAGGGATCTCCAGGAACACTCATGCATGAACACATTGATCCACAAGTAACTCACAGATATGCGTGTCTTTTCATGAGACTAACAGAGTGGCAACAGCTGGAAATGTTCACTGCACCAGAGACAGAGGTGTTACTACAGGCACTGTGCATATGTCTCACGCATATTCCTGACAAGGGTAAAGCATGCAAGGCTTTCCAGGACCAGATGTGGCAGGGTGTGCTGCAGGATATCGATGCTGTGGGTGGACATCATCTGAGAGTCATACATCTGCATTGTAGCATCATGGACAAGATACTGCATGCCAAGCCCAAAGCACAGGATATTGCCATGGACAATTCCACTGCAGGAAGTGGCCCACCAAAATAAAAACATCACACAGAGGTTCTGGTAACCCTGTCCAGGACAGTTGAGAAGACACTCATACCTGACAGTGGTTTAGATGTAGGTGCTGGTCTAATGATGAATTCTTGAGTGTTTGTAGGGGATATACCAGGCTAGTTCTACCATATTGCATTACTGTTGTACACAGATCCATGTGTGAATGCATTATTCATCTCAAAACATATACATATCTGTTCTACAGGTGCATTAGGATTTCAGCAATGACAACCCACACCACAAGTTCTGTGTGCTCATATGATACAGAACTTATTTGCCTGCACCAGTATGTATGCCATGTGTTTGAGGAATGACATCTATGTCCCAGAATACTGTAACAGGTATGCTATCTTTATGCTTTGTAGATTTCAAAGGTAGGGAGTCCAGTACAAGTCAGCACATGTTTGATGTCAGTGGGCTGTGGATGAGGATAGCACCATGCACATGACACAATCCAATGAAACCAGTGCCACTGTCAGCAATACTAATACTGGAAAACACACATCCCCCACATATCGGATGATAGTGGTGGTGGTGGAGAGGCAGGATAAACCTCTAGCATCACCTGTCTTTTGCACTGGATGTCCTGTCCATGATAGCTCTACCTAAGCTACACATGAGTCACCATTACAGGCAGCACTGGTTAGCATCACTGCCTCTGAGGTCTGTTCCTTCACCACAGGGGAGAAGTGTATAGGTGCTCTTCACTGGCATGACTCCATATTAGTCTCTGACCTGGGTGCCACCATGCACCATACAGTGAATGTGCAGGTCAATGATCCAGGCATGGAAACCCAATATACAAACTATGATAGAGATAGAGATAGTGAGCATGCTGTGTGGCCTGTGTTTGGTCATATAAGAACTGCAGATGACTTGCAGCACATGCAGAGTAACATGGTATGCAGGTGCTTAGAGCAAACATGCATATTTATGGCAGTGGTAGCCAACATGGCATCAACTGTGCATCCATAAGGCATGCTGTCCATTGTACCACTACAGGTCATACTAGTCATGGATATGCAAGGATTCAGAACCACAATGAGTGATCAAAGACCAGGCTTACATAAATTTCTCCACACAATTTTGAATACTGCAACACTGTCACCTCTGATCACAGTTACTTCCTCCTTATGGCGTGGACACTCAAATGGCCATGATCAATGCTTATCTGGTTCTACTGTATGGATGCCCCACCAGGCCAATCATTTCAGTATCTGCATTTCCATGCCATCCTTATCACCTTCTGGCCTACTGATTACAACTCCTAGTTGTAGACAACTACAGAGTCATATATGCTATCCCTCTATTGCACCCTGGTATTGGAAGGGCTACATCAGGGTTGCCACACATGTTCCTGAAGGTCCATAGCATCCTCTGGACAGAATGTCTCCAGTTGATACACTGCAGGGCCATGTAATACAACCAGATAACACTTACAGCATAGAATCTCCACTTGGACATTGGAGGATGCGATCCTTCATTTCCCCAACGTCCTAACCATGTGCATGGCTGCCATATCCTCCTACCACAATTTGTGTGTGTGTGTGTGTGTGCGTGTGTGCGTGTGTGTGTGTGTGTGTGTGTGTGAGTGTGAGTGTGTGTGTGTGTGTGTGTGTGCATATGTATAGTACCCAACAGCAAGAAGAGTATGACATGAATAATCTGTTATTCAGTGAAAAGATAAAGCCACAAGGAGCAAGCTCTCATTAGCAGCTCAATATCATGACCCTGAATAAAACATTGTACTGTTAGACCTAATTTCTCTAATTCTCCTCTACCAGTCAAAGAAATGTAGCTGCACAGGCACCCTTCAAACATCCACACACACACACACACACACACACACACACACACACACACACACACACACACACACACTACATGTGATACCTACTAACAGCATACATGTACATGTGATACCTACTAACAGCATACATATACTACATGTGGTACCTACTAACAGCATACATGTACTACATGTGATACCTACTAACAGCATACATGCACTACATGTGCACACTGTGACGATACATAGTCAATCAACAAATTGTATCACTATCACTATCACAACATATCATTGCTGGAGACTTCCGGTGTCCTGACAGACTGCTCTTCAAACTATCTGGAAATATACAGAGCTAAGTATATTTTTCTGGCACTTCAGAGGTGTGTACTGTTAATTGTTGTTTGACTAATTTTATATCACTGCTGGCTGACTTCAGAGTTGTGTACTATGTTTGCTTCACTGTATAGTTTTTCAGATCTCTGCTGAAGGTGTTGGTTTTCCCATACCCATACCCATTCTCCCTATTCCTGTCTTGTTGTTTAAATTTGTAGGCTTTTGCAGTTGCCCGCGCCCACTGTAGATTTGATCTGGGACACTCTCCCCAGTCCCATCTCTTTACCTCATTCTACCTAATAGACTCCTTCTGCACTTGTTTTTAGTCATTTTTAATTTAATTGCATTTTTTTTAAACTGTTTGGTCTAACATTGCTACATACTCAAGTGTGCTAGCTTGCACTCCATTTGAATTGTTTTTACTGCTGTTTTAGCTACTTTTCTGTGTGTGTATATATATATATATATATATATATATATATATATATATATATATATATATATATATATAATCTAAGCCTGTTTCCTACCTTTCCTGTAACTAGTGTAGTCCAGATTCAGATTTGCTGTATCCAGGACTGTATGTAAGCTTCTGAGCCCCCCAAGCTTTCTGTGTTGGAGGGAAGCCTTCTAGCTTATCAGTGGGACTGGTAAGCACTAGGTAACCTATATACCACATAAGGAGTGGTTCTGGCCCAGAAATTATAGTTACTGGCCATTTGGGCAGTTTTTCCATCTCTCTCAACTTTCTGATTTAAAAGCCCACATTTGCACTTGTTTTCCCCCTTTCCTGTAACTAGTTTAGTCCAGGTACAGATTCTTAGTTTTAGCACTTGAATTTGTTTATTCGTGATCAGCACTTGTTCAGAACTTGTTGTAAGCACTAAATAAGCTACTAATTACTACAGCACTCAACCTTCCTCATTACCTAGAGGAAAGCAGTTCTGGTACTTAATTTCCTCACTTGCTTAGGGAAAAACAGCTCTTGTACTCACTTTCCTCACTTATCTAGAGGAAAATTGTTTTTAATTCAGGCATGTCCAAGGGTCAGCTCCCAGTGTTCTCTCCCGTCTATCTGATGAATCTGGGCATCTTGGGGCAATGTAGAAATTGCCTCATGTACACAGACAACCCTCTCCTCCTATCACCCAACACTACAACATGTGAGAGATGCACTTATCTAGCCAAACTGGAGGCAAAGCTCTCTCCCAGCAAGACTGAACTTGACAGTCAAGAGGAGAAGGTAAACACTTGCACCACACCACACTCATCACATAGTCTCACTAAATCTACACCACCAAAATCCACACATAGAAACACAAAAACATTCGTGGAGTCTCTCAATAATAATCTGCTCAAGCAACAGAGACCTCCAAAGCAGAAATGCAAGCAACCTCCACCCCCAACACAACCCAAATGACACATAGCCCGTAGACTCAGTGTGCCACTCAACCACAGCTAATAAGTTAAGACAATGTACCCAACACACTAGTCATAGGTGACTCTATAGTCAAGCACACTGATGTTCCACTCACCAGGCTAAACAAGGAGAAGGTTACTGTCAGCTGCCTGTCGGGTGCCAGGATCTGCCACATAACCCACGCAATCAGGTCACTCCACAACAAGTACAAATATGACTCTGTCATTGTCCATGTTGGTGTGAATGACCTGAGACGTACCTCCCTGGACTACACGAAAAGAGACATGGAAGAGCTCTCTGATCTTGTAGCCCAGGCAGGTATGACCCTAGCCCTGAGTAGCATTCTGCCATCACCCAGAATGATGCCGCAGTACAAGGACAAAATGATTGACTTCAACAATTGGCTAAGCTTCTGATGTCATTCTAAAGGGATCCGGTATCTGTCTGTCTGGGATGACATGGTTGACAGACCACGATGCTTTGCCACAGATGGCCTGCACCTGTCACCCCTGGGATTCCAGATACTGGCTAAGTTTCTTGCTGCCCCTATAGTGCCTTTTTTAGGCAAGGTTCAAATGACAAATTCACCACCATAACAGGAACAGGCAAGCAAAAACTGAGGGTGATGCTACTCAATGCTAGAAGTCTAAATCTCAAAATGCACTCACTCAAGGCACTCCTTAAAATGGAGAACATCAATATCTGTGCAGTGACTGAGACCTGGCTCCAGAGAGCACCCCTGCACTACCAGGCTATAACTCATACCACACTTTTCAGTCATGTAACCTGGACCAGAACACCAAAGGTGGAGGTGTGTCCATATTCATTAAGAATATTCACACCTCTAGGCTATTTGCTCAGCATAATGCAGCCAATGTTATCCAAGTGCAACTAACTCTGGGCAAAACTACAATTCAAATTGTAGCTTGCTACAGATCCCCCAACATGCCCCAGGATTCCCACTCCTCTTTTCTTGATGTACTGGAAAATATCAGGGTTCAACCAAACACCCTAATAATGGGCAATTTCAACTACCCCACCATTAACTGGGAAAACTACTCATGTACCAACTCCTTCGCTCGACGCTTTCTGGAATTCATAAACTCCAATGCCCTGGATCAACATATCCACACCCCCCACCAGGGGCAACAATATCCTAGATTTAGTCATTACCAACATGAGTGACCAGTGTTCCACACCTGAAGTCAACGTCTCATTGGTCCGATCCGACCATAAGCTAATTACCCTAGATATCCACATCTTGCTCCCACCCCCCATTAAGGAATCCAAGGTAAAAAATTTCTCCAAAGCCAACTTCATGCTTCTTAAGACAGACGTGGTGAACTTCATGACACCTATGCAGACGGACAATACAGTTACGACTACTGAATCCTACACAATTACACTTTATAAGCACTTACACGAATGCATGGATCGTGCTATCCCAAACAGAACCAAGACACTATCCTCCAAAAAGAGGAAGCCAATCTGGTGGTCCCCTGCCATAAACAAACTGTACAACAGAAGAAGAAACTGTTGCAAAAGAGAATAAAATCCCATGAGTGGAGGAGCTCCCTGGTCAGCCTCAGTAAGAAGCTGCCATTCTTGATAAAATCCTCCAAAGCTAGTTACAAAAACAAAATTGCCACTGATTCTAAAGACAACCACAAAGCATTCTATAGCTATGTCAAGAATCTCAATGGCAACACTCAGATCTGTTCTGAGTTACAGCACAATGGCATTAAATATACAGACCCAACTGATATTGCCAACATCCTGGCAGATAGGTTCAGTGCTAACTTTACCCCCCTCTCACCCACTAAAGAGCCCATCTCTATACCGGAAGAATGCAAAGTTCCTGTAATCACGGCTTCCAAGGTAAAAACCACACTCTCCAAAGCCAAGAACAGCATCCATGGGACCAGACAACATCCCAGGCTGCATTATACATGAACTACAGAATAAACTGGCACCGCACCCAAGTACCATGTTCAATAATAGCCTCACCTCAGGCTTTTTGCCTGATGAATGGTGCACAGCAACTGTTATCTCACTCCACTAGGGGAGAGCCACCACAGACCCCGGGAACTATCACCCCATTGGCCTAATGAGCCTGGTCTGCAAGGCCATGGAATGTATCATCATGGAACGTATAAACAAAGACATTGGTAACCTCCAAACTCTGGACCCCACCCAGTTCGGGTTTGTAAAAGGCAGATCATGTCTCCTAAATCTGATGGACTTCTTTGAAGTAGTCACCAAAGCCGTAGACAAGGGTAAGGTGGTTCACACCGCTTATCTAGATCTTGCCAAGACTTTCTACACCATCCCCCACTCTGGAATTATAGATAAACTCACTAAACTAGGTATAAATCCCTATGTCACAAGATAGGTTGCTAACTGACTCACTGACAGAACCCACACTGTGAAAGTAGCAGACTCCAAATCAGACTTCAGACCAGAGACAAGTGGAGTACCACAGGGTTCAGTCCTGGGTTCTCTCCTGTTTAGTATCTACTTCTCTGAAGTACAGGCTAACATAGAAGGTCTTTGGCTAATGAAGTTTACAGATGACTGCAAACTAGGAGCCATAACTGAAACTCCTAAAAATGTGGACATCCTACAAAAGGGCCACACTGAGACAGATGCCTGGTGTCAAAGCCATGGCCTCAAGCTCAATGCCAAAAAGTGCATTGTCATCCCCTTTGGTAAAAACTCTGTACCCATGAACTACAACATAGGCGGTAGTATACTTAACACCGAAAGTGTGATAAGACACCTTGGGACACATGTGGGCAGTAGTTTGATAATCACATCGCCACAGTAGTCAGGAAATCCTTCTACGTGGCACACCTCATCACAAAAGGTTTCTCATCCAGAAAAAAAGAGGTCATTGTTCCCCTCTACTCATCACTCATTAGACCCATTATGGAGTACAACGCCCCTTTTGGTATGTACCTCACAAGACATCTACAACAAATGGAAAGGCTGCAGAAATACTTCACAAAGAGGATTACTAGCCTCAAACAGATGCCCTACGCAGACCGTCTCAGAAAACTCCAGCTTTACTCCATCGCATATTGCCTACTCAGAGGCGATCTCTGCCTAACATACAAAGCTATGTCAAACCCAGAGCTGTTGGACATGCTCCACTTAAAGAAATCCCAATCCCTCCGAGCTACAGGCTCTAGGGACCTAAATCTTGTCACCACAATAAACAGAACATGCCAGAGGGATAGATTTCTGTCGCAGAGACTTCCCATACTCTGGAATAAACTACTTATCCATATCAAACAAAGCTCCTCATTAGCACTCTTCAAGAAAAATCTTGATGATTGGATGGGAAATAGGAAATTCACCCCCGGATCACTTCTGTGGCTCTGCTCGACAGCGGAACGGGAAAATAATTTTCTTGGGTGGCAAAAGCCAGGGTACCTTTTTTGCTGGGCTTGTATAGGCCCCAGGGCCAATAGCCTAGTACCTACCTATGAACCTATGAACTGCCCTATTAGTGAAACTAGGAATAAGTGCCAACATGATTCCACATGTAAAGCGGTAGATATTCTGATTTCAACACTCTTACATTTCAACATTTTAACAAAAAGAATCTCAGTCTGAGCAGCTTGATATTGATAAATACATATATATAACCGAATTTCTCCAGTAAGCTTACAGACAGCTACGGAATATCTCTGTAACTCCATAATTACAAAAATATGCTAGCTATCACTTATATATTCCAATGGAATCCATACATTTTTTAATAAAAAAAATTAATAAAGGCAAAGTACAATCGTGGCCACATCATTACAGCTAACAGTAGCTAACAGTGGGTGCAGGTCATAGGTAATGCACACACCCAAGGAAAGTGGGAGATAGAAAAGTAGATGTGGGGTACGGGTAAAGTACAGAGACATACAAAAGGTATGTTGGAATTGGAAAATTTAAGGCAAAATCACAGGGGCATGGCCATTTTTTTTTTTTTTTTTTTTAAGAATAGAAGGAACGGTAAAGATAGTGAAAAATGAGGAGAATGCCATCACAGACGGTATAATCATAGAACAAATACAACATAGGACAGACAAAGGATGGAAAAAAAACTGTAAGGACAGGTAAGGTACACAGATGACACACTGCATAACAAAGGCAATGAAATTTTGTCATACAGGATGGGGATGCATACTAGCCATACTGAAAGGCAGAAAAACATGTTTACATATGCATTCTCACATTATGACATGTTGCAAACTGTGTGGCAGTCATACCTGGATGTGTTTGACAAAGGGTAATTGTGTATTGTAGGGTAATAAATATATATCACTGTACACATTGGTTAAATAAACAGATACCCAAGTAGTCTGTCAGCAGTGCAAGTGTAAGCCTAGCAACATCACAGATGAGCAAATGCAGATCATGGAATATTAGATAATTTGAACAGAGGACAGAACAGATCTTCCAACTATGCATGTGAAAGGCTCACATCCAAGCACAGTGCCAAACAGCAGTACTGCAGCAAAGAAGCAAACTGGCTGCTACTTACACAAGCTGGGATACACAACCCAAACAGATGGGTAATGGAATGCATATATGTGATACACATATGCCCTGTTAAAGGCAACACACAGGTGTAGGAATATATGCATGACTGTCAGTTGTCTAAGTAGAACTTACATGAAAGCAATGTCAATATATAGACACACACCAATAGCATGTAAGTATAATATATGATCACAAATCTTACAGTATAGCTATACAAATAATATCAGACTGTGCACATGAATTTCAGCAACATACACTAGCTAATGCACAAGTATAACAAGAATAAGGATGTATTGCAAACAGTAGCCAGTGACTTGTGTGCAGATGTCCTGCATCTGTATAAGGGCCATAGAGTTGGCTCATGTTTTCAAAGATTCATAGACTATTACGAGGCTAACGACCAGGGGAGGGGTCCTTTCTAAACCTAGCCAAGTTTTCCTGAAAGAATGTTTTGCATCCAAATAGGACTTTGAGGGCCAGGCATTTATGAGCTACCTCTGTCCATAAAGGACATGGGTGCTAGGCCTGGTGTAAATTTCCTATTTCCCATCCACTGATCTTGGTTGCACTTAAACTGGGTAATAGACAAATTCAGTTTCAAATGGATGGAAACCCTGTTACATAGTAGGGCCAGCCTCTGGCACACATAGTCTCTCCAGCATGTTCTGTTTAAGTCACAGACAAAAGTCAGGTCCCTAGACCTTGTATTTCTGGTACTCTTTGACTTACGAATATGTAGGAGATTCGTAAGTGTGGGGTGTGTGGATGACTTGTAAACCAGGAATGGCTCACCCCTCAGTAATCTATGGGAGACTGAATGGAGGGAAAGGGCTTTAAGGTACTCTACATAAGGCAGTTTTTTTATGCCTTTTGCTCGTTTTGTAAGGAACATCTAAGGTCACTTTAGTTGCTGCATATGCCTAGCCAAGTACATACTAAAGGGAGCATTGTACTCTATGATTGTTCCGATCAGGGCAGAGTACAGTGGGATAATGGCCACTTTGAACCAAGATGCCATACCCTTACTTATAAGGTGCACAACATAAAAGGATTTACTCACCACTGTGGCCACATGGTGGTCAAAGGTAAGGCTACTGTCTACATGCGTACTCAGATCTCTAAGCAATAAATCAACTCATAGGGGTGTATTATCAACATGGTAATAAGCCAGGATGGTTGACTTTCCAAAGGGTACAGTTATGCATTTCTCAGCAATGAGTTTAAGACCATGGCTATGGCACCATTTGCTAGTCAGAGATAGACCTTCTTGAAGCTAGTGCAGGGAAGTCAATGATAACTCTCAGTAATCAAGCAATCATCTGCAAAGTTAGTCATCCATAAACTTTCAGCATTTGTTTCCATTTCAAAGAAATAGATGCCAAAAAGGAAAGGGCCCAGTACCCAGCCCTTGGGGACTCCTTAGTGACTGGCCTCTTGGTGGAGGTGGCCTCACCTATTTTGACCTCCTGGGTCCTATCAGTGATCCAGCTGGCTATTCAGCAGGTAATCAAAAGGTTTATACCAAAATTAACGAGCTTGTCTATAATGCCTGACTAGGGTATTGTATCAAAAGCCTTGGCCAGGTCAAAGTCAGCTGTGTGCACAGTCTCACCTTCATCCAATGCTTTGGTGACCCTCTCAAAAAAGACAACCAGATTTAATAGGCATGACCTTCCTTTAACAAAGCCAAACTGTGATGGGTCCAGCATTTTCAGCTTACCTATGTGCACATTTATCATGTCCATGATGATTTTTTCCATGGACTTACATATGAGGCTGGTAAGACTTATGGACCTGTAGTTACCCAGATCAGTAGTTGGACCTCCTTTGTGCAGGGGAGTGACTGTAGCCATCTTTCATTCCTTGGGCACAAAACCTGACTGAAGACTCTTGTTGAAAAGTGATTCAAGTGGAGCAGAGAGGTCATGTTTAATGCAATTTATTAAGCATCTCGGGATTTTATTGAGACCCATCAATGCAGTGTTTTTGGCTTTGGAAAGTGCATTGATGAGCTGTTCCCTAGTAATGGTTAGGAGGATTGTGTTATGTGGTATTTCCTTTGGACTATCATGGGGGAATAAGGGAAAACATTTGAGCTGAAACCACATGGACTACAACAGAGTCATGTGGTTCAGTGATACCTGTGTGACTTGATGGATCCTAGTCTCAGAAAGGCAGCTAACCATGACTTTCTTCTCACTCTGTCTGGTGAGGAGGACATTGGTGTGCATCACTATAGAATCACCGATGACCAGGAAATTTGACTGTGTGCTGGTTTGCCTTAAGGACTTAGCAGTAGAGGCATTGAAAACAGTGTTACTATGTGTAGCTGTGGGAGGTGTTTTAAAGGAGTACTTATGTGATGGCTGAGGACCCTTTCTTTAATTGTATTGTGCAGGAAGTCTTAGTGTCTTAGTAAGGTTGCCTTTAAGTGTCTCAGCATAAGTAGTTTTATGTGTAGGGTCTTTACTTTGTGCAGTAGGCATGTTGCAATTGTCACTGGCAACCTCTATAGCATGTTGACCTTGTAAACAAACTAATACATGGCGATGGACAATAATTTCAACAAAGGCAAACATATCTGCAAAGTATATGATGTAGCTACAAGGACGGAAGGGAGGTGGCCAACCTAGGCCCACATCAAGGAAAACAACGATAAAGCAGGACAACAAGGCAAGGTTACACATTGAAAATGCATGGGTACACAACACAGGGTGCTGTTGAAGCCAACCCAAAATACATTTAAGCAAATGGCAAATGTATGTCACATGAGAAGACTGCATTGCTGACATCAACAAAAATAGGCATGTATAAATCACACATACACACTATTGTGCAATCATGTAACATCAACAGGCATAGGTAAGCACCCCAAGAATTTCCACCCATAGCTATCAACCTTTTATCACAATAAATCTGGACAAACCATAAATAATGGGGGGACAAAGCCCTGAAAATAGGGACAAATTTTAAATATTGCTTTTATTAACTTAGAAAGTTGCTAGAATAAAAAGTCTTGTGTTAGCATGCATTTTTCTGAAGGATATGAAGTCTGAAACTCAAATGATTGTCATTATTTAGTGAATTCAGTCTTCACTGAATCTCCACAAAATCCAAAAAATAACAGATTTTATAAGCAATAGACCAAAAATATGAGATAAAAATCTGAACATTCTGTGAAAATCTGGATAGTTGAGTGGTATGTTTCCCTCACATACACAAATACTGTCATGTCACAACTGCAGTTATATGTCATGGACCCTACTCATTATTGAGCACAGGACAGTCCTGTGAGCATGGTTAAAGCATGTCATTGTTAAGCCAGGGACTGCTGACATGTCAAAGGTACAATGGTGTTTCAGTATGGATGGGACTATGTGCAGAGACATGTACATACATCACTGAATGTGTATACTATTTGGCAAAAGGTGTGAATTTATATGAATAATAAATGAATGTAGAAACTTAACATAGGCATTGTGATGGCCTCTCTACCCCAGGGCCAGTAATCAAGGAGCCTCAATCTTCACCACTGACACCGGTGAGAGATGGTTACTAAAATCAGAAATGAATTTACACATATTTTCAGATGCACCTCTCTGCATCAAGCACAATTTCCCCAAAGGGCAGACAGGGAACATGCTCTAGACCTGGGACTGGACTCTCTGTCTCTCCAGATCTCAAACAAGACTCACTTTTGAGCACTGTGTCCCAGTTCCAAGTGGCTGACACACCCACAACTGGATATTTGATATTCACACACACACTCACTACTGGGAAAAGCTGGCACAGATTTACTAGCTGTACCCCTTCTGATCAAACTATAAGGTAATCATGCTACCACCAGTTAACCACACTAAGGCTCTTTCAAGGGTATCCAATTATACTGAGTAAAATCAATAGTAATATAAACGGTAGAGTGCAGCCAAAGCAGCAAGGCTTTATGAAGTGGCCAAGGCATCATTAAAATAAGCACAAGTACTTTCAAAATGTTAAAAGTAATCTCTAAAAGACCAGCCACAACGAAAGGTATAAAAATATTTAATAGTAAATAATAAAATAGAAAACACGAGAATATTAAATATCTAAGTACAATAAACACCAAAGTTTCAATCACAGGAGAAATAAAAATAACATAGTTGGACAGATTCAAACAGATGCAGAAAAACAATACTTAACTAATCTCACTGTATTTCCTGACTGTCTAAAGAGTAATTGTTCCCTGGCTAACTTAATTAATACAGCAAGGCAAGATTAGATGCTGAGATGCTTACTTCCACAAGGCCAGGTGATGAGCTTCTAATTGAACTGAACTGAGTGTGATAACTGACATAGATCCTTTATATCAGGTTCCAAAGGAAACAAAACAAAGCAAACTGCTGTGAGAGTTCCATCATATCAGTGCTGGTTATAGAATAACATCATTTTTGATGACCTGACTCTTGTACAATACACACTCAGAGCTTTGCTAAGACCTGCTGCAGTATCTGAAAGCTATAGAGCAATTTCTAAAACTTCTACTCTTCCCTTCCAGAATTCTTTGTGTAAATATAAACATTTAATCAGTTATAACACTGCTGATACATTTTTAACACAAGCATCTGTAAAAGTCAGTGTGATAGTCAAATGACGCACAGTTATTTACAAAACTCCAGCTAACTATGCTGGTATATGCTACACATGCCCTGCCCTATTCTCCCTGGCACAAATGGCAATACCTTGCATCATCTCAGACCAAACACAGCATACTGTGTGTGAATGAATAAATTATCATTGCACAGTGTATTTCATGAATGTTACATTGGCGGTCTATGCAGTTAGTAAAGGATGACTGTCCATATGTATGGCATACATTTATATGATCCATTATATGGCATCAAAGATTGCCAACACATCCCACCCAATATGACCTCATGCCATTGGGACAGCATGACAACTGTCATCCAAAATACATGGGCAAAGACATGTACTTCTGTTGCATTTATATGGTATGGTGATACACAGATCTTAACCATACTACTGTGGTAGTGCTGGACTATGGCCAACATGATGTTTGTGAGTTTTTGTCAATAGCGCAACTGTTTACAGTGTAACTGCTACAAAGCATGGACAGCTGAATGTGGAAGGAAAGTCTAATGTGTTAATGTGTGTCATGCACACATTGAAACATAATTAAATGTCACATGAAATCTGAATTGTATGTTTGGAACTGTAACACATAAGCATGGCAGCTAAACAGTATGCATGCACAAGAGAGCATATACAGTCTAATTACTGATATGGCTAACAGCATGGTGGCAGCATTACACAATTGGACCACACTGGCAATACTTACAGACCTGAAAGACCACCCTGATGGGGATGAATTGTGAAAGATCTCTCAGGCTATCTCCCTGAATGAGTCGTGCATACCTCATGCGTATCCTGAAAAAAATTCCCCATCTTGTTTCTCATCTGTGTACAAAACACATTGGTCTCCATCTTGTAGATCTGTTTCCGAAAATCATCTCACTGTTGTTCATGGTGTCACCTCCTCCAGGATGCAGCAGGAATGACGGCATGTGCCTGTCCAGCTTCCTCATCACCATCATGGTCATTTTCATTGAAGAACTCTACAGTGGCCTGGCATACACTCATCGTCTACATCTGATTGGTGATCATCAATGGGTCCCATGCTCTGTCAAGATGAATCACAACACAGGACAAAAATTACATATGCATACCTGATACTACCTGCCCGCATAACATACTCACTGTGACACAATGAACAGACAGAAAATAGTCCTTGTGAAATGTTAAAATACGTTATGACAATAGTATACTGTATCTCCGTATGTGACACATGTCAGTAATCGAAACCATAGCAATGAAAAGCAAATGTCTATCAGGCAACACATTCCACATTAAACTGAGACTGATGTGCAAATCTGCAATCTAAGATACATTAATTAACATCCTTTCCACATATGCGTCTTGCATATCAGACTATGAGAATGAAGGTGTATAAGCATATGCTGAAGGTCTCATTTAAAACACAATTCAAGATGAAATGGAGCAAATATTATCAAGTAGCACAATTATATTCAACAGAATTACTGCTAGTGGATGGCTCATCATGCACACAATAACTTCCTTATGTCACTTTACCTATACTCATGGACATGTCTAACAACAGAACGTCAGGGACACTGTATCCATCACACAATGTGAGCAGCTTAGTCAAGGTTGTGCAATGGCATGCTGTTATTATCTGATTAAAAGCTAAATGAAAAGTTTGTCTTATGATGTTGTTTTTTAATTAGTTTTGACAATGAGATTGTCAAAAGATTAAAAAAAAAACGTAATTATTCTATGCATCTAGCTGCAAAAGAATTTTGAAATATTTTGCTTTATTTAATATAGAGAAGGAAATTATGCATCTTGTCAGGAGTTCTGAAGAACTCAGTAAATCATGTGTTCATAGAAAGTTGTAATGAAAGATGAGGACACTCAGGCATGATGATAGATAACCACCCATGTAATAATAAGTGAGGAAGTCATAGGTTCATAGGTTCATAGGTTCATACTAGGCTATCTGCCCTAGGGCATTTATAAGCCTAGCCAGAGTGTGTTTGGCTTTCGCCACCCATTTTAAATTAATTTTGCTATGCCCTTTTTCGAGGTTAGTACACTGTGCCTCTGTCTAACAGTGACACAGAAGTGATACCCGGGGTAAACCTACGATCTCCCATCCACTCATCAAGATTCCTCTTGAAGAGAGTCAATGAGGGACTCTGCCTAACCTGGACTGGGATTTTATTCCAGAGTGAAGGGAGCCTCTGGGTTATGAATCTGTCCCTCCAGCATGTCCTATTTATTTCAGTGCTGAGGTTCAAGTCTCTCGAGCGCGTAGCTCGATGGGATTTGGATTTTCTGATGTGCAGCGTGTCCATTAATTCCGGGTTGGACATGGCTTTATACGTCAGGCACAGATTGCCTCTGAGCAGGCAGTATGCCACTGAGTAGAGCTGGAGTTTCTTTAACCGGGCAGCATATGACATCTGTTTGAGCCCTTTGATCCTCTTGGTGAGGTACTTTTGGGGTCTTTCCATTTGCTGCATGTGTCTGGTAAGGTACATCCCAAAAGGGGCATTGTACCCAATTATGGGCCTGATGAGGGATGAATAAAGAGGCACGATGACCTCCCCTGATCTAGATGTGAATCCCTTCATGATTAGTTGAGCTATATAAAATGTTTTTCTAACTACTCTGGCCACGTGGTTGTCAAATGAGAGATTGCTATCAACTTGGGTCCCCAGATCCCTAATTACTTCTTCTGTACTTAATGGATTACCACCTATGTGGTAATTTGTGGGCACTTTGTTTTTGCCAAAGGGGATGACTATACACTTTTTGGCGTTTAGCTTGAGGCCATGGCTCTGGCACCAGTTGTCTGTTTCTATGAGGCCCTTTTGGAGGATGCTTGTGTCGGCTGGAGAGTCGATTATGGTGCCCAGTTTGCAGTCATCTGCGAACTTGGTCAGCCACAGTCCTTCCATGTTGGCCTGTACCTCCGAGAAATATATACTGAACAAGAGAGGTCCCAGGACTGAGCCTTGTGGGATGCCACTTGTAACTGGTTTGGAGTCTGACATGGCTCCAGCAATTCTAACCATGTGGGTTCTGTCCTTGAGCCAGTTTGCAACCCATCTAGTGACATAGGGGTTTATATTTAAGCTGGTGAGCTTATCTATAATGCCCGAGTGGGGTATTGTATCGAAGGCTTTTGCGAGGTCCAGGTAGGCTGTTGGACCATCTTCCCCTCGTCAATGGCCTTGGTGACTGTTTCAAAGAAATTGACCAGGTTTAAGAGGCAGGATCTGCCCTTAACAAAGCCAAACTGGGTAGGATCCAGTGTCTGTAGGTCCCCAATATCTTTATTTATGAGGTCCATGATGATCCTTTCCATAGCTTTGCAGACCAAGCTAGTCAGGCTTATGGGGCGATAGTTTCCAGGATCCGTTGAGGCACCACCTTTGTGGAGAGGGACCACTGTTGCTGTACGCCACTCTTTGGGTACATATCCTGTAGTAAGGCTGAGATTGAACAGTAGTTTTATGTTTGGGTTTAGCTCTTCTTGGAGTTCATGTAGGACGCAGCCCGGGACACCATCTGGTCCCATTGATGCTGTGTTTTTTGCTTTGGAGAGGGCGGCTCTTACCTGAGCATCTGAGATGTCAGGGGGGCAGCACTCTGCTGGGACAGATATTTGCCCTTTTGGTGTGGAGGGGGGGAGAAGTTTGCGCTGAACCTGTCAGCTAGGATGTTGGCAATGTCTGTGGGTTCGATGTATTTTTTGTCATTTTGGACTAATTATGAGCATATCTGGGAATTCCCACCCAGGTTCCTAATATAACTAAAGAAAGCCTTGTGATTGTACTTAGTGTCCTGTGCAATCTTTCTCTCGAAGCTGGCCTTAGACGATTTTATGAGTGCCCGTAGTTTTTTGCTAATACTGATCAGAGATGCCTTCCCTTTTTGGGATTTTGCTCTATCATGTAGTAGCTTCCTCCTTCTATTGTATAGTTTGTTTATGGCTGGGGTCCACCAGACAGGATGTCTGCCTTTGGAGGATTGGGTCTTGGTTTTATTTGGGATTGCATGATCCATGCATTCCTGAAGGTGTTCATAGAATGTGTTTATAAAGGATTCTGTGGTCTGGGCCATATTTTCCACAGGCTCGGGGCTTTGAAGGATTCCACCTCGGTTTTGAGGAGTGTGAAATTTGCTTTAGAGAAGTTTTTCACTGTGGTTTTCTGGGCAGGGGGTGAGGTCGGGATGTGAATATCCAGTGAGATTAGTTTATGGTCTGATCTTACCAGTGAGGGATACACTTCTGGTCTGGAGCATAGAGTCCCCATGTTGGTGATGATCAGGTCCAGTATGTTTTCCCCTCTTGTGGGAGTGGTAACAAGTTGTTCCATAGCATTTGAGTTTATAAATTCTAGGAACCTTTGGGCTAGGGTGTTGGAGCTAGAGTAATGCTCCCAATCTATGTTTGGGTAGTTGAAGTCGGCCAATATAATGGTGTTTGGAGAGACCTTCATATTTTCCAGTGTTCTCAGGAAGGCCAAGTGGGGTTCCTGGGTTTGGGAGGGTGATCTGTAGCAGGCTATAAACTGGAAGGCAGTTTTACCCACTGTTAGTTGCAAATGGATAGTCTCTGATGCTTCGTGCTGTGCCACCCACCTGGAGGTGTGGGTATCTTTGACGAATATTGATACTCCCCCTCCTTTTGTGGTTCGGTCCAAGTTTTGGGACCGAAAAGCATGGCATGAGGTATAACCTGGTAGTGCTGGGGTGCTCTCAGGAGCCTTGAACCAGGTTTCTGTTACTGCACAGATATTGATGTTCTCCATGCTAAGGAGAGTTTCGAGTGCATGCATCTTGAGGTTTAGACTTCTGGCGTTGAGTAGCATTACTCTTAGTTTCTTATCCCTTGTGATACCTATGGAGGTGGGTTTGTCTTTTGAGCCTTGCCTAAAAAGGCACTATGGGGAAGCAAGAGCCTTTGCCAATATCCGAAAGCCCAGGGGTGACAGGTGCAAGCCGTCCCTAGCGAAGCATCGTGGCTTGTCGAGCATGTCATCCCAGGCTGACAGGCATTGGATCCCCTTTGAATGACACCAATACTTAAGCCAATTGTTGAAATTGATCATCTTGTCTTCATATTGTGGCATCATTCTTGGTGAGGGTAAGATGCTACTCAAGGTCAGGGTCATACCGGCCTGGGCTACATGCTCAGAGAGTTCCTCTATGTCTCTTTTCATGTAGTCCAGGGAGGTACATCTCAGGTCATTCACACCAGCATGGACAATGACCAAGTCATACTTGTACTTGCCTTGGAGTGACCTGAGTGCTTGTGTTATGTGGCGGATCCTAGCGCCCGACAGGCAGCTCACCATGACCTTCTCCTTGTTCAGCCTGGTGAGCAGGACGTCGGTGTGCCTGACGATAGAGTCACCTATTACAAGTGTATCAGGTCTGTTGTTTAGCCTTAAGGGCTGTGACTGTTCGGTACACTGACACTGGCTTTGTGAGCTATGTGTTGCACGTGTTTTGTTTTGGGGTAACGGTTGCTTGGGTGTCTGCTTTGGAGGTCTCTGCTGCTTAGGCAGATTTTTATTTAGAGCCTCCGAGTATGTTTTTGTGTGTTTCTGTGTTTGGTTTGCTGTCGTGGTAGGTCTATGTGTGACTGGAATTGTAGTGAGTGTGGTTTCCTTCTCCTCCTGACTGGTTACGCCAGTACTGAGTTGAGAGAGCTTAGCCTCCAGTTTGGCTATATGGTTGCATCTCTCACATGTGTTGGAATTTGTTGGGAGGAGGAGAGGGTTGTCTGTGTACATGAGGCAGTTGTAACATTGCCTCAAGATTCCCAGATTCACCAGCTGGACCGGAGTGGAGATTGACAACTGACCTTTGGACATGCTAGAATAGTATTGGGAATTCCTTTATAATTGAAAAAAGGGCCAATGGGAAACAAGGGACTCAAGGGGAGTTTGTGAGGGTGTAGTGCTTTTAAATTTTAGTGCTGACTTATATAATTGCTTTAGTGAGCAAGTGCCAGGTAACTTAAATGCAATGTGTTACAGGTAACTTAAATGCAAAAATGACAAACAGTAACTTTCTTTCAAGTGAAACAAGGAAATAAGTACAGTAAGCAATGTAGATATCACTAGGGATCCACATCCAGAGTACAAAATACCATGGGTACTGAAATCACACTGTTTCACACATTGTGTCCCTCTCCTTAAAGTTTTAAAAAGTGAATTAAAAATATATATTTAATAATGTGCACTGCATAATATAGTATAGACTAGGGATATCAATGACGCATACCTTTCAACCAAAGGTGCGGAGCACTTTGTTATCATAACCATTTCATTTAGCAGGCTTTTTTAATTACTCATTTGCATCTAGACAGATAACAGTCATTATGAATTAAGATAATGGTCACTGTTGATTTTGCAGAAACAGCAGGTAAATAGCCCTTTTCTGAAACAATCAATCAGGCTATGAACTGGAATACAAACCATAACAAAGTCTCTGTTAATGAATTGTACTTTGGAACAGGCTGAGATGGTAAATTCTGCAACATTTCTTAGGTAACATCGTCTCAAGCTATTATTTTCTCCAGCTGTTCAGTGTTTTTTAATGAACAAAAATGCAGTTTTTGTACAGATGCTTAAAATTCCTATGTGGCAGAAGTTCTTTGTTTAGAGAAAATATGTCCCTTTTGTTTTCTACATTTCAACATGTGTTTGTCATCTGGATTCTGGACATGGACTATATTACCAGGTTTCAGCATAACAAACCACCCATTTTTCCTCTACAGCTTCCCATGCTGATTAAACATTGACAATCCATTATGACTGAAGTAAATCTGATGATACTGGCAACTTTGTTCTCACTTTCCTAGCCATTAACAGCTGAGAAGACAAAACCCCACTAGCTGAAGAGGCCTCTTTCTCTGCTCAAGAAGTTAAAGATAACAGTCCTTTTTAGAAATGTCAGCACATTTTCACAGTAGTTTTACTGTCTCCAATCACTTTTTCTACTTGATTATTTAGAAGTGCAAGACAATTTTCCAGTTTTGAGCAGACAATACATTCTCTGATAACGTTTTACTGTTTGAATAACTTTTTTTGGTTGTCTGTTACACTGAGGATATCTTGGTAATGAAGTAATGTAATTGAACTGCTAAATATTGGCAAAGTGTCTTTGCTTAAGTATTGTAGAACCGTATCTGTGATCACTACATATGGAATACTACGTCATCCAAAAATTGCCCTCAACAATGTTATAATAACAGTTTGTCATGACATTTGTTTTAATTTAATCACCTTAGGATACTTGAAGAAATAATTAGCACAAATAAGATACTAAGAGTCTTTAAACTGGAAAGTATGTGAAAAACTTTACTACAGTGTTATACTGATTCATGATGAATTTTAACATCTTTAGATCTTTTGATAGAAGTGTCAAATGTGACATTTTTTGAACAGTTCAATATTTTTTGGCACTTCTTGTCAGAATATAACACCACTTGCTCTTTCCATGCGAGTGGCAATCCCCAAATGTGCTTTATATACTTTTTCTAACGTGATTCCTGTGTTAAGTAAAAAGAATAATTCAGCTGGAATGAAGTCTCAAAACTTGTGATTCATGGCTTTCAGTGCCAATAAACCTGAATAGAAGTTCCCTGTTTAAAATCCACCTCTGGGCATTTTTTTCTGGCTATACTACTCAGACAAGCTCCTCATGGTCCTGCAGAGTGGTCCTAGCTACAGAGAACTCAGAAAAGCGACTACTTTCTGGATTTAAGTATCTTTGTTGTTTCTTTACTTGAAATACCTTCTCTAGCTTACACTAAACAAGCTTAAACTGTTTTTTTAGCTGTTTGCTGCATTATTTAATATCTGCACTTAAAGTTACATTTTAGTCGAATTTGATCGAAAGTTTGTTTGTTTGTTTGTTTGTTTAATTTAACTGTTGAGGCTGCCCACTAAAGTGTGCTAGCCTGTGTAACTGATTTATTACTGTTTCTGCATTTTCTGTGTGTTTCTATCTAAAACAAAAAAAAATCCTTGTTTTCCCGCCTCTCCTCGACTAGATTAGACCAGTTTACATGCTTTGCTGTATTCTGGGCTGTGGTGTAGTTCCTGTGTTGTCCATTACCTTACTTGGATAGAAGGAAGTTTCTTTGCTCACCAGTGGGAGTGGGGAGCCTTGAGCAGCCTACCTGTCCCTGTAGGAAGTGACCTCAGCACAAGAGCTGTAGTAATTGGTTGTTTTGGACCATTTCTAGCTCTTTTGAAGTTCCCTGTTTAAAATCCACGTTTGTGCGGCTTTGTGCGATTGTGCGCATAGCACAGCGCCAGTTAAACAAGGTTAAACTTCTTCTGGCTCCGCCAAGTCTGCTCTTCAAATTTTCCCTTAAGGAAGCTCTACTCTTAGTATAATCAGACTACTCGCTATATTATAAGCCTAGCACTTGTTCTCAAAACTTCTCTACTAAGTAAGCACTCTCATACTAAGTAAGCACTACATCCACCTACCACCCCTGTGAATATCCACTTCCCTTAAAGGCACAGCACTCCCTTATACTGTTCTAGCATGTCGATTGGTAGATTACTGGCATCCTCTCCAGTTCAGCTGGTTAATCTGGGTATCTTGAGACAATGCTACAATTGTCTCATGTACACAGACAACCCTCTCCTCCTCCCAACAAACACAAATACATGTGAGAGATGTAACTATATAGCCAAACTGGAGGCTGAACTCTCTCAACTCAGGGCTGGCATGACCAGACAGGAGGAGATGGTAACCACACACACAACAAACCCAGTCCCACATAGACCTACCACAACTGCAAACCAAACACATAAAAACACAAAGACATACTCGGAGGCTCTAATAAAAAACTTACTAAAACAACAGAGGTTCCCAAAGCAGACATCCCAAAATCCACCACCTCAAAACAAAACACATGCAACACATACTTCAATAAATCAGTGTGTCAATCAATCACAGCCCTTAAGGCCAAACACCATGCCTGATACACTAGTAATAGGAGACTCTATAGTCAGACACACTGATGTCCCGCTTACCAGGTTGAACAAGGAGAGGGTGACTGTGAGCTGCCTATCGGGAGCTAGGATCCACTACATAACACACGCACTCAGGTCACTCCAAAGCAAGTACAAATATGACTCCGTCATTGTCCATGCTGGCATGAATGACCTGACGTACCTCCCTGGACTACATGAAAAGAGACATAGAGGAGCTCTCTGATTATGTAGCCCAGGCTGGTATGACCCTGACCCTAAGCAGCATCTTGCCCTCACCAAGAATGATGCCACAATACAAAGACAAGATGGTCAGCTTTAATAATTGGCTCAAGTACTGGAGTCATTCTAAGGGGATCCAATGTCTGTCTGCCTGGGATGACATGTTGGACAAGCCACGCTGCTTCGCAAGGGACGGCTTGCACCTGTCACCACTGGGCTTCCGGATATTGGCTAAGGCTCTTGCCAACCCCATAGTGCCATTTTTAGGCAAGGCTCAAAAGACAAACCCACCTCCTTAGAAAACAAAAATGGAAAAAAACTAAGGGTAGTGCTGCTCAACGCCAGAAGTCTAAATCTCAAGATGCAGGCACTCGATGCACTCCTCAGTATGAAGAACATCGACGTCTGTGCAGTAACTGAAACCTGGTTCAAGGCTCCTGAGAGCACCCCAGCGCTACCAGGCTATACCTCGTATCATGCTTTTTGGCCCCAAAACCCGGGCCGAACCACAAAGGGAGGGGGAGTGTCCATATTCATCAAGGACACCCACACCTCCAGGTTAGTAGCAACACATGAAGCATCGGAGACCATACAGGTGCAACTAACCATAGGCAAAACTGCTATACAACTGGTAGCATGTTACAGACCACCCTCCCAATCTCAGGAACCCCACTCAGCCTTCCTGAAGACATTGGAGGATATGAATGTATCACAAAATACCATCATAATGGAAGACTTTAACTACCCTAACATAGATTGGGTACATTATTCTAGCCCTAACACCCTAGCCCAAAGGTTCCTGGAATTCATAAATTCAAATGCACTGGAACAACTAGTCACCTCTCCCACTAGGGGAGATAATATACTAGACCTGATCATCACAAACATGAGGACAAAATGCTCCACACTGGAGGTATACCCCTCACTAGTGAGATCTGACCACAAACTAATCACCCTGGATATACATATCCCACCTCCACCCCAGCACAAAAGACCACAGTGAAAAACTTCTCAAAAGCAGACTTCACTCTTCTTAAGACTGAGATGGTATCCTTTAAGCCCACTGGGCCAGTGGATACCACATCCCACAATGTTGAATCCTTCACAAATGCTTTCTATGGACATCTCCAAGAATGCATGGATCATGCAATCCCAAATAAATCCAAGTCCCTCTCCACCAAAGGCAAGCGTCCTGTCTGGTAGACCTCAGCCATTAACAAATTGTATAACAAAAGAAGGAAGCTACTGCACGACAGAGCAAAATCTCATAAAGGGAAGACATCTCTGATCAACACTAGCAGAAAACTATGTTCTCTCATAAAAACATCCAAGGCCAACTTTGAGAGAAAAATCGCTAAGGACACTAAAGATAACCACAAAGCCTTCTTCAGCTATGTTAGAAACCTGGGCGGAAACCCTCAGATATGCTCAGAGTTAGTTCACAACAACAAAAAATACACTGAACCCACAGATATTCCCAACATTCTGGCTGACAGGTTTAGTGCAAATTTCTCCCCTCCCTCACCCCCAAAAGAAGAAATACTTATCCCAGCTGAATGTAATCTCCATGTCATCTCAGATGTCCAGGTGAGATCCGCCCTCAGCAAAGCTAAAAACACAGCATCAATGGGACCTGACGGTATCCCGGGTTGCGTGCTACGTGAACTCCAAGAGGAGCTAAACCCGCACATAAAAATGCTATTTAACCTTAGCCTTACTACAGGATATGTACCTGAATACTGGCGTACAGCAACAGTGGTCCCACTCCACAAAGGGGGTACCTCTACAGACCCTGGGAACTACTGCCCCATAAGCTTAACCAGCCTGGTCTGCAAAGCTATGGAAAGAATCATTATGGAACTCATAAACAGAGATATTGGGGACCTACAGACACTTGACCCCACCCAGTTCAGCTTTGTAAAGGGCAGATCCTGCCTTTTGAACCTGGTTGACTTTTTTGAAACAGTCACTAGAGCCATTGATGAGGGCAAAGCAGTCCATACAGCCTACCTGGACTTGGCTAAGGCCTTCGACACAATACCCCACTCAGGCATCATAGATAAGCTCAACAGCTTAAATGTAAACCCTTATGTCACTAGATGGGTTGCAAACTGGCTAAAGGACAGAACCCATAAAGTTAAAATCGCTGGAGTAATGTCAGACTCAAAGCCAGTCACAAGTGGTGTCCCACAGGGATCTGTCCTGGGACCCCTCTTGTTCAGCATTTATTTCGCAGATGTTAAAGCAAACATGGGAGGGTTGTGGCTGACAAAGTTCGCAGATGACTGCAAACTAGGTGCCATAGTCGATACACCAGCGGACACATACATCCTACAAAAAGGCCTCACAGAAATGGACAACTGGTGCCGGAGTCATGGCCTTAAACTAAATGCCAAAAAATGTATAGTCATCCCCTTTGGGAAAAACAAAGTACCCACAAATTATCACATACACAGCAACCCACTGAGTATGGAAAAAGTAATCAGAGACCTAGGGACCCAAGTCGACAGCGACCTCTCATTTGACACCCACGTTGCCAAAGTGGTTAGAAAAACATTCTACCTTGCACACCTTATCATGAAGGGATTCACATCCAGATCCAAGGATGTCATTGTACCCCTATACTCCTCCCTCATCAGACCCATGATTGAGTACAATGCCCCATTTGGTATGTACCTCACACGGCATTTGCAACAGCTGGAGAGACCACAAAAGTACCTCACCAAGAGGATCAAGGGTTTCCAACATATGTCTTATTCTGCCAGACTAAAGAAACTCCAGCTCTATTCAGTAGCATACTGCCTGCTCAGAGGTGATCTCTGCCTGACGTACAAGGCCATGTCCAATCAGGAACTGATGGACATGCTCCACCTCAAAAAATCCAAATCCATCAGAACCACGAGAGCTAAAGACTTAAACCTCGGCACAAGTATGAATAGGACATGCTGGAGGGATAGATTTATAACCCAAAGGCTTCCCACGCTCTGGAACAAGATCCCAGTTCATGTTAGGCAGAGCCCCTCACTGACTCTCTTCAAGAGAAATCTTGATGAGTGGATGGGAGATCGTAAGTTTACCCCACGGGTCACATCTGTGTCACTACTAGACAGGGGCACAGTAAACTAATTCTATTATATAAGGGGACCTTCACTGTGTCACTACTAGACAGAGGCACAGTATTCTAAATCTATTCTGTGCATTTTGTACCATTTTATGGGGTGGCGAAAGCCACATCACTATGGCTAGGCTTACAAATGCCCCAGGGCAGATAGCCTAGTACTAAACTATGAAACTATAAACCATTTTTGTCCTCTCCAGAGCCAGGTCCAGCATTAGGTGACTTAGGCAGCTGCCTAAGGTCTGGGGCTTGCTGGCTGGGACACCCAGCCACAAAATTAAAATAAAAAAAAAAAAGTTTTCTGATCCTCCCAATAAACAGTGCTGCTTTTGTTTTAATGGCCCTGACCACTGTCACTGGTGAAGCTTTAACTCACTCCTGCTGGTAGCACAAGTTTTGTTATTCCTCACTCATTGCTTAAAACACCACTGTCCAAAAAATAAGTTTCCCACCACTCCGACGACACCATAAGGCACTCTGATACTGAAGTTCCTTTTTCCTTGCTATTTAAAATTATGCAGATGTACAAAACATTAATAGGGTTCTGTTACTATGCATCTGTATAATACAATTATCAAAAAGTACAGTTTACATATAAAAAAAAGTACTTGCACTTGTTTCCCCCCTTTCCTGTAACTAGTTTAGTCCAGATACAGATTCTTAGTTTTAGCACTTGAATTTGCTTGTTCGTGATCAGCACTTGTTCAGAACTTGTAAGCACTAAATAAGCTACTAATTACTACAGCACTCAACCTTCCTCATTACCTAGAGGAAAACAGTTTTGGTACTTACTTTCCTCACTTGATTAGAGAAAAACAGCTCTTGTACTCACTTTCCTCACTTATCTAGAGGAAATAGTTTTTTATTCAGGCATGTCCAAGGGTCAGCTCCCAGTGTTCTCTCCTGTCTATCTGATGAATCTGGGCATCTTGGGGCAATGTAGAAATTGCCTCATGTACACAGACAACCCTCTCCTACCACCCAACACTACAACCTGTAAGAGGTGCACTTATCTAGCCAAACTGGAGGTAAAGCTCTCTCCAACCAAGACTGAACTTGACAGTCAAAAGGAGAAGGTAAGCACTTGCACCACACCACACTCCTCACATAGTCTCACTAAATCTACACCACCAAAATCCACACATAGAAACACAAAAACATTCACGGAGGCTCTCAATAATAATCTGCTCAAGCAACAGAGACCTCCAAAGCAGAAATGCAAGCAACCCCCACCCCCCAACACAACCCAAATGACACATAGCCCGCAGACTGTGTGTGCCACTCAACCAAAGCCAATAAGGCAAAACAATGTACCCAACACACTAGTCATAGGTAACTCTATAGTCAGGCACACTGATGTCCCGCTCACCAGGCTAAACAAGGAGAAGGTTACTGTCAGCTGCCTGTCAGGTGCCAAGATCCACCACATAACCCACGCACTCAGGTCACTCCACAAAAAGTACAAATATGACTCTATCATTGTCCATGTTAGTGTGAACGACCTGAGACGTACCTCCCTGGACTACATGAAAAGAGACATGGAAGAGCTCTCCGATCTTGTAGCCCAGGCAGGTATGACCCTAGCCCTGAGTAGCATTCTGCCATCACCCACAATGATACCACAGTACAAGGACAAAATGATTGACTTCAACAATTGGCTAAGCTTCTGATGTCATTCTAAAGGGATCCGGTATCTGTCTGTCTGGGATGACATGGTCGACAGACCACGATGCTTTGCCAGAGATGGCCTGCACCTGTCACCCCTGGGATTCCGGATACTGGTTAAGGTTCTTGCTGCCCCTATAGTGCCTTTTCTAGGCAAGGTTCAAATGACAAATTCACCAACGTAATAGGAACAGGCAAGCAAAAACTGAGGGTGGTGCTACTCAATGCTAGAAGTCTAAATCTCAAAATGCACTCACTCGAGGCACTCCTTAAAATGGAGAACATCGATATCTGTGCAGTGACTGAGACCTGGTTCAAGGGTCCAGAGAGCACCACTGCACTACCAGGCTATAACTCATACCACACTTTTCGGCCATGTAACCTGGACCAGAACACCAAAGGCGGAGGTGTGTCCATATTCATTAAGGATATCCACACCTCCAGGATAGTTGCTCAGCATAATGCATCCAAAGTTATCCAATTGCAACTAACTCTGGGCAAAACTGCAATCCAAACTGTAGCTTGCTACAGATTCCTCCACCATGCCCCAGTATTCCCATTCCTCTTTTCTTGATGTACTGGAAAATATTAGGGTTCAACCAAACACCCTAATAATGGGCGATTTCAACTACCCCACCATTAACTGGGAAAACTACTCATGTACCAACTCCTTCACTCAACGCTTCCTGGAATTCTTAAACTCCAATGCCCTGGATCAACTTATCCACACCCCCACCAGGGGCAACAATATCCTAGATCTATTCATTACCAACATGAGTGACCTGAAGTCATCGCCTCATTGGTCCGATCCAACCATAAGCTAATCACTCTAGATATCCACATCCTGCCCCCACCCCCCATTAAGGAAACCACAGTAAAAAATTTCTCTAAAGCCAACTTCATGCTTCTTAAGACAGAAGTGGTGAACTTCATGACACCCATGCAGATGGACAATACAGTTACAACTGCTGAATCCTAAACAAATGCACTATACAAGTACTTACACGAGTGCATAGATCATGCTATCCCAAACAGAACCAAGATGCTATCCTCCAAAAAAAGGAAGCCAATCTGGTGGTCCCCTGCCATAAACAAACTGTACAACAGAAGGAAGAAACTGTTGCAAAAGAGAGTAAAATCCCATGAGTGGAGGAGCTCCCTGGTCAGCCTCAGTAAGAAGCTGGGATCCCTGATAAAATCCTCTAAAGCTAGTTACAAAAACAAAATTGCCACTGATTCTAAAGACAACCACAAATCATTCTATAGCTATGTCAAGAATCTCAATGGCAACACTCAGATCTGCTCTGAGTTACAGCACAATGGCACTAAATATACAGACCCAACTGATATTGCCAACATCCTGGCAGATAGGTTCACTGCTAACTTTACCCCCCTCTCACCCCCTAAAGGGCCCATCTCTATACCGGAAGAATGCAAAGTTCCTGTAATCACGGCTGCACAGGTACAAACCACACTCTCCAAAGCCAAGAACACAGCATCCATGGGACCAGACAACATCCCAGGCTGCGTTCTACATGAACTACAGAACGAACTGGCACCCCACCTAAGTACCATGTTAAATCATAGCCTCACCTCAGGCTTTGTGCCCACTGAATGGTGCACAGTGACAGTTATCCTACTCCACAAGGGGGGAGCCACCACAGACATCAGTAACTACCACTCCATTAGCCTGACGAGTCTGGTCTGCAAGGCCATGGATTGTATCATCATGGAACTTATAAACAAAGACATTGGTAATCTCCAAACTCTGGACCCCACCTAGTTTGGGTTTCTAAAAGGCAGATCATGTCTCCTAAATCTGATAGACTTCTTTGAAGCAGTCATCAAAGTTGTAGACGAGGGTAAGGTTGTTCACAAAGCCTATCCAGATCTTGCCAAGGCTTTTGACACCATCCCCCACTCTGGAATTATAGATAAACTCACTAAACTAGGTATAAATCCCTATGTCACAAGATGGGTTGCCAACTGGCTCACTGACAGATCCCACACTGTGAAAGCAGCAGACTCCAAATCTGACTTCAGACCAGTGACAAGTGGAGTACCACAGGGTTCAGTCCTGGGTCCTCTCCTGTTTGGTATCTACTTCTCTGAAGTACAGGCTAACACAGAAGGTCTTTGGCTAACAAAGTTCACAGATGACGGCAAACTAGGAGCCATAATCGAAACTTCTAACGATGTGGACATCCTACGAAAGGGCCTCACTGAGACAGATGCCTGGTGTCAAAGCCATGGCCTCAAGCTCAATGCCAAAAAGTGCATTGTCATCCCCTTTGGTAAAAACTCTGTACCCATGAACTACAACATAGGCGGTAGTATACTTAACACCAAAAGTGTGATAAGAGACCTTGGGACACAGGTGGACAGTAGTCTCTCCTTTGATAATCACATCGCCACAGTAGTCAGGAAATCCTCCTATGTGGTACACCTCATCATAAAAGGTTTCTCATCCAGAAAAAAAAGTCATTGTTCCCCTCTACTCATCACTCATTAGACCCATTATAGAGTACAACGCTCCTTTTGGTATGTACCTCACAAGACATCTACAACAACTGGAAAGGCTGCAGAAATACCTCACAAAGAGGATTACTGGCCTCAAACAGATGCCCTACTCAGACCATCTAAAAAAACTCAAGCTTTACTCCATCGCATATCGCCTACTCAGAGGTGATCTCTGCCTAGCATACAAAGCTATGTCAAACCCAGAGCTGTTGGACATGCTCCACTTAAAGAAATCCCAATCCCTCCGAGCTACACGCTCTAGGGACATAAACCTTGCCACCACAATAAACAGAACATGCCGGAGGGATAGATTCCTGTCCCAGAGACTTCCCATACTCTGGAATAAACTTCCCAGAGACTTCCCATACTCTGGAATAAACTACCTATCTATATCAAACAAAGCTCCTCATTAGCACTCTTTAAGAAAAATCTTGATGATTGGATGGGAAATAGGAAATTCTCTCCGGGGATCACTTCTGTGGCTCTGCTCGACAGTGGCACAGGAAAATAATATTCTTGGGTGGCAAATGCCAGGGTACCTTTTTGGCTGGGCTTGTATAGGCACTAGGGCCGATAGCCTAGTACCTACCTATGAACCTATGAACCCAAATGAAAGCAGCTCTTCAGTCTGAAGCACACACAGTACAGCCATGTTGGTGGAGCATGGTTTTACTTATTTTGTTTTCATTCACACTGCCAGCTAGACACATTAAAGCTGTACTCAGTGTGCTTTGTATGTCTAAAAAAAGAAAAATCTATGGAACACTTATTTTTCCTTGTGATGTCATTAACTACCAATTCCTCCCTAAAAGTAATAGTGATGTCAGTTCTTTCTGGACTTGTACTTGATATTATCAAGGTGGATCAATCAGATTCTCAGACGTCCATCTTTTTGTTGCAAACCTGTTGATTTTTTTTGTAATGTTTCTCGGTTCCCATGATGGCAAGGATAATCTCCATATCTTTTTATCTTTTACTTAATGTGAACTGGTACAGGAACATTACGCAATTACAGCAAGCTCTTGTTGTGGTGTTGGAGTGTCAAACCATCACTCTGGTAAGTGCACTGGGTCTAAACTGTTACGGGAGCAGTAAGTTATTTATGTTGTTGAAGCCTGGGTTACTCACTCAGAAAAGTGAATTCTTCTGTCCTTGATTTTGCAGAGAATGTTATTATGGCAGGAAAGGCATGCAAAAGCTGAATGTAGTATTAATACTACATAACTACTGATGGTCACCCAAGGTACACACATAATCCACCACTGGCTGGATGCATCTTCAATAAATGTGAGTTTCAATACATTTTCAATTAATGTGAGTTTCAAGGGAAAATAATTTGTTTACTGTTGCTCGTGTCAACTCTGTTTTCAATGTGGGACTGTTTTGTTTAGCAATGGTTAAACATTTTTGTGCTATAATATTTGAAATAAAAGTTTTAAATTAAATCCAAATCTCTGTAATCATTGTAAAAGTATTGAAGCAAATAGTATGCACACTGACAGGTTTCAACAATGTTTATGGTAACTGGAAAGAGACAGCCATACAATGGCTGGGGAAAAGGGGGCCCTAGTCCATTACCCTGCCTAGGAATCCATTTGACCATGATCCAGCTCTGGTCTTCAGACCATCCAAACCCAGTCATGTTTTTTTTTTCAGCAACTACAATTCTAAAATATTCTTTACATGCTAAGAAACTGTGATAACTTTTCAAATAAAACTGACAAAAGGCAGACTACATAATTTCTGGATCTTGCTGTAATGTTTTATTGTACTTTTATATATGTCCAAAATAATGCATTAACTCTGTACATCTCCATGCCTGGTTTGTATGATACTGTTAGGTCCAGCCTTGACAGGGATAAAACATTCCCTACAATCTCAGTAGACCTTTATGGAAAGGCTTCTGGAAAATACATCGCATTAAGTTATGAACAGTCAATACAATATCTGGTCTATAATACAGAAGATTATGATTGGGCATCTGACCATAATTAGCTTGTTATGTTTCAAGATGTGGACATAAAGAAATTGAGCAAAGCTCAAGAGGTAAACCTTGAGATCCATATTGACAACATACAACATAGCAGGATTAAGATAAGGGAGACCTGATCAGAATTCTTTGTAGTGCATGGAGCTTAACCTTCTTCCATGTACTGCAATATTTAAAGAAAAAAGTGTAACAATCTAAAAGCTGTAAGGCACATACCACTGCAACGAGCAGCCATGACAAAGCAGTGGCCAGAGGCAGAGTGAGCTTTAAAGCATGTTAAACACTTTTTAAAACAAAAAGGAATGGAATGAAGTGTTGAATATGTTAAAGCTCTTTGTGGTTCCATTCTGTTCTATGGTGGTTGTTGACCATTGTTAATTTTCTGTTGCAAGACTAAACCATAACAGCAGTAAAAGTTGCTTTCCAAGAGCTTACTAAACACCTTTCAGATATCAGAAAGGTGTTTAATAAGCATTTCTTTTTTCTCAATTTCAGAACATAATCCTAGTGTTCCATGCATTATAAATGTCACAAGTTTACTCCGTGATTAACAATTCCTCCTTGATCTATGCATATCACATCTGCACATCTTTTAGAACACTGGGACCATATGCGGTCACATGACTCCACTATCCCACTGATAGGATCCCATTGTAGAACCACAAGCTTTGTCACATCATAGTATGTTATGGCAGCCTCAGTTGCTAGCTTTACAAAAGCAGATAACCCCTCTTCTGAGAATGCTTCCAGTGCCATGCAATATCCTTCTCCCGAACATGTCTTACAGTCACAGTTATTCCAACAGGTTTGAAATAAATATTGACAAATACTGTATCATGCCTAGAAAGTAGTTGGTTTCTGCTTTTGCACCACTGGACTTACTTTTTATCAAATGGCTGAATTCTATGATTGGTCAATAAATGTTGCATGAATTTCATGCTTCAGACAAATGTTCATGCTTCTATTAAACTGATTAGTGATCTGCAAATAACCCAGCTATCATTTAAACCATTTACTGTATTGCTGAGCTGCTCCATTCCAAATAAATATGTTATCTATTATGTTAACCACCACAGACCAACTATGTGGCCACTGCCCAATGAAAAGGTCTAGAGTAGAAGAAATCCAAAATAGCATTCTTATAAATTTTCCAAGTGAGGTGTTAATAGTAAACAGTCCAGAACTGTCCTCATCTGTTTTTTCCCTGCTAAAATCCCTGGTCTGCATCAATGACCAAATAAGTCTTAGTGCTGGCATCACAGAAAATACATCTTCCAAAGCTTTTTAATGAGTAATGTTTCCTTAGAAATTACTCTATTTAAGTCTCATGGACCAACGGAGATTCTGATCTCATCAGTTCTGGCCACAGTCACCATACTGCTGACAGATGTGTTGGCTTGGTTTGCATAGTTATCACTCCCAAATCTTCCATACATTTTTTTTATCTCAGTGATACTGTAAATTGTTTGTGTATGAATATGTGAAACATATGGATTTATTTTTATTTAGTACTGTCCAAATATGTGGCCTAAGCCTGTGAATAGGACAGCATACTGGTCAAGGAATTCAGCCGACAAATTTTCTGTTGAGTTATTTGTGCTTTGTGATCTCACATCATAACATACCACATTCTTTTGTTGACAGTTTTACTTATTGTACAAATGTGCAAATAATTCCTTTTACAAATATGGAAATCAGTGACTATATCTGCTCAAAACACATATTTTACGACATGTAAATCGTTATTCCAGTGACTGGGTTAGTCAAGGGTTCTAAAGGCACTAGTCCCTCAGGTTTACTTGTCAGTCCATTTCATGTCATGGATTCTCTGGATCATGTCCATCATATGGTTCCCCTTCACATGATCGAATGAATGGAAGCTCGAAACCCATAAGCTCGAGCCCAGAATCTCGAACTTCCATTCACTCGAAATTGTGAATTAGGGTTGCCACCTTTTCAAATGGTCAAAGTGGGACATTTTTGGTACAAACATCAGATTTTACAGGCTAACACATACCCACGGTCAGTACAAAGGATAGAACTTAACTTTTTTGCCTAAATAAAAGCTTATTCTTGTAGCATTTTAGTTGCTTATTCTGTTTCTTATAACATTTAGGTATTTTAGATGCAGAATAACTGTTTTATGCAACTATTACATAAAATATAGGAAATAATTTTGTCCTAAAATCTCAGGACATTTGCCATTTTTACAATTTTTTGTCAGGACACAACTGCCCAAAGTGGGACAGGTGGTAACCCTATTGTGAATGGGAAGTGTAGGGCTTAAAAAAAAAAGACTTGACTTACCTTTTTGCAAGGGGCAAGGTCCCCCTGCATCCTCGCAGCTAAATCTAAATACTCCATGACCGCACTATAGCGGAGGACAGGGAAATCTTCCAGTTTGCGCTTACGCATATAGCGCAAACGGGAATATTTTCCTGTCCTTCGCTGTAGTGCGATCTTGGAGTAGGAATATTTAAGTAGGGGGTGCAGGGGGTGAAGCCCCCCTGCAAAAACATTAGAAAGGTGTATGCTTTTTTTTAGTTCCCCTTCCCATTTTTGAGTTTTTGTAAATTCGAGATTCTGGTTTCGGGCTTATGAATTTCGAGTTTACAGAAATTCGGTCATGTGAAGGGGAACTATATATATATATATATATATATATATATATATATATATATATAATTTTTACTGTCAAAATTCTGAAAATCTCTTGTTCGAGTAATCACTTACTCAAACTGAATGAATGTAAAGAACCACATTGTTTTCTCATACCACCGAATGCGGTAATGTCAATAAGTTAAATTTGACATTGTCAAGATTAGCCAAATTACCTTGATGTCCGCAGATGTCTTACAAATGTTTTGCAGGGAGCAAGCCCCCCTGCACCTCCCATATCCCTGCTAATTATATATTCCAACTCTGAGCTCGCACTACAGTGAGGAAAGGGGTAATTTTCCCGATCCCCACTGTAGTATGATCTCCAATCCAGTTGTAAACCGTGAAGCTCAAAACCATGAAAGCAAGCTGCCTTTTGTTGTTTCGGAGGTGACATAATTTCAACTCGGTATTTTAAACTTTTGCACCTGTACCCATGACCATCCAAACAACAGTAAACTAACTTTCAAACATTTTATAGTGAACTCTATATATATATATATATATATATATATATATATATATATATATATATATATATACATACATACATACACACACACACACACACACACACACACATACTAAACACAACATTCGTTGGTTTAATAGCTCGAGTATGTGCCCAGAATAAGTCAATAATGAAGCCCTAGATGCAGAAAGTAAGTTTCTCAGACCCATCTGCTAGAATGTACCCTAGTGATAGTATTATCATATTATCTGCATTTCTGAGCTCAATGTACAAATATTATACACAGTGTCTCAACACACAAACCAAATTACTTTTTATTTTAAGTCTTTTTATGGACAATTTCAGGCCAATAAAGTCAAACCCCACAAGCTGTGGACGTGCATGTTTCTGCCTTCTTATGGTATCATCAGCACAGTGTAAGTCGAATGTTTGGCTAACATCTGGAAACACAGGGTTGTCATACCCAACTGATATCCATGCAGTAAAAAGTCTAGCTTTGTTAGATTTTTCTTTTTGGTTTTTAAACAATTGTTTTTTTCTGTGTGATCTTTTTACTTATTGTTTTAGTTTGTTAGTTGGGATATTTTGCAGTCACCCTAATTCTTATGGATATCAGTTGGGTGCGAGTTCTGGTAGGTGATTTTCTACTTTTCTCATCAGAGGAACCATGGCGCCTGGTCACTAGGATATTCTTGACAGAGTGGTGAGAGGCTCTGGTCATCATTTTATATTTTTATAAGATCGTGGTCCCCCCCAACTAAATGCTTTGTGGATTACAAATAACTGGGATCCATATGAGCTCCAGCTTGGGCCCCATCATACCAACAGCAAGACTGTAAATAGTCACTGGTCAGTGAACAGGGTATAATAGAGTGTTTCATAGTTGGTCTGTTTAGACTTGATCAAGGGGTAGAGGGTGTTAGTACTGCTGAATGACATTGCATTCTCTCATATTTGTATTGTGGCACTACAAATCTTTATTGTTCAATGATAATGCATTTTGCCATGTTAGTACTGCTGCCTTAAAGAATCTTTACTGCTCAATGACATTGCATTTTCTCATATTTGTATTGTGGCACTATAAATCCTCATTGTTCAATGACATTGCATTTTGCTTGTGGTAGTACTGCTGCCTTCGAGAATTTTCCTGCTCAATGACATTGAATTTTTTCATACCTGTATTGTTGTATTATGACTCTTTTTATTGCTTAATGACATTGCATTTTTCCCATGTTTGTATTGCTGCATTATAAAGCTTTACTGCTCATTGATATTGCCTTCTTTGTGCATGTTTGAATGTCAAGACTTTCTTCTGTTGAGTACTGGGGAAGAGGGTGAATGTATGTTTTTATTGCATGCATATCTCACCTTGCCTTATTGCTAACCGGTGCAGTGTTGAAATAATTTGTTTGTGGTTGTGCTATTGCCTTTTTAAACTAGATGTGTCACCTAGAATAAAAGCTGCCCCTCTTGCCTCCTTGGTATGTTGGGCCTATAGGGGTGTCACCAGAATCAGGTAGGAAGGAACCCATATCTCTTCAGCTACACCTGTGGGTGCACTACGCTACAGGTACTTTGCTTATATTCCATGTTGCCTCTAATACAAGAGGTTTAAGGTATCACACAGTCTCATTTAATTCAATGGTCACATTGCTACTTTGTCATAGACTTGCTTACTAGAGAAAAATGTTTTACCACATTTACAACACTTTCGGGTTATCCAGAAACAAATAACACAATGTGTTAAGGAAAATTGCATGGTAAGCTGTGACATGCAGGGAGAGAGCAATTCAGAGAAATATAGGGCAGTCATGGTAGCTGAAAAAGATCACAATTTACATCACATAAATTAATGTAAATATGTTAACAACAGCCATTGTGCATGCAAATGATAAAAATTAGACATAGTGGGGGGATTCATAAATCTAGAAAATTAATGTGATAAACTGTGATAATCAGCTTGTCTGAGCACTGTTTTTTTTTTTTTTTTTGTGGTAGGCCATCACTAATGCTAATGATGCTAACAGCTGATCAGCATGTGTTAGTGGCTGCCTTTATTGGTAGTGGCTGTGATTATGTTCATTGCCACCCATTGCATGGTAGAAGGGTCCACCAGCAGCTGGCATACCAACACTTCCATGACCAGAACATTGTTAACTACTACAGTGTGGACAGACACCATATATCAGTTAGTGGACTTGTGCTGTCCTCACATGGAAGCAAGGGGCAGGTGAAAACTTCCTATCTCTAAAGGTCTGTGTAGCATTAACTGTTCTTGCTACAGGGACCTTTTATCAGTCAGAACACATTAGGAATTTTGTAGGCATAGTTCTTATGAATCCCACACTAGTTCCCTGACATAATGCTGGTGCATTTGGAGGAGCATTTTAATTTCCACAGACAGCAGAGAGAACCACCACTCTATATGTATTCTATGACATAATTCATTTCCCAGAGGTCTTAGGGTTACTGACTATACCCACACTGTTATCAAGGCTCCACTTGTTCCACATGTTATCTAGTATATCAACTGAAAGGGTATCCCCTCCATCAACTGCCAGGTGATGTGCAGTGCACATGGTATAACATAAAATGTACGAAACATCCAAAAACAAAACAGCACCAAAGCACAGCTACTACCATAAAACACAGCTTTAATAGATAAAAAACAAGGTAAGCATTTTCACACATAAAATGTGCTCCATCAGACAAAGTGCTTAAAAAACTATTGAAATAAATACCATTCATGGCATCAATTAAACATTCAAAACATCCAATAAAAAAGCACATCCAATTAATAGATAAAAATGAATATAATCATTTAAAGCGACCCCTTGCTTTTAAGGCTGGCTTAATGGAAACTCTCCCATTTATGCCAGGAAATCTATTAGCTTGCATCCTGATTATCCAGAATAATTCATGCTCCTCAGTATAATTCCTGAAGTTACCACATCGAGTATTGCAGCTTACCAACTTAATCACTCTAAATCCAAAAACATGGTCATTGCCATGTTCTGCATGGTGTTTAGCTAAAGTTCCTAAAAAGACAGTCTGCAGAAACACTAAAACAAAAAACCTTATCTGTAACTGGGTGAACAAATTCTACATAGGGATCAATGTACACACAGACGTTACACTAAGAGCAGCAATGCATAGACAGAGATACAGCTATATCAATCATGTGATTTTCAGAATTCTTGTGTTTCTGCAGACTGTTGTTCTAGGAACCTTATATATTTGGCTAAGTGAAGGGCCTGTAACAGTTTCTATATTGACAAGACCAAAAGGTCTCTTTTGGAAAGGATGAGGGAGCACATGTATTGTATACATAGGCATGATGAGCACAATGCTTTAGCTCAACTGTACCTTGATGGTTGAGTAGCTGGACCCATTTTGAAAAGGATGATCTAGAAAATCCAAATACTACAGGCACAGGAGGGCAATATTATGTTCCAATGCCCATATGGAAAATCTTTTCTACTTGCTTTTGTAGATTTTCCTGGTAGAAAGTCTCTAGGAAGATGATATTTGAATAAGTAAAGAAGAATACCTGGACTGTTGAACCATCATTGGAACTTTAGAAACAATGTGGCTAACCTGAGGGACTGAATGTTCGGGTGAGGTGACCCCAATGGATGGAAAAATAGTTTGGGCTCTAAGCCCAACACCCAGGGTGGTTGAACTAGATGAGGCCAAAGGAAGGGAAAACAAACCTGCCAGGGCCAAAATGGGGCTTTGAGGATCAATGTGGCCTTCATTGCACTTGCTTTCTGTAAGAACTTGAGGATTAAAGGGGTTGGAGGGAATGCATAAAGGAGATGGGGACAATAGTGTGCTGAGCATCCTAGGTGACTCCCCCACTTGGGGAATTAGAGCAACATACTTGCATTTGGGGTTGTGAGGAGAGGCAAAGAGATCACAGCAAGAGCAGCCTCAATGCCTGAAAATCCTGTCTACTGTCACTAAATTGAGGGACCACTCATGAGGGTATAGAATTGACCTACTCAAACCCATCTACAAGAATATTTAATTTCCCTGTAATGTGAGCTGCTATTAGATAGCATTGAGAAGACATCACCCATTACCACACTCTCATGACCTCTTGATACAACTGATAAGATCTGGTTCCTCCCTGTTTGCTGAAGTACCACACACCTGACATGTTGTCATTTGAATAGTTATCACACCTAAGAGCAGTGAATCTTGAAAAGCCTACAACACTAGGAGAACTGCTCTAATCTCCAATACATTGATATGTAAGATGGCCTCTGTTTGTGACATGTCTCAGGCTTTCTGTTCCAGGTTATGCCCCCAACAAGTGGGAAGTATCCATGATCACAGTGACTTTGGGGAAAGAGAGAATGAAAAGATGTCCGTGTAGTACAGGAAGAGATTAGGGCCACCACCTCTTGTGCATTCTGCAAATTCTCATCAGAGACACTGGAAAGGAAATGGGTTGTTTCCTGATTGAACATAGAACTGCCAGAGTCCATTGGACTACTCACATGTGGAATCCTGCTAGAGGGCTTAGTGTGATAGAAGCTGCCATGGAACCTAAAAGATGAGAAATCATTCTTGTCTGTTGCTTCTGATGGGACAAAACCTCTTGTACTTGTTGGTGTAAGGAGGAAACTCTTGCATGGGTAAGTTTCAGTATTTGGAGCTTTGTATCCACAGATGCTCCAGACAACTCTAAGGACATAACCAGCTGTAACTTGGATTTCATTAGATTCACTGTGATTCCCAGTTCTGTACACAGCTGGAGCAAGGAGTCTCTGGCTTGAATGAGTAGATTCATGGTAGAGGCGGAGATGAGCCAATTGTCCAAATATGGGAATACTCAGAATCCCTGCTGTCACAGTTGAGTAAACACTATTGTCATGCATTTGTTGAATACCTGGGGGGCTGTAGTGAAATCAAAGGGCAAAGCTCTGAACTGGAAATGATTGGCTCTCAGCCAGAAGTGAAGATACTTCTTGGAGCATCTGTCCATCTTTATGCCATAGTACGCATCCTGGAGGCCTATCAAGCAAATCCAGTCATCCATTCTCTATAGAGGAAGGAAGGACCATGACCATCCAGAATTTTGTGTTTTACAAACTTGGTCAGGCAGTTTAGATCCAATATTGATCTGAAGTCTCCATTTTTCTTTTGCACCAAAAAGAATCTTGAGCAAATTCCAGATCCTCTTAGGTTTTGTGGGACCTCTTGGATGACCTGATTTTTTTTAGAGCTTCTTTATTTTGGAAGTATCTGCTCCCTCTGAGAGGGAAGAACTTTGGGAAGTCTTTTCAGTGATTATGGAGGGGAATGAAAGGGAATGACACAGCCAGTGGTAATGATCCTTTGCACCCATTTGTCTTGAGGTTGGATGTGCAGGTTGTCATGTGCAAGGATAAACACCCCACTACTGCTTACAGAATACAGCAGTAAGGCAAACATTCAGAATAGTGGGAAGGACTTGTCCGCAAAAGGTCCTGTGAAGCCTTGATTTTGGGGGCCACCTCTGCCCCAGGGTGACATCCATTATACAAGTGTCCCACTCAGCCTCAAGGAGATCTTTCTCTGGAAGTGTCAGAAGCAAATTTTTGTGACTTATGGAACCACATTCTCTTCTCTCCTTTCTGATTCCTGGAGAAAGTTCTCTGAGAGGTGGAGAAACTGACTCCCACAACAGATAGGGATTTACTGTATTTTTCTCTCCTTGAGATTGTCTCTTTAAGCTTTGGACCAAAAAGAGTTGATGCATCAAAAGTGGCACTGATAAAGGACATCTTGAAATGTTCCACAAAGTCACATAGTCACATCCAGGCATGCCTCCTGAAGATAATGCCTTTGCTGGATGCCCTAGATGCATTGGAGATAAGGCAGCTAGAGACACTGGATAAGGATTGCAGGGTTGCCAACTATAAATCAATAGAATTCCATTGATCTGCAGACAAGGCCCCATGGAAAGACTTTGAAATCTCCTTGGTCGCGACTCTGAAAATCAGTGACATGTGCCAGGTAGTTTAGTGCTCTCACTGAGAAAATTAGATGAGGTACAGACTTGCTTCCCAAATCTGCACAAAGTACTGGAGACTCTGTTTGGTGGGTGGACAGGAGGACCCTCTTCAGTGAGTTCCTTCTTGGTGGCTGTCACCATTACCATTGAATCTACTGCAGGTTCCTTACTCCAATGGGGTCAGTGTCTTTAGGTGCAACAAGAAACTAGTCAGACTTCTTACGGATTGATTCAGCTGTGTCCAATTACTTCCACACCTGTGATGAGATCAAATCTCTCATCTTGCCAGCTGGAGGAACTACCTAAAATGTAGATAGGCCAGAAACAAAAGCCTCAAGGGGAAAACTAATTCTTCCAGAGAAGGGACTTGGGAAGGCCACCCCCCTTTCTATCAAGAATTTTGAGGATCTCCCCAAGTGATATGTCCTCAAAGGGGAGATCTGAGGAACCTTTTCCTTCATCAAAATAAGGCTCAGCAATGGGAGATTCCTCGGGGGAATCACGGTGTCTCTATTTACACTTTCTCTTCCCTTTATCTCCTCTGCGGGTTGTTCCAGGGAGGACTCAGAAGCAGACAAGATCTCCTGTGAGAGAGCTGGCTCAAGGCTTCCTAAAACTTTATTTTCCTGATGGAACAAGAATAGTAGGTTCTGGACCCTGAGAAGTCCTATGGAGTAAGGGTGGATCCAACTTTGAAGAGAAAGATCTCTCGCTCTCTTGGATGAGAGAGTACTCTCTCAAAAGCCTCAAATGCCAAGTCCAAAACAGATCTGAAGAACCATTCTCTAGCAGCTGGAAATAGCAAAGGCATCTCAATCCTCTATACCATTCGAGTAGGCTCTGGGGCTGGTGCCATAGCCAAACCATTAAGTGTCAAAGTTCCAAGAGGAAGGAAAGGATGTGAAGATCTTGAATCCAATCTTACCCTACCACAGTTGATGCCAACCGTTCGGCTCAGACACTCAGACAGATCAGATTGGGTTGGAGGCGACCTCATCAGAGAACTCATCAGAGTCAATGAAGTATGTATGTACTGTTGGTTCCAATGTAAATCTACCTCAAGTAAAAGTATGATCCAAAGGTTCCAATCCAGGTCACCAGATTGGAGAAGGAGTAACTAAAGAATGAGGGAAAGCAACATTACCCCCAGATTTAACACTGGTCAGAGATGGGAGGATACCCAAGTTGATCTGGGCCCACAGGAATCTCATCTTATCCACATCAGCCTTGGTAAGACTTCTGTAAGACCAAACTGACTAAAAGGATGAGGATGTGGCCTTGAATAATGGAGAGGTCTATTTTGCAAAATAGGTGAAAGGAGCCTGGGTGATATAGGCTCTGATGTAAACCTAGTAGGCATAGTCGATATGAGGATTATCAGAGATCTGAGAACAGCATTGGCTCTAAGGGTTTCAAACTTTTTAGTGCCAGAGCTGAAGAAAGAGACTGGTCCAGAAATCTCTGTTTTGAAGTCTTTGCTTTTCCCTTTTTGGTGTCCCTCTGCTTTTCTTTAGGTTTATCTGATGGCTTCTTGTAAGATGCAAGGGAAAAAGGCACTGGAGTATTCCAAGCTTTCATCAGTGCTGAAGGAGTCTTGTCAGCAGGGGAAGGTTGAAGGAGCCCCTTCAAAATCAGCTTATTTCTCCTTTCTGTAAAAGCCCATTGGCAGAAGGCCTCACAGATGGAGCAGTTGGTGTCTAAGTGTGAAGGGCCCAGACATTACACACACTTATGTGTATCCAAATTTGGAAGCTTGTGTCAACAGAACACATATTTTTTGAAACCTGAAGGTTTCTCTGCCATTTTCCTGGAAGAATTTTTTTTATAAGAAAGATTTCTATTAATCTGGCATTCATAAAGAAGGAAGGTAAGAAGAAAAAGGGAAGCTAGATGTACAAGACCCCTCCCCCACCTATTTTTTTTGTAAGTGTATATATGTAAAAACAGAAAATAGAAACTGTCTTTCACAAAAAAAAACTGAGAGACAAGAAGGGGAGGAGATAGACCAGAAAGAAAAAAAATCACCTAACTTTTTAAACTTAACACTCCTGAACACTCAGATCCATTCAGCTCTAATGGCAGCAAATGAGGTCTGAGGTGACTCACTCTCTAGTCTGAGATTACGGATAAATGTAGGAGCCTGAGTACCAGATCCAAAAGCTTGAGAATGACTGAGTCAGATATGAGGTCAGATCTGAAACACACATTGAGGAACAGACAGAAAAGACAACATCAGATCTACAAGCTTCAGTGTCTGATTTCATGTGGCACAGATCTATTTTGCTGACTGATTTCTACTATTATGAATACATTGCTTTGGAGTATCTCTACACCTTCTTCTTCTACTTTCAGCTTTTCCTGGTTAGGGGTTGCCACAGCAGATCACCTGTCTGCTCATGATTGGCAGCGGAGTTTTATGGTGTTGAGTTGCCAGCCCAGTGCCCAACCTTCCACAGAAGGCACACACTCACACCTAGGGACAACTTAGAGGGTCCAATCCACCTACAGCATGTCTTTGGGATGTGGGCGGAAACCCACGTGACCATAGGGAGGGCATGCAGACTGCACAGAAGGCATTTTCTGTAACAAAACTGTTTTTATAGTTGTTCTATGTAGGTACAGTATATTAACAGAGTACTTTTCTTACTCTAGTCAAAAGCAACTTGGACAAAAGAACGGGTAACTGCAAAGCCACCCCCGTTTTAACACCATATGTTATATGGATAGGGGAAACATGTTAATAACCAATATATACTTTTGAGGTCCATCTTTGAAGGTTCATATTCCAAATATAAAAGCCAATAACTACAATGGGAATGCAGGCCTAGGCTTCTTAAGTTCCTCACAGATCAATAGCCTACTAACTAACCTATGTTCTTAACTAAAACAGTTTGCTTAGGCAGGTACTTGGCTTCAGTTTTTGTAGAAAAAAGCTTTTATGAGATTTCATCTGGCTTGTTACAGATCTGTTTTGCTTATTTCCTCCTCCTACCCTAGTGTGACTTTAGAGCAAGTGTCCCTGTTGGTATCCACCCCTTATGTTAATTTTACTACCAAATCCATTCCCTCTCCTCTTACATTGCTATTGCAAGTACCACAAAAGTATCAATTGTGTAAGCTATTTCAATAGTTCTACCCTCCCACTTTATCTCATAGATCCAGAATACTGAGCAACCACCTGGCCAAGTAATGCTGCCCTTGAGTTCACTACCCTTATTACAGCGTGTCTTGAAACTCCTTCCAGTCTTATGTCACCTGCTTATACTAGTAAGCACTAGTTGATCAGCAAATCAAACTAGGAAGCTCTTCCCTTTAGCATGGGAGGAAATGATTGACAACCCTGGCTGCTTTGCTAGGGATGGCCAGCACTCCTCTCCTTTTGGCTTCTTTGTATTGGCCAGAATCCTTTCCTCCCTGTAGGGCTTTTTCAGACAAAGTCAGTCTCTTCAAATTAGCTACAGAGCTAATCAAAACCAAATGCATATAAAAGTAAAACTGCTTAAGCTGGAAGACAAAACAAAAAGTTACCCTTCTCACATGCATTTCTTAACTCTTGAAAATATAGATATCTGTGTAGTTACTCAGACATGGTTTCAGAACAGAGAGAGCACCCCCCCCCCACAGTGCAGTGTTTCAGTGTGTACCACTCTTTCAGATCCAATAGGTAAAATAATGATATTATCAGAGGGGTATGTCTCCCTTCCTAAGAAGCTATCTCACCTCCATATTTTTGTCAGGACAATGATCTTGAATTTCTATGTATCCTTTTCATGGTAAAAATAACTCCACACTACATCACAGCCAACTCCTATATCTCTTCCATGTCAGTTGCTGCCCATGAGGCATATCTAAATAAACCAACATCCCCCCCTAATATGCCTAACATAATTCTCTTCTGAGACTTCAACTATTCCTCCATTAGCTTGGAAACCTTCACCATTTCAAATAAATACACACAAAAATTTCTGGACTTCATTAAGTCTAGCTGCAGAGACTAACCAGTTCAAGTCTTAACAAGTCTTCAACAATACTGGACTTAGTTCTTACCAAATATTGCCAGTGTCAACACCTGCAGTTATCCATCACTTGTCAAATCTGATCACTGTTTTTCTGTAACATTCATTGTCTGTGTAAAACCTGCCTTACCACAATAGCCCCCTGTATTTAGACACTACTCTAAGGTAAACTTAATTCAGCTAACTGATTACCTGATGAAACTGAAGTGCTTTCCTCACTTCAGTAATATTACCTTGCATGCTGCCACATTTGTGGATAATTTCTATGTCCATATCATAGCATGCATCAAGACATATGTCTCCACAAGACACAAACAGAATGTCAAATTCAGGAATAAACCTCTACGGTGGATCCAAAGTATACACAAACTATACAAAAATAGAAAGAAACTCATAGCCCATAAAACCAAACTTAATACCCCATCATCTACAGATGAACTCAGATAGATCAACAAAGGACTAAAAAACTAATCAAATCCACCAAAAGTAAGTATGAATTGAGAATTGCTACCTCTGTTAAGGAAAACCACAAAGAGCCTTCTTCAGCTATGTCAGAATCCTTAGAGGTAATTCCCACCAACACAGAGAGCTAATACAGAGCACATAGCTAAACATACTAATATACACATCTAACTTTACTCTCCTTGTCTTCCCTTGCCTTTCTCCATCTCATTAGTACACCCACACCACTACCTTTGATCACCTTTCAGGAGGTCCTCTTCACAAACAATGTGGTTGTGTCCGGACAATGTGTCAGGCTGCCTTCTTCTCAGCAAAAAACATGGTTTGGTAGACTCTCTAATAAACCTATTTATCCTTTCCACTTGATTCATGCCAGAGGAATGGAGATCTGCAGCAGTCATGCCACTCCACAATGGAAGAGCCACAACCAATAAGTGGACTTATGGACTTATAAGCCTCAACAGCCTTATCTGCATAGCAATGAATCACCTCATTATGGCGTTTATTAACTCATTACATCCGAGTGATGCCTCCAGGTGCATCTGCAGTTAACTCCTACTGATGCCTCTAGGTGTCAAATATTGCTCGTTCATGTTTGCATCAATAATTCCAAAATCATGATATGTACAAGTTTTGAAAAAATTCATGTTAAAGCTTACATGATGGCAAACTCAACTGCATTAATATTTGACCTCTCTCTAATGCAGGTAAAGAGATATTAACTGTTGTTTTTATGATATTAATTTATACAGCTATAATTTTCACGTTTCTAAATATCTCAACAACCACGTAACAAAGACAGAAATCCCTAGTCTCATATGAAAGTTCTCAGCTAGATGTATAAAATGCTGCTGACAGCAAGTGTGTAACTTCAGTGGTTGCTGAGGTATTATAAGTTGTTTACAAAATATTACAAACATAATAGTTACTGTATTTACTGTGACTTATAAAATTCAGTTTAAGACCTAGAACCTAAAGAATACAATTACTGTAAAAATAATTTGTTCTGAAGAGTTTGCCATTTATACCTCTTTCATAATCCCTGTGGTTCCAGAGCTATGAACATTTGTTTGAAATGCAAGGACATAATTTGATTCTGTAAAAAGGCTTAGGCTCTGCCGTTTGGAAGTTACAGTGCAAACTTCCTGAGCTCCACTGGAATGAGTTAACAAGGAGAGAGGCAGTCTACAAGCCCTGGACCCAAGACAATTTGGGTTTGTTAAAATCACATCTTGCCTCCTGAATATAGCTGGCTGTTTTCGAACATCATTAACATATTAGACTCAGGCAAATTGGTGCACACTGCCTACCTGATCCCAGCCAAGGCATTTGATACTATCCAATGTTTTATCACTGTCAACAAGCCAGTCAAACTAAATGTAAATTCCTATGATATCCACTGAATAGCAAACTGGCTAACTGACAGAACCAATCTATTAGTGTGGGAGACATGCACTCTCTCTTCAGAAAGAGTAGTTATCAGTGGTGTCCCCAAGTGATTTGTTCTTGGATTACTTCTCTCTGGTATTTGCATCTCTAATGTGAAGGCTCACATCAAGGGATTATGGCTGACCAAAACCTGGTGCTGTCATAACATCTGACTTCCATATTCTTCAGGACTAACACAAACTAAGTATTGACAGTCCAAAATTAAATATCAAGAAATGCAGTATTTTCCCCTAAGGCAAAACTGGGCACCCATGCACCTTCACATAAGTGACAGAATAGAGCATAAGGCAGGGGCTGCTGGACTGCAGAGCCCACCCCCACCACCCAATTTCCCACATATATTCAAAAAAAAAAGATTAATTTACACTACCAGCAGCCCATAGGAACTGCAAACTTGTGCAAGGAACCTAGGACACAAGTGTTTTTTTTTTTTTTTTTTTTTGCAGAACTCATAGGTAGCTGCACACATGTATGCTCAAGTTCTGATCGTCTTACAAAAAAAAAAAAAAGAAAACTTCTGTCTTTTTGTCAATGGACTGTTTTTAAAAGTCCACATTGGAATGTTAGCAAGCATCAAAGAAAATGCCCAGAAGTCATACCTAATTTAACAGCAGGAATGTAGATGCTGACTGGACTATTAGGAAGAACAGCCTGTCACGTAATCTGCATATGTGGTGCGGTTATTGGTGTGTAACTCGTCTTACACTCACATTCCCTTCCTGTGCTTTTACAGTATCATATGGCAAGAAGCATCATGTGATAAAGAAAATCATAAGAAAGAAAACAAGTCAACTTGATAAAAAAACAAAAGCTAAATATGTAAGTTAGAAAACTTAAGTAAACATTGCACAGGCTGATTTTAATTTTACTGGCACTACTATGCTTATTCTCCAGTCACCTGGAGTACACCTCTCTCTCCATAACTCTATGAGTACCCTCAGGAAATTTTTTTTCCCTTAACTCACCCAACATCATGATCATATCTGCTGTGACTTCTTTTGAACATAATGCATTCTGTCTTTCATTTTCTTTAGTGATATTCTTTCTTCTCCTAGGATTAGTTCTTCCTCTTTTATCATAGGTTGTACATATGTCATTACTGCTTTTGTGGAGATGATTTTCTTCACTCTGAAGCTGCTGGAGGTACTTTTATCTACTGCTTTTGGTGTCCTGTGTACTAGTAAGCAGGGAGTTACTGGCATTCCTTATGGATTGTGCTTGATGACTGTCTTCTCCCAAATTAAGATGGGAGAGACAGATATGTTTCTCAGAAAATTCTCATTTTCTGGAACAGGCTCCCCATCCATGTGCAGCAGAGTTCTTCCCTATCCCTGTTTAAGTGCAATTTGGACCAATGGATGGATAATTGGAAATTCACCCCTGGTCTGGTGCCTATGTCTGTAATGTACAGAGACAGTCAGTACATTGCTCCCTATATAAATTAAATTTGTGAGGCACATTTGGATTGCAAGGCTAGGCTTATAAGGGCCCTAGTAGTAATTACCTTAGTATACACCTATAACTTATATGTAAATGGAGATTAAAAACAAAAACTAATAACTGTTTACATTTAGAAATTCTAAAAGCAATACAGAGGAAAGAAAACAGGTGTCACAGCTCATACTGCAATATGGGTGACTTTTTATTAAAATATATTGAAAATAAAAAGGAAAGGAAATTAGAAGGTTAAAAGGAAAGTATAGTAAAACAAAATAAAAAAAAACTAAAAGTGTTGCTAACTATAGTTTTTTCTCTCAATTGTTTTTATTGAACTTTTCAACAAAACATTAATGTATGATAACAGAAATATTATAAAACAAATATACATATCTAAAAGAACAATAATAAACAACTAAAATAACTATTTAACATGGTGTCTACTATAAAACAAAACTTTTTAAACAGAAAAAGAAATGTGATAAAGAGTAGTTGTTAGTTAATTATTAAAGTCTGTTTATCCTACAGTTCTTTGAATTTCAACTATATATTATATGAAGAGATGATTCTCTAGATGTCCTTGTCTTGATCATGATAAGTTCAAGATAACAGACTTCAGTTGCCACTTGTACAAATTCCTTCATAGTAGGAGGGTCGGATTCTTCCAGTTCTTAGTGATGACTTTTCTTGTAATGTTAAGATACTCTATAAAAGAAGGTATTTTATTTTCATGACACAAGTGCAAATGGGTATATAAAATAAAATAAGAGATTTGGTCAGCATAAATATATCATTAAAAACAGACTGTAAGAGAGAATTCATATTATCCCAATATGTTTTAAGTTTTATACGATCATAAAACATATGCTGCCAGTCAGCTTTAATATTTAATATACATCTCCAGCATCATCCTACGTCTTTATTATACATCAATTCAACTTTATGTGGTGTGATAAAGGTTCTATGTAAGGCCTTCCAAGAGAATATCCTCCACCTTAGTGATGAAGTAGTTTGTTTTGAAGAGTAGAGCATTAGTTTTTCACCATCTTCACTTGGGGAGTTATTAATAAGTCTAAAATAAATCCAGTTGCTTTCTCTGTGACATACTGTTGATTTCTTAAGTACCTTCCACATTTTAGATAGAAGTCCCTTTCCAATTATATTCTGGTGTATTAGACTAATGAGTAAATCAAATTTCCAACTGTTGGTTGAATTAGAGTAATCTTATGTTCAACTAATTGTCTACAATTGTGAATTTCTAATCACACATCTTTGCTTTAGGCAGCCGTGATGGTGCAGTGGTTAACGTTGTCACCTCACAGCAAGAGGTTCTCCGGTTTGATTCTCGGCTGGGTTGCCTTCTGTGCAGAGTCTGCATGTCCTCTCTGTAGCTGCATGGGTTTCCTCCTGGTGCTCCAGTTTCCTCCCACATTCCAAAGACATACAGTAGGTTGACTGGACACTCTAAATTGGCCATAGGTGCGAGTGTGTATTTGCAAGTGAATGAACTACTGCAGCAGGGCTAGCCACCCAGCAATGTAAACCTTGGCTTGAGATGACTGCCACTGTTGAAAGTGACACCCCGACCCCATGTGGAAAATGGGAAGGAGCGGGGAAACAAGAGCCTGTTGAGCTTGACTAATCTGGCACTGTGAAGAGACATGAGAGGTGTAGAATAAGTGAGAGTCCTCAGTCATCAGTGAAATATCACTACTCATCATTTTTCCCTTACCCAGTGAGGCCGGGAGGCAAGCCCCACTGGGGCTCTCACTTTTGGCTCGAAGTGCTTGGCCGCCCGAGTGTGACCCGCTCCAGGGACAGTGTCAGGTAGGTAGTTTGACTGGGGCAGTACACCTGTCAAAGAGTAGTGCAGGTGTCCTAAGGCAAGCTCAGGGAGGACAGAAACCGCACGTGGAGCAGAAGAGCAAAAGCTCGTTTGATCTTGATTTTCAGTATGAATACAGACCATGAAAGCAAGGCCTCATGATTCTTCTGGCTTTTTGGATTTTAAGCAGGAGGTGTCAGGAAAAGTTACCACAGGGATAACTGGCTTATGGCGGCCAAGCATTCATAGCAATGTCGCTTTTTGATTCTTCAATGTTGGCTCTTCCAACCATTGTGAAGCAGAATTCACCAAACATTGGATTGTTCACCCACTAATAGGGAACATGAGCTGGGTTTTAGTCCATCATGAGACAAGTTAGTTTTACCCTACTGATGATGTGTTGAGGAAAGATGGATGGATGGACATCTTTGCTTAACTCAAACTTATTAATGATATGGTCAAAAGTGATGATTCAATAAAGGTGCTTAAAAAATACAAAAAAAGATTTTGTAACTTCCCATTATCTAGTAACTGATACCAGTATAACAGGGTTTTCTCTTTAAATGTAGCCATTACTGTTAAAATAAATGTATTAATACTGTCTTGAGTATATGTAATTGGAAATGCAAAGAAAATCTGAGTTCCTGAAAATGAAACATTTAAAGGAGGTTGTTATATTAATATAATAAGAGTTAGCTGTTTTGTTTTTATTTTCTATAATAATCTTTTACTAACCAATGACATTTATTAGTAGCTATTTTATTATGATATGAGTTTGTTAAATTATTGGATTTACATCAAATACCTCCCTGAATATCTTTCCATTTGGCATTATAATTGTTATTTAACCAATCTTAACAAATGAGGATAAGGAATATAATTCTAACTCTGGAAGACCAATACCACCCAATGTCCAATCTCTAATGTGATGGTTTAAAGCCAATCTAGACTTGTTAAAAAACCATAAAATCTCATAAATAGAGAATTATACTCTCTTATATTTTTTGGGAGTGTGAGGGAAAAAGACTGTATTATATATAAAATTTTAGGAAGGATAATCATTTTAATTAAGGACAGTATTTTCCATAGTGAAAAAATATTCCATTTTAAGAGTTTGTTTTATGGCATTTAAGTTATTATTATAATTAAGGATTGTTATATCTTTAATATTATCAGAAAAGATTATCCATAAGTAAGTGATTTTACCATTTTTCACAGTGTATTTATGTAATTTCTTATCTATGTTATTAATAATTAACAGGTAGTGTTTTAGTCTTACTCTCATTAAAACTGAGTCCCGATTTCTTCAGTAATATTTCTATTGCTTGGAATACGGCAATAACAGAAAACTGCAATCAAAGTTAATAGGATGTCATCTGCAAATAACTGTGTTTTGGAGATTAAATTATTATTCATTAGTATGTCTTTGATGTTTATAATTGATCTTATATAATTTGCAAAAGGTTCCATAACTAGAGCAAAAATCAATGGGAACAAGTTACAACCCTGTTTAGTATCTTTAATGATCATGACTGATTCAGATGTATATGAGCTTATAACGTATGCAAAGGAGTTTTCATAGAGAAGTCTGGTTAATTTTAAGAACTTTTTTGAAAAATTACTTTCCTCCAGTACTAAATAGAAAGTACTCCCAATTAACTGAATCAAATGTATTATTGATATCTAGACTAACCAAAGTTAGTTGTTTTTTTGAATTATTAGTATAATCAGTTATTGCTAGTATTCTCTTGATATTATCATAGGTGTTCCTGTTCATTATAAACCCAGCCTGATCATTGTCTATCAACACTGGAAGAAATTGTTTTATTCTAGAGGCATAGACTGCCATGATTTTATAATCTATATTTAATTAAATTGGTCTATATGAAGAATGTTGTGTTGAGTCCTTGTCAGGTTTAAAAATTGGGGATATTAAGGTGCATTGCCAGGATGGCGGTACCTTTGTAAGTTCTTTAACTGTTTAAGAAACTTCTAGTAAAATACTCAAAACATCCTTAGGCATCATTTTGTACAGTTCAGGAATTAAGGCTCAAAAGACAAACCCACCTCCATAGGTATCACAAGGGATAAGAAACTAAGAGTAATGCTACTCAACGCCAGAAGTCTAAACCTCAAGATGCATGCACTCGAAACTCTCCTTAGCATGGAGAACATCGATATCTGTGCAGTAACAGAAACCTGGTTCAGGACTCCCGAGAGCACCCCAGCACTACCAGGTTATACCTCATACCATGCTTTTCGGCCCCAAAACTTGGACCGAACCACAAAAGGAGGGGGAGTATCGACATTCATCAAAGATACCCACACCTCCAGGTTGGTGGCATAGCACGAAGCATCAGAGACTATCCATGTGCAACTAATAGTGGGTAAAACTGCCTTCCAGTTTATAGCCTGCTACAGACCACCCTCCCAAACCAAGGAACCCCACTCGGCCTTCCTGAGAACACTGGAAAATATGAAGGTCTCTCCCAACACCATTATATTGGGCGACTTCAACTACCCAAACATAGATTGGGAGCATTACTCTAGCTCCAACACCCTTGCCCAAAGGTTCCTAGAATTCATAAACTCAAATGTTATGGAACAACTTGTTACCACTCCCACAAGAGGGGAAAACATACTGGACCTGATCATCACCAACATGGGGACTCTATGCTCCAGACCAGAAGTGTATCCCTCACTGGTAAGATCAGACCATAAACTGATCTCACTGGATATTCACATCCCGACCCCACCCCCTGCCCAGAAAACCACAGTGAAAAACTTCTCTAAAGCAAATTTCACGCTCCTCAAAACCGAGGTGGAATCCTTCAAAGCCCACGTGTCTGTGGAAAATATGGCCCAGACCGCAGAATCCTTTATAAATGCATTCTATGAACACCTTCAAGAATACATGGATCATGCAATCCCAAATAAAACCAAGACCCAATCCTCCAAAGGCAGACGACCTGCCATAAACAAACTATACAATAGAAGGAGGAAGCTACTACATGATAGAGCAAAATCCCAAAAAGGGAAGGCATCTCTGATCAGTATTAGCAAAAAACTAAGGGCACTCATAAAATCGTCAAAGGCCAGCTTCGAGAGAAAAATTGCACAGGACACTAAGGATAATCACAAGGCTTTCTTTAGTTATGTTAGGAACCTGGGTGGGAATTCCCAGATATGCTCAGAATTAGTCCAAAATGACAAAAAATACACCAAACCCACAGACATTGCCAACATCCTAGCTGACAGGTTCAGCGCAAACTTCTGCCCCTCCCCACCAAAAGGGCAAATATCTATCCCAGCAGAGTGCTGCCCCCCTGACATCTCAGATGCTCAGGTGGGAGCCGCCCTCCCCAAAGCAAAAAACACAGCATCAATGGGACCAGGCGGTGTCCCAGGCTGCGCCCTACATGAACTCCAAGAAGAGCTAAACCCAAACATAAAACTACTGTTCAATCTCAGCCTTACTACAGGATATGTACCCAAGGAGTGGCGTACAGCAACAGTGGTCCCCTCTCCACAAAGGTGGTGCCTCAACGGACCCTGGAAACTATCGCCCCATAAGCCTGACTAGCTTGGTCTGCAAAGCTATGGAAAGGATCATCATGGACCTCATAAATAAAGATATTGGGGACCTACAGACACTGGATCCTACCCAGTTCAGCTTTGTTAAGGGCAGATCTTGCCTCTTAAACCTGGTTGACTTCTTTGAAACAGTCACCAAGGCCATTGACGAAGGGAAGGTGGTCCACACAGCCTATCTGGACCTCGCAAAAGCCTTCGATACAATACCCCACTCGGGCATTATAGATAAGCTCACCAGCTTAAATATAAACCCCTATGTCACTAGATGGGTTGCAAACTGGCTCAAGGACAGAACCCACATGGTTAGAATTGCTGGAGCCATGTCAGACTCCAAACCAGTTACAAGTGGCGTCCCACAAGGCTCAGTCCTGGGACCTCTCTTGTTTGGTATATATTTCTCGGAGGTACAGGCCAACAGGGAAGGACTGTGGCTGACCAAGTTCACAGATGACTGCAAACTGAGCGCCATAATCAATTCTCCAGCCGACACAAGCATCCTCCAAAAGGGCCTCATAGAAACAGACAACTGGTGCCAGAGCCATGGCCTCAAGCTAAACGCCAAAAAGTGTATAGTCATCCCCTTTGGCAAAAACAAAGTGCCCACAAATTACCACATAGGTGGTAATCCATTAAGTACAGAAGAAGTAATTAGGGACCTGGGGACCCAAGTTGATAGCAATCTCTCATTTGACAACCACGTGGCCAAAGTGGTTAGAAAAATATTTTATATAACCCACCTAATCATGAAGGGATTCACATCTAGATTATGGGAGGTCATCGTGTCTCTTTACTCATCCCTCATCAGGCCCATAATCGAGTACAATGCCCCTTTTGGGATGTACCTTACCAAACACCTGCAGCAACTGGAAAGACCCCAAAAGTACCTCACCAAGAGGATCAAAGGGCTCAAACAGATGCCATATGCTGCCCGGTTAAAGAAACTCCAGCTCTACTCAGTGGCATACCGCCTGCTCAGAGGTGACCTGTGCCTGACGTATAAGGCCATGTCCAACCCAGAATTAAGGGACATGCTGCACCTCAAAAAATCCAAATCCCATCGAGCTACACGCTCGAGAGACTTGAACCTCAGCACTGAAATAAATAGGACATGCTGGAGGGACAGATTCATAACCCAGAGGCTCCCTTCACTCTGGAATAAAATCCCAATCCAGGTTAGGCAGAGTCCCTCATTGACTCTCTTCAAGAGGAATCTTGATGAGTGGATGGGAGATCGTAGGTTTACCCCGGGTATCACTTCTGTGTCACTGTTAGACAGAGGCACAGTATACTAACCTCGAAAAAGGACATAGCAAAATTCATTTAAAATGGGTGGCGAAAGCCAAACACACTCTGGCTAAGCTTATAAATGCCCTAGGGCAGATAGCCTAGTATGAACCTATGAACCTATACTGTCATTTCCAGTTGCCTTATTTGGTTTTAATTTATTAATTTGAATTTTGAGTTCAGACACTGATATAGGGTTGTCAATAATTTTTTATTTGATCCTCTGACAGAATATTTTCAGTATATATTTTTATAAATGTTTTAATTAGATCTTGTGCATGCATTGTTGGTTTGTATTGATAAATCTTATTAAAATGAGACATGAAAACATCCAGAATATCTTCTATTTCAGTAACCTTCTTTTTACTACTAGAGCAGTATAATTCTTCGATGTGATTAGATTTAACAATCCTTTCTTGTTCTAGCAGCCAATTTATGCATGGATTTAGGATTTAGGATTTATGGAATAATTAATTGTTTTAATCTTTTCTAATTTTATCATAGTTTTATGTTGTAAAATTTCTAAATATTTACTATTTATTTTTGTACTCTGTTATTTCCTTTTTGACTATCTTATTTTAACTTATTAATTTTCTCCTGTAAATCTATCAATTCTTTGTCCCATTGTTTCTTTTTTTTGTGCATACCAACTTATAATTTTGCCAAAAAAGATATGCTTTTAAAGGGTCCCATGCAAAATCTCTGAGGCGTTACCTGTGTAATTAATTTCAATAAAAATTTGAATTTCTTTATTAAGAAACCCTTAAGGTTTTTCATATTGTTATATATGCAGGAATCCTTTTAATTTGGATTTCATTACTAAAACTATAGTTTTATAATGAACAATCATACATAGGTTAAGACTACAATAATTATCTTTAAGGGATTGCTAAGATCTTAAAATGCTGACATTCAGCAGCATTTTTTGAGTTTCCTTGAATTTGGGGTAGCAAGTAATAGCTCTGATAGGTGATGGAATGGCTTCCTGGCTTTGTATCATAAAATTGAAAAGCTGTGTTTTTTACATTGGTTATTTGTGTGGGGAGTACAGACAGAGGAAGTGCTCTATGGCTGAGACTGAAGATTGTATATTCTTTCTCATTCATGAGATTCTACCAGCTAGCTATGAGAAGGAAGTTAGGTTAAAAAAAAAAAAGAGGAAGCCTAGAAGTAGTTTAGCTCTTTATTGAAATTGGAGCCATTTAGTTTTATTTAGATCTGAGCAGTGAAGTTCTGTCCTTGGGGCAAGAGAGACGAATGAGGGATTTTGCTGGAGGTTATTTGAGGTTGACAAGTTTCTTTCTAGAAACTGAGGATATACCTGAAAATCTATATTCTTCCCTTACCTATAGCTTCCTTACCTGGAAAGGACAAGAAGTTATATATTTTTCATGCCCAAAGCAGACATATTTGGGATCTTAAATCTAGACATTGGTCTAACCATACTCCGAGGTATTTGAAAGATGTAGTAGTTTGTAATGGATTGTGAGGATGGTCAGGACTTGGCTTCTGGGGGATTCTGTAGGACTAGGATGGAGACTGGTCTTAAATCTGAGGGAGAAGTAGTTTTAGGAACAGGTTTTATTGTCTACTACTTCCATATTATATTTACAGTGTTGTGTCATGGAGGAAGACCATGGATGTTTTTAAGCAGATTAATACATTGAACATAAGTTGCGAAACTATAAGTATAGATTATTAATACTAGGAGATAAATTTCAGGAATTTTGTTTATAATGTCTTCAGTCTGGTAGCAGCAGTTTTAAAGTAAAATAGTGGCATGTAATGTGGATGGAATAAGTGGGGAGGGAGAAGATGGCTGAACAGTGAAACTCTCCTGATGTCATAGGGTCATTGCTGGTATGGCAGGTGTAGTGGAAGTTGGATTAACATGTTTGTCATCACCCCATAAGCTGGTTTACCTTTTTCATGTTTTTTTTTTTTTGATTAAAGAGAAAACGTGTGTTGGCTGTGAAGAAAGATGGCTTAGTGCTTCCAGCTTGATTGCAAATGGTGATGAACCTTTCTTCAGCTTCTTTTGATCTGGTTTACTTCCACAGATACTAGGTTTTATCCTTAGGCTTTAGTAGGGCCCTTAGTGCTTTTGATATACATCTAAATTGGTTAGGTCTGCTGAGTCGGATTATTTGTGAAAAAAATGCTTGCTTTATATGGCAAGACGAGTGTAGATTATTTATTTATTTGACATTTGTTGACCAGGAAATCCAACTGAGCCAGTGCCCTTTTTCAGTGGAGGCCTGGGGAGAAAAGCTCCACATAACTACATAGTACATTCTGCAAAATGAAATACATGGTTTTCCTACATTCTTTTGTTACATTCACAACATAAATAATTGGAGATATTTGTTACTTCTTAAAACCATCCCTGTTTACATTGTCAGCATACAAAGTTCAAGACATTACATTTTCCATGATATAATTTGTACAGTGTGTAGAAAAATTGTGGGGTTTTTTTGTTTTGTTTTGTTATGTAAGTACAAGATGAATCCAGGAGGAGAGTGAAGGTAAAAGATGTTAAGTGAGGAAGAGTTAAGCAAGAGTCTTTGGGAGCAGAAGGTGTCAGTAGGAAGAGCAAGAAGAGAGTAAAAAATAGTGGTAGGAAAGCAGATGGAGGGTAGGGGTTACCAGGGTAAGTATTAACTGTTCAGTAAGATAGGAAAATTCAAAGGGGGTTACAGTGGCAAGTCCAGGAGTTTTGGAGGTGTTGTTTTAGTGCTTTTTTGAATTCCAGTGTGTGAGATATTGCACGTGTGGCCAGAGGGAGTTTGTTCCAGTTTAGGGCAGGGGTGTAACTGTACAGAATTTGACCTATAGATTGTCTAGGTTTGTATATTTCTAGTAGTAGTTGATTGGAGCTACTGAGGTTTCCAGTTGGAGTATGGAGCGAGATTAGAGAGGAGAGGTTAGGGCATGAGGAGTGCTTGTTACGGATGTTGTGAATGACAAGCAAGCAATTGTCAGGATAGAAGTTGGTGTGGGAATTCTAACCAGTTTAGAGCTTTGAGGGAGTGGGAGTGGCAGTGATAAGAGAAATATGTTTGGTTTGTTTCAAACCTGGCAATTTTATTGTAGGTGATTTCAAGTTTACTTAGGAGGCCTGTTTGCAAGTTGGTAAGGATTTGTGAGCTATACAGAAGACTGGGTAGGAAGTAGGCCTGTATGTGAGACTTTAGTAAGAAATTTTTTATTTCTATAGAGATTACTGAGTTTTTGATTTTTTTTATACAGTGTTGAATGTGTAGGTCAAATTTTAGTTGATCATCTGTTATGGCTGCAATACATTTGGTGTGGGTTTTAATGTTAACAGGAGTGTTGTTAAGTGAAGTTATGGTGAAGTTGGGTTTGTGGTGACTGAGTGATTTTGGGAGAAATAGCAGGAGTTTGGTCTTTTTGGGATTCAGAATTAGTAGGTTTTTGGTAAGCCATTTTTCTATTGAGTTGAAGGAGTTTTGTGTCTGTGTGCAGTTCAGAAAGGGTATTGGTGGTACAGGTGATGGTAAAGTCATCTGCATATTGAATAAGAGTAGACTGTGGACAGGATGTAAAGAGAAGATTTGTGAAGATGTTGAAGAATAGTGGACCAAGGATTGAGCCTTGGGGGCCCTCATTTGGGTGGGGAGGAAGGGAGACAGTGCAGAGTGTCATTTGACAGACTGTTGTCTGTCAGAAAGGTAGCTGGAGAACCAGTTGAGGGTGGAGGTTGAAAGGTTAAGGTCAGAGAGTTTAGAGAGGAGTTTCTGGTGGGACAAAGTCTTTAGCGAGATCAAGGAAGAGACAGGAGACAAGCTTGTTGTTTCTAGCCTGGGATATAGTGTGGGTAAAGGACATGATGGCAGTAGAGGTACTGTGACAGGGACGGAAACTGTGTTGGCAGGGGTGAGAAGGCTTTTCAGGAGTAAGTAGTTCAGTATTTGTGTGTGTACATAATTTGCTAATATTTTTGAGAGGGGAGAGAGTATGGCGATTTGTTGGTAGTTAGTTCAGTGAAATTACCACCTTGTGAATCCATATGCTGTATTACATATATCGTGTACTAGGCTAATGCCCCTTTGGCCTTTACAAGCCTAGCCATAGGATTACCCTGGCATAGTACCACCAAACCTTAGTTCCCAGTGCCTCTGTCGAGGAGAGCCACTGGAGTTATCCCCGGGGTAAACTTTCTGTTTCCCATCCACTCATCAATATTTCTCTTGAAGAGGGTCAGTGAGGTGCTCTGCTTGACATGTATGGGAAGTCTGTTCCATAGCATGGGCAGTCTTTGGGTTATGAACCTGTCCCTCCAGCATGTTCTGTTAATTGTGGTAATGAGGTTGAGGTCTCTGGAGTGTGTGGTATGGAGGGATTGGTATTTCTTTAGATGAGCATTTCTAACAGAGCTGGGTCAGACATGGCTTTGTAAGTCAAGCAGAGATTGCCTCTAAGGAGGTGATATGAGACAGAGAATAGTTGGAGTTTTTTGTCTATCCATATAGTTTAAGTGTTTAAGGCCTAGGATCCTCTTTGTGAGGTACTTTTGTGGATTCTCCAGTTGTTGCAGGTGTCTACAGGTACATGCCAAATGGGGCATTGTACTCGATGATTGGCCTAATGAGGGAAGAGTAGAGGGAGATAATGACCTCTTTCTTCCGGATGTGAAACCCTTAGTAATGAGATGTGCCACATAGAAGGACTTTCTGACCACAGTGGCAATGTGGTGATCAAAAGAGAGGTTGCTGTCAACCTGTGTTCCCAGATCTCTTATAACACCTTCTGTATTCAGTGGACTACCATCAATGTGGTAATTCATGGTAACCTGTTTTTTCCCAAAGGGGATGACGACACACTTTTGGCAAAGAGCTTAAGGCCATGGTTCTGACACCAGTCGTTAGTTACAGTGAGGCTATTCTGTAGGATGTCAACATCACTTGGGGAGTTAATAATAGCTCCCAACTTGCAATCATCTGCGAACTTTGTCAGCCAGAGTCCCTTCGTGTTGGCCTGGATTTCAGAGAAGAAGATACCAAACAGGAGAGGACCCAAGACCGAACCCTCTGGGACTCCACTCGTGACTAATCAGCAGTCTGACTTGGAGTCAGCAACTTTTACACTGTGGGTTCTATCTGTGAGTCAGTTTGCAACTCACCTAGTGATATAGGGTTGATGCCAAGCTTAGTGAGTTTTTCTATGATTCCTGAATGGAGAATGGTATCAAAAGCCTTAGCCAGATCAAGGTAGGCTGTATGAACCACCTTGCCTTCATCCACAGCTCTGGTGACTGACTCTAAGAAGTCAACCAAGTTGAGCAGGCATTATCTACCCTTCACAAAACCAAACTGTGTGGGATCAAGAGTTTGGAGATTCCCTATATCCTTGTTTATTAGGTCTATGATGATGCGTTCCATAGCTTTGCATTTCAGACTCATCAGGCTAATGAGGCGATAGTTCCCAGGGTCTGTAGTTGCTCCTACTTTGTGGAGAGGGATGACTGTAGCAGTGCACCATTTGGCAGGGACAAAGCCTGAGGTGAAGCTGTGATTGAACAGGGCACACAGGTGAGGTGCTAGTTTACTCTGCATTTCATTTAGAAACCAACCAGGGATATTTTCAGGTCCCATAGAAGCTGTATTCTTGGCCTTGGACAGTGTTGTTTTAACCTGTGCAGCAGTAATACTGGGTGCCTGGCAATCTACTGGTATTACGATTGGTTCTTTGGGGGGGAGGGGGAAAGTTGGCACTGAATCTGTCGGCCAGTATACAGGCAATATCTGTTGGCTCGGTATAGGAGGTACCATTGTACAGTAGCTATGAGCAAACCTGGGTATTGCCGTGAAGATTCTTTACATAACTATAGAAGCCCTTGTGGTTGTCTTTACTGTCTGTTGCAATTCTGTTTTCATACCTAGCTTTGGAGGATTTGATAAGGGATCTCAACTTTTTGTTGAGGCAGATAAGGGAGTTTTCCAGTCCTGGGACTTCACCTTATTCACATCAGTTTTCTCCTTCTGTTGTAGAGTTTGTTTTTAGCAGGGGACCACCAGATTGGCTTCCTTTTTTGGAGGAGTGTGTCTTGGTTCTATTGGGTATGGTGAGATTCATGCATTTGTGTACGTGTTCGTACAGTGCATTGGTGTATGATTCTGTAATCACGCAACTATTCTCCATTTGCATGGGTGCCGTGAAGTTAGCCACCTCTGTTCTTAGGAGCCCAAAGTTTGCTTTGGAGAAGATTTTCATGGTGGTTACCTTTGTGGGGGTGGGGTGGGTGGGGGGGGGGATGTGGATTTTCAAGGTGATTAGTTTGTGGTTGGATCTAACCAGGGAGGAGTTGACTACTGGTGTAGAGCAACAGTCGCCCATGTTAGTAATGACCAGGTCAAGGATGTTGCTACCTCTGCCACCTAGTAATAGAGTGCTAGGATGGACCCTAATATTCTCCAGGGTGCTTAGGAACATGGAGTGCGAGTCTTGGGAGATGGTTGGGGACCTATAGCAGGCTATTACATTAATCGCTTTCTTACCCAATATGTTAGCTGCACCTGAAGAATCTCTGATGCGTTATGTTGGGATACCAGTCTGGAGGTGCGTGCATCCTTTATGAATATGGAAACACCACCACCTTTGGAGCTTCGGTCCAAGTTCTGGGGCCGAAAGGTGTGGAATGAGTTATAGCCTGGTAGTGCAGGGGTGCTTTCTGCTGCCTTGAACCAGGTCTCTGCTACAGCACAAATGTTGATGTTCTCCATTTTAAGGAGTGCCTCGAATAAGTGCATTTTGAGATTTAGACTTCTAGCATTCAGCAACATGACCCTCAGATTGAATTTGTTTGTAGCTGTTACGGTGGTAATTTGGTCTTTGGAACACTGCCTAAAATAAGCAGTATAGTGGTGGCAAGAGCCTTGGCCAGTATCCAGAAGTCCAGGGGTGACAGATGCAGGTCATCTCTGGCAAAGCATCGAGGTCTGTCAATCATGTCATCCCAGACAGAAAGATACTGGATCCCCTTAGTGTGACACCAGAAACTTAGCCAATTGTTGAAATCAATCATTTTCTGTTTGTACTGTTGTAAAATTCTTTCCAAAGTAATGGGACTGTGGATTCAGATATTGATCAATTTATTAGGATGGAGATGGGGTGAGTAATGGAGCTTGCAGGTAGCTTAAGGTAGAGTGGGGGAAGTTTGTCAGTGGAGGGAGAGCAGGGTTTGAGCCTCGATAGGAGAGAGTTGATGTAGTTGGTGGCCACAGGTTTGAATGAAAAGTTCTTTGGGTTAGAAGTGGTGTGAGGGGTGTAAGTGGAGTTAGTAGAGTTGGTTGTTGGAAAAAGTTTGCTTATGGAGTCTATGAAGCAAAAATTTTAAATAGCAGCTATTTCAAGCAGGGGCGGCTCGTGCTATAGGACTGCAGCCCCTCCACCTGTAAAATGGATTAAATAAATTTCCCATTCCCCTCACCATAGAACATATTAAAATAAATTTCGGACTCCGAGCATGCGTGCTTAGTTCCTGACTGCTGTGTTAGGCAGACCAGAACACCAAGCACGCATGCTCAGGCATTCCAAGCTCCAGACTGCTATGTTAGGCAGTCCAGATAGGGAAGGCAGGAAACTCCACCCTTCCAACCCAGGGGTTTGTGCGGTGATGATCGCACAAACTGGAAGGTCACTGGACTGCATCGCCCCCACAGGCTAGACCAACAGCAGGAGGCTTCAGCCTCCTCACATCTTGCAGGAGACCCAACGGCATGCGCGGGCCATTATGGAGGACCGATCGGGTTGCAGAGGACGTAGCTGAGTACAGAGACAGGTAGGGTGTTTATGAAGGACAGAGAGTGTGTGTGTGTGTGTGTGTGTGTGTGTGTGTGTGTGTGTGTGTGTGTGTGTGTGTGTGTGTGAAATGCCCCAGTTGCTTCATGGTGGTGGGTAGAGAATAAGGCTTGAACCCTGTACCTTGGGCCCAAGTGACAAGAGCCTGAATTCCCTACCCACCACCATTTGTAAAACATTTGCAGATTTTTGCCTCATATTTGTTCTGTTCCTCATAAAATCTGTGGTTTCTGTATTTTTGTACTTTACTTAATACAGCCAGTAGTGCAGTGGTAGCAGTGTTGCCTGACAGCTACAGGTTGTCTGGTTTGATTCTTGGCTGGGGTACCTTCTGTGTGGAGTCTGCATGTCCTCCCTGTGCTTATGTGGGTTTGCTCTGGTGTCCTCAGTGGGTATTTGTCCCTATTGTCTGGACTGTATTCCCCCATTATTGGCTTCGTCCAGGTTTTTTGTGCCAAGGTTGAGAGCTATGGTGATAACTGAACTCACTGAATATGTTTGGGGGCTGTATTCCCCCATTATTGGCTTTGTTCGGGTGATTTGTGCTAAGATGTTGACAGCTATGGTGAGAACTGAATTCACTAAATGGTAGCTATTTAAGTTTCAGTCTTCCTTTCTTTCATAAAAATAGATGATCTGGCTGTTTTGCACAGGGTCCTAGGTTCAATACTTGGTATGGTGGTAACACAGCATTTTATTCTAGCAACTTTCCAACATTATACAAGCAATGTTGAAAATGTGCCCCTGGTTTTTGGGCTTTTGCCCCCCCCCCCAAATAAATTTAGACTTTTTTCAGATTTCTTGTGCTGCAAATTTCAGAGATACAGCTGAGTGTCGAGCAGATTTTACAAGGAGCTGAGAGCTGCAGGGGAACAAAAGTTTAGTGCTGCTTATGCTGAGTCTGCTTACATTGTAAATAGCACAACAGGTAGTGTACTTGCTTTTGATGCAGAAGGCTGTGGGTTCTATTCCCACAGTAGGTAGATCTATTGCTGATACTCTACTCTGTTGTAAAGGGGATGGATGCTGCAGTCCTCTTTGGTGAAGATATCTAGTAACTATGAACCTGTTATCAGTTTGCCATCCATTCCCTATTGTGATATTACTAGCATTATCATTTTTTTAATGCAACATAGGCAATTTATTCCTCTAGGGCAACAGGCACTTTATTTGTAGATGAAACAATGACATATAAAGTTGTTTGCTAGCAGTAACCTCTTCATTAGTTAACAGATTTCTTTAATGTGGAATTATTTAGATGACTTTTACTTCTTCAGAGATTGTGCATGTTTACTAATACTGGTAGACTGTAGAAGTTTGAGTAGACTTTTATGATGGAAATGTACTGAACTGGGCAGTTATGTCATTGATGTGTGCATGGATGCATTTTGTTTCATTGTTTACTGGAAAAATGTTAAAAACAATAAATTTAAAATGCCCTCTAACAACTGTACTGTATTGTACAAGGAATATAATTTAATACAGTCAGGAAGGTGTATCAAAGAGCATGTATGTTTCGTGTTCAAGGGGCCTATGATTTGAAAACAGCCCAAAATTAATCTTTATCTGCCACTGGCAAAAATGTATTTTCTTTGAATGTGGGTTTCAATGCTGTTTCAATGAATGTGAGTTTCAAGGGCAGAGAAGTTTTAATGCTAAGTCTATTTTCATTGTGATAAAAAGGCACGACCCGAGAGTAAATGCTCCTGTGTACAATAAAATAAATGAAACAAAAGATACACAAAGCGTATAATTCATTCACAGGGCAACCACGACTTGAACAAACTTCAATGGAGGTAATACTTAAAACTATATTTCACATATAAAAATAATAAAAGCGTAGTGCACGAACGTAATAAACAAATAATTTTATTAGGCAGCGAGCGCTTTCACCAACATGGCTTCTTCAAGTTTTGCAGAACACAAACAGCATAGACGTTCAAATACTGCTACCAAAGCAACAATTGGTTTACATCAATGATGACATCACTAATCTAACAAACGTACAATATTTAATATAAAACAGTTAAAATATAAAAAACACCTCAACACTATAAACATAGAAAACTCAAATTCATAAGACAAGCGTTAAGATCTTAACTATACGCACTTTTTGTAGTTTTTTGTGCTATTATTCTGTGTTTTATTTTATTTCTTATGCACTTTATAATGTGTATATACTTTTTTCTGAGGAGATTATGATTTTTGGTAACATCTTTTTACATTTACACAGTGCGTATAGTTAAGATGAATTAAGAATGAATAGATTTTTGCTTCTTATTTTTGGTTTGTTCCTCATAAAATTTGTGGTTTTCTGCCAAATCATTTAGGAATGAAGTAATTAAATAATGACAGACATTGAGTTTCAGAAGTCATAACCTTCAGAAAAATGCATGCTAAAGCAAGACCTGTTATTCTATCAACTGTCTTTTTAGTACTGTTTGTATGTTCCCCCAATATATTTGGCCTTATCCAGATTTCCTGCATTAAGAGGTTGAGAGGTATGTGCAAATAAATCGATTTATAGAATTAGGAATATCCAAACCTCTCAACTGTCTCCAAATTTGGCTCAAAATGTTGCTCTCTCCCTAGTAATCCCTCTGCAAAATGGCAATTTTGGAAGAAAACGTGGAGGGTTTACAATTATAAATAACTGTAATGATCAGAGTTAAAGATTACATTTATTTCAGAAACGCATGTAGATGCTCTTATTTTGTCAGCTGCTCAAGTTAACAGTACTAATTTTAAAAAGGTGCCCCTTCTTTGACAGGATCCCAGCTGTATTGTATGGCAATTTTATATTTTTGCATAACATATTTGGTCTGTTTTTCATAGAATTGTGGTTTTCTGGCAAATTAGTAGCAAATAATTAAAGATTGAAGTTAGAAAATAATGGCAGACATTTGAGTTTCAGATTTCATACCCTTCAAAAAATCATACTAATGCAAGACCTACTACTATTCTATTATCTTTCTAAGTTTATAAGAGTAATATTTAAAAATTGTCTATTTTTGGGCCTGTGTCCCACTTCTATGTATGACTTTGTCCAGATTTCTTGCTCAGAGGTTGAGAGGTATGAGTGTCAGAGCCATCTCAGTCAGCCAGAAACATTTCAAACTGTGACCTACTTGTTGCACTCCCCTCCCCTTTGTAGTGGCTCTGGATGTGTCCAGGCAAGGAAAGGAGCAGTTATGCAGTGTAAGTGTACGGGGAGGGGCAAGGGAGTTTAGGATATTTAGAAATATGGTGTTGAATTTCTGGACTGCTTCATCTAGGGGTAGTTTGACAGAAAGGTCCAGTCCATAAAAGACAGTGTACTGTTAAAAGTGTCTGGACTGAAATTTGAGAGTCTTCGGCATTCTTTAAATTTGTGTGACCTATGCTGCTGACTGGAGAATCTGTGGACACAAATAGGTATGTGGTCACTGATGGAGTCAGGAAAAGTTTGAGGGTGGCAATATAGGTTGGGATTTGAGACAAGTATCCAGTCAATGGTAGAGAAGGAGTTAGTTGGCTTGTTAAAGTGTGAAGAGACAGAGATTACTTGTGTGAATCCATGTAAGTTTAGGTAAGAGTTAGCACAACTGGTGGAAACAGATGACCAGTTAATGTTGACATCCCCTAGGACAGTAGTTTTGTTAGGTATATTCAGTGTGAGCCAAGATAGTGTTTGTTCTAATATAGGAATGTTGTCACCAGGAGAGATGTATATATCACTTATACTTATGGTTTTCTGGTCATCAAGTTTACATTTTGCAATTGGGACTTCAGCTGGGTGAAAAGAAGGGGGCAGATTTGAAGGCGGTGACAGACTAATGTGATCAGAGTATAAGATAACTACTCCACCAACTTTTTTATTTGGACAGTTGAGATAAAGCTGGAAGGAGGAATGTGCTATCTGGAATATGGGGTTTTAGCCATGTTTCAGTAATTGTTATACTGTCAGGGGAATATTGGGCCACCCAAGCATGGAATGTAGTTATTTTCTTCATGATGCTGTGCATACTGAGTGAGTATAGGGTAAGATTATTTCTAGGTGTGTTAGTGTGGTGTGGTATCTGTTGGGGGGTAAGGTTTTTAGAGAGGGTGTGAGTACATCCAGGGTTGGGGTGAACATTTCCAGCCAGTAGTAGTCTGTGATTGGGGAAGAGGGGTGTTAGCTGTGGGAGAAGTGATTTTTCTGTTTGGTTCTTGTGAGATAAGAGATGTATGAGGCAATTTTTATTTTAAGGGGGAGTGTATTAGAGATGTTTAAGAGTGATGGGGAAACTCTGAATTAGAGGTGTGCATGTATCTGTGAGGGATGGAGAGTGGAGGTGGGTTTTAGGTGGATGAGATTTATTTGAGTGTATTAAGAGGACAAGAGGGTTAAAAGAATGAGAAGAGGTGTGATGGTAAGTGTAAGGAGTATTTTGGTAATAGGGAAGAAGTAGCTGGCAAGTAGTAAAAGTCAGTGAAGTAGAATTGGTGCAGTGTGAGAGTAGCTGGATGTGAGGCAGTAGGTGTATGGGTCTATATCATATGAGCGAATCGCACAAATTGTGAACGTTCATAATATCGAATGTACCAGGCCTCGAACTTCCTATTGTGGGTGGCTGTGCCCCCCACACCTGCCACTGAATATATATTCCAACTCCAAGATCGCACTACAGTGAGGAAAGGGCAAATATCCCATTCTTATCTCAGCAAAAGCACTTTGAGGTCCAGTAGGTTCGATATTATGAGTGTTCACAATTTGTGTGATTCACTCATACAGGTTCATAGGTTGGCACTAGGCTATCTGACTGAGGGCATTTATAAGCCTAGCCAGATTGTGTCAGCTTTCGCCACCCCATTGGTTAACTAACTGAGCCTCTGTCAAGAAGAGCCAATGAAGTGATCACAGGGGTGTATTTTCTGTTACCCATCCACTCGTCAAGGTTTCTCTTGAATAGTGTTAGTGAGGGGCTCTGCCTAATGTAGTTAGGAATTTTGTTCCACAGCATGGGGAGTTTCTTTGACAGGAATCTATCCCTCCAGCATGTTCATAGGTTCATACTAGGCTATCTGCCCCCTAGGGCATTTATAAGCCTAGCCAGAGTGTGTTTGGCTTTCGCCACCCATTTTAAATTAATTTTGCTATGCCCTTTTTCGAGGTTAGTATACTGTGCCTCTGTCTAACAGTGACACAGAAGTGATACCCAGGGTAAACCTATGATCTCCCATCCACTCATCAAGATTCCTCTTGAAGAGAGTCAATGAGGGACTCTGCCTAACCTGGACTGGGATTTTATTCCAGAGTGAAGGGAGCCTCTAGGTTATGAATTTGTCCCTCCAGCATGTCCTATTTATTTCAGTGCTGAGGTTCAAGTCTCTCGAGCGCGTAGCTCGATGGGATTTTTATTTTCAGAGGTGCAGCATGTCCATTAATTCCGGGTTGGACATGGCTTTATACGTCAGGCACAGATCGCCTCTGAGCAGGCGGTATGCCACTGAGTAGAGCTGGAGTTTCTTTAACCGGGCAGCATATGGCATCTGTTTGAGCCCTTAGATCCTCTTGGTGAGGTACTTTTGGGGTCTTTCCAGTTGCTGCAGGTGTCTGGTAAGGTACATCACAAAAGGGGCATTGTACTCAATTATGGGCCTGATGAGGGATGAGTAAAGAGGCACGATGACCTCCCCTGATCTAGATGTGAATCCCTTCATGATTAGGTGGGCTATATAAAATGTTTTTCTAACCACTTTGGCCACATGGTTGTCAAATGAGAGATTGCTATCAACTTGGGTCCCCAGGTCCCTAATTACTTCTTCTGTACTTAATGGATTACCACCTATGTGGTAATTTGTGGGCACTTTGTTTTTGCCAAAGGGATGACTATACACTTTTGGCGTTTAGCTTGAGGCCATGGCTCTGGCACCAGTTGTCTGTTTCTATGAGGCCCTTTTGGAGGATGCTTGTGTCGGCTGGAGAGTCGATTATGGCCCAGTTTGCAGTCATCTGCGAACTTGGTCAGCCACAGTCCTTCCATGTTGGCTTGTACCTCCGAGAAATATATACCGAACAAGAGAGGTCCCAGGACTGAGCCTTGTGGGATGCCACTTGTAACTGGTTTGGAGTCTGACATGGCTCCAGCAATTCTAACCATGTGGGTTCTGTCCTTGAGCCAGTTTGCAACCCATCTAGTGACATAGGGGTTTATATTTAAGCTGGTGAGCTTATCTATAATGCCCGAGTGGGGTATTGTATTGAAGGCTTTTGCGAGGTCCAGGTAGGCTGTGTGGACCACCTTCCCTTTGTGAATGGCCTTGGTGACTGTTTCAAAGAAATTGGCCAGGTTTAAGAGGCAGGATCTGCCCTTAACAAAGCCGAACTGGGTAGGATCCAGTGTCTGTAGGTCCCCAATATCTTTATTTATGAGGTCCATGATTGTCCTTTCCATAGCTTTGCAGACCAAGCTAGTCTGGCTTATGGGGCAATAGTTTCCAGGATCCATTGAGGCACCACCTTTGTGGAGAGGGACCACTGTTGCTGTACGCCACTCTTTGGGTAAATATCCTGTATTAAGGCTGAGATTGAACAGTAGTTTTATGTTTGGGTTTAGCTCTTCTTGGAGTTCATGTAGGACGCAGCCTGGGACACCGTCTGGTCCCATTGATGCTGTGTTTTTTGCTTTGGACAGGGCGGCTCTTACCTGAGCATCTGAGATGTTCTATTTATTGTTGTGGCGAGGTTTAGCTCACTAGAGCGAGTGGCTCGCTGTGTCTTGGATTTCTTTAGGTGGAGCATGTCCATCAATTTTGAGTTGGACATGGCTTTGTAAGTCAGGCAGAGATCACCTCTGAGTAAGCAATATGCCACTGAGTACAGCTGGAGTTTTACCAGTTAGGCTGCACAGGACATATGTTTGAGGCCAGTAATCCTCTTGGTGGGGTACTTTTGTGGTCTTTCCAGCTGTTGGAAGTGTCTTGTGAGGTACATCCCAAATGGGGCATTGCACTCTATGATGGGTCTGATGAGTGATGAGTAGAGGGGCACTATAACCTCTTTATTTCTAGATGCGAACCCTTTAGTAATTAGATGGGCTACATAGAAGGATTTCATAACTACTTTGGCAATATGATTGTCAAAGGAGAGATTACTATCTACCTGGGTCCCCAGATCTCTTATTACCTCTTCTGTATTAAGGGGGCTACCGCCTATGTGGTAATTCATGGGTGTTTTGTTTTTCCAAAATGGGATGACTATGCATTTTTTGGCATTTAGCTTGAGACCATGACTTTGACACCAGGTGTCGTCTCAGTAAGGCCCTTTTGGAGAATGTCCGTGTCAGCCGGTGAGTCAATTATGGCTCCCAGTTTGCAGTCATCGGCGAACTTGGTTAGCCATAGTCTTCCTGTGATTGCCTGTACTTCTGAGAAGTATATGCCAAACAGTAGGTGTCCCAGGACCGAGCCTTGTGGGACACCCCTTGTGCCTGGTTTAGAGTTGGACCGGGAGCCCACTATTCCTACCGTGTGAGTTCTGTCTGTAAGCCAGTTGGCAACCCATCTCGTGATGTAGGAGTTTATGTTCAGGCTGGTGAGTTTTTCTATAATTCCTGAGTGGGGAATGGTGTCAAAAGCCTTGGCGAGGTCAAGGTAGGCTGTGTGAACTACCTTCCCCTCATCTATGGCCTTGGTGACTGTCTTGAAGAAGTCAACCAGGTTGAGTAGGTATGATCTGCCCTTAACAAAGCCGAACTGGGTCAGGTCAAGTGTCTGGAGGTTCCCAATGTCTTTGTTAATGAGTTCCATGATGATGCACTCCATAGCCCTGCAGACCAGGCTAGTCAGGCTTATGGGGTGATAGTTACCAGGGTCAGTTGTGGCCCCTACTTTGTGGAACAGAATAACCGTTGCTGTGCATCATTCTATGGGCACATAGCCTGCGGAGAGGCTGAGGTTGAACAGTGTGTTTAGGTGGGGGGTTAGTTTGTTCTGTAGTTCATGCAAGACGCAGCCTGGGACACCATCTGGCCCCATGTACGCTGTGCTTTTGGCTTTTGAAAGGGCTGTTTTCACCTGTGCGTCTGTGATTTCTGGGAGACTACACTTTTCCCGTATTGTTGTGGGCCCTTTTGGGGATGAGGGGGGGTGAAGTTTGCACTAAAACTATCTGCCAGGATGTTGGCAATATCAGTGGGTTCAGTATATTTTTGTGCTATTTTGCACTAGCTCAGAGCATACCTGCGAGTTGCCACTTAGATTCTTGACATAGCTAAAGAAGGCTTTGTGGTTATCTTTCGAATCCTTGGCTGTTTTTCTTTTGAAGTTAGCCTTGGAGGATTTTATGAGGGACCTTAGTTTCTTACTGATACTGATCAGGGATGTCTTTCCTTCTTGGGATTTGCTTTTTTTCCTGAACTAGTTTCCTACTTCTATTGTATAGCCTGTTTATGGCAGGGGTCCACCGGACTGGTTTCCTTCTCTTAGGGGAGTGAGTCCTGGTTTTGCTAGGGGTGGCATGATCCATGCATCCTTGTAGGTGCTCATAGAGTGCATTTGTAAAGATTCCTGCATCTTGGACACTGTTATTCTTTAGCGTGGGGGATGTGAAACTTACCACCTCTGTCTTAAGTAAGGTAAAGTTTGCTATAGAAAAGTTTTTCACTGTGGTTTCCTTGGTTAGAGGTGGTGGTATGGTGTGGACATCCAGAGTGATTAGTTTATGGTCTGATCTAACCAGTGATGGGTTGACCTCCGGTGTGGAACACGTCGCCCATGTTGGTGATGACCAGGTCCAATATGTTTTCCCCTCTGGTAGGGGAGTTTACCAGCTGATCCAGGGCATTTGCGTTGATAAATTCCAGGAAGCGCTGGACCTGAGAGTTTGTACTTGAGTAGTTTTACCAGTTAACGGTAGGGTAATTGCAATCGCCCAATATCAGGGTGTTCGGTAGGAACTTCATGTTTTCCAGTGTCTCCAGAAAGGCGGAGTGGTGGTCCTGGGTTATGGAGCATGATCTGTACCAGGCCACAATTTGCATTGCAGATTTGTCTGATGTTATTTGCACATGGATGATCCCGGAGGCATCATGCTGCACCACTCACCTGGAGGTGTAGGTATCCTTGATGAATATGGATACATGCCCCCTCCTTTTGTGTTTTGGCCCATGTTCTGTGGCCGAAATGTGTGGTATGAGTTGTAGCCCGGTAGTGCTAGGGTGCTCTGTGGAGCCTTGAACCAGGTTTCAGTTACTGCACAGATGTCGACGTTCTCCATTCTGAGGAGTGCTTTGAGCGCATGCATTTTGAGATTTAAACTCCTGGTGTTGAGTAGCATACCCCTCATTTTTTTATTTGTGCTGTTTATGAAGGTGGGTTTGACTTCTGAGCCTTGCCTAAAAAAAGCACTATGGGGGCAGCAAGAGCCTTGGCCAGTATTCGAAAGCCTAGGGGTGACAGGTGCAAGCCGTCTCTTGCAAAGCAACAAGGCTTGTTGAGCATGTCGTCCCAAGCTAACAGACCCTGAATCCCCTTTGCATGACACCAGAAGCTTAGCCAATTGTTGAAATTGATCATTTTTTCTTTATACTGTGGTATCATTCTTGGTGAGGGCAGGATGCTACTCAGGGTCAGGGTCATACCCGCCTGGGCTACATGATCAGAGAGCTCTTTCATATCTCTTTTCATGTAGTCCAGGGAGGTACGTCTCAGTTCATTCACACCAACATGAACAATGAAAGAGTCATATTTGTACTTGTTCTGGAGTGACGTGAGTGCTTGTGTTATGTGGCGGATTCTGGCTCCCAACAGGCAGCTAACAGTAACCTTCTCCTTGTCCAGCCTAGTAAGTGGGACATCAGTGTGCCTGACTATAGAGTCGCCTATTACTAGTGTGTTAGGTATGTTATTTTGCCTTAAGGGCTGTGATTGTGCGGCACAATGAGTGTTTTATGTGTTGTCTGGTTTGTGACTGGAGGTGCAGGTTTTTTGGGTGTCTGCTTTGGAGGTCTTTGATGCTTTTGCAGGGTTTTTTTTAGAGCCTCCGAGTATGATTTTGTGTATTTATGTGTATTTTTTTGCCAGTGCTGGTTTAGTATGTCTATGTGAGGCTGGAGGTGTGGTGCAAGTGTTAACCTTCTCTTCATGACTGTTCCAGTCTTGGGTGGAGAGAGCTTAGCCTACAATTTAGCTATATAATTGCATCTCTTGCATATGTTAATGTTTTGTTGTAGGAGGAGAGGGTTGTCTGTGCACATGAGGCAGTTGTAACATTGTCTCAGGATACCTAGGTTCACCAGCTGGACTGGAGAGTATACCTGAAATTGCCCTTTGTTCATGCCTGAATAGCAGGGTGAGCTGCTTAGACGCTTGGTTGGTGAGGGGTGAATAATGAGCCTTGCCCTACTGGGCAATCAAGTGTCAGGGTACATTAGTGCTTGCTATTAGGTCTGAGCAAGTGCTGGACTGTAGGATGCTTTTTAGGTGCTTAGGTTGAGAGTTAGACTACTTTCAAGGGAAAAACTGAAGAGGAGAATTGGTGAAGCCGGGATAAATTTAGCCCTAGCTAACCGGCGCTGCCCAGATGTGCAAACGTGGTTTTTACATCAGGGAAATGAAAGAGATAAAAATTAGCCCACAATGGCCTTTAAACTACTAACTTCTGATCTGGAACCACTCCTCCAGGGACAGATGGCTGCTCAAAGCTCCCTCTCTCACAGGTGAACAGAGAAACCTCCCTCTATCCAAGTAAGGTATGGGCAACTCAGAAAATTGTAACACAGCCCTGAATTCAGCACTAGCCTGAAAACTGGACTATACTAGCTTAGAAAGGTGGGAAACAAGGAAATTTTTTTTTGGAAAGATAAGGCAAAAACAGTAAAAAAATATACTTAAAACAGCTTTAAAAACTACAAACAGTAAAAAATACACTTAAAACAGCTTTAGATGACTACAAGCAATCAGACAAGGCTTTTAAACAAATTACCCAATTAACCAGTAAAAAAATCTAAAAACAGAGCTCTGTTCCTGTAGTCTTCAATCAGACAAGTTCTAATTGCACACTCCTGCCACTGGGCTGCAGTGGAACCTTCTCCAAAAAAGAAGGCCTGGATTAGTGCTCAAGTTATACAAACAAAGCTAGATTCAGCAGTCATGGATCTAGTATATACTACAGCAAACAAGGTGCACCAATTTCAGTAAGAAACAGTTCAAATATGCAGGTACTATAAGCCTTTAACCAGAAATTCCCAGCTCAGAAGGGCAGAGTCTAGCCTCTCCTCCCACAAGAGTGCAGACCACGAAACTTATTAATGTAAAATAACTGGGCTGAAGCCCAAGTGCTTAAACCAGAACTACTGAACCTTCAATCAGCAGTTTCCAACTTAGAAGGATGTAAGCTACCTGCCCTGCCACAACAGTGCAGACCACAAACCTTCTTAATGTAAAACAACTGGTCTGAAGCCCATGTGCTTAAACCAAAAGGCTTAGAATGATAGCTACAATTTAATCAGGTTATTACCAAGCAGTAATAAATACAATTGAATACTTTTTAGAAGGCCTGGATTAGTGCTCAAATTATACAAACAAAGCTAGATTCAACAGGCCTGGATCTAGTCTATGCTACAGCAAACAAGGTGCACCAATTTCAGTAAGAAACAGTTCAAATATGCAGGCACTATAAGCCTTTAACCAGAAATTCCCAGCTCAGAAGGGCAGAGTCCAGCCACTTTTCCCACAAGAGTGCAGACCACGAACCTTCTTAATGTAAAATAACTATCCTGAAGCCCAAGTGCTTTAACCAGAACTAATACACTTTTAGAATAACAGACAATGAGCCTTCAATCAGCAGTTCCCAACTTAGAAGGATGTAAGCTACCTGTCCTGCCACAACAGTGCAGACGACAAACCTTCTTAATGTAAAACAACTGGTCTGAAGCCCAAGTGCTTAAACCAAAAGGCTTAGAATGATAGTTACACCAAGCAGTAATAAATACAACTGAGTACTTTTAAGATGACGCAAAAGCAAAATAAAGTAATAAAGTAGGAAGAAACACAAATACAGTAAAAGCAGATGAATAAAGTGCATTTTTTTTTTTTTTGAGTGAGCAAATGAGATGGGCCCAGGAGGAGTATACAAATGCAAATTTACAAGAGGGGTGGGCAGTTTCAAAGCCACCAAGATTAACACCAAAACAAAAGCAGGGGGGTGGGTGGGGAACTAACTGAAAAAACAGAGCCACAACTTCCAGCTAGATAGTATTCAATGCAACACAAATAAATCAATTTAAATGCTGTATTATTTGAAAAAAGTGCAGATAAAGATTTACTTAAATTCACTTATACATCCAGTTGATTGCATGTAGGTCTTAGCTGACCAAAGCTCAGAGTTTAAGCAGAAAATAATCCAAAATGTACCACTTTACTTAACTGTAAACTGCTTTTTCATACTGCGAGTTGTATTTTCTGTTTGTGAGTGCTCTATCCGAGCTTTTCTGTGCATTTCTGTCTGTTTACAGTTAAAAGCATTCTTGAGTCTGCTCCTTGATCTGTTTAAAACTTTTATTTAGTGGCTACAGCTGGGAACTGTAATCTTTCCCACCCACCCTCCCTATTGTTGTGTGTTCTTATACTTGGTGGTTTTACAGTTGCCTGCCCATACTGTATATTTGATCTCTGACACTCCTCCCAGTCTAACGCCATTAGTTCACTCAATCTAATAGAGAACATTTGTGAATGCCAACCCACTCATATTCTTAACTTTGAATTAACTTCTGTTCCAGCTTTCTCCATTTCCACTTTACTGGAAAAAAAATTCTTAACTTGCTTCCCCCCTTTCCTGTGGCAGGTCAGATAAAGATTTGCTGTGTCCAGGACTGTTTGTGAGCTCCTAAGCCCCCCACTTAACTGGGGTTAAACTATTCCTGGCGCCATAAAGTCTGTTCTTCAAAATTTCCCTTGCAAATAGCCAGCTTTTTAGTTTTAGCACTCATCTGCTTCTTTGATCTCAGCACTTGTTCAGAACTCATTGTAAGCACTAAATAAGTTACAAATTACTACAGCACTCAACTTTCCTCACGTGTCTAGAGGAAAACAATTTTTAGCACTTAATAAATAAGCACCTATTCAAGCATGTCTAAAGGTCAGCTCCCGGTGTTTTCTCCTGTCTACCTGATGTATCTGGGCATCTTGGGACAATGCAGCAATTGCTTCATGTACACAGACAACCCTCTCCTCCTAGCACCCAACACTACAACCTGTGAGAGATGCACTTATATAGCCAAACTGGAAGCAAAGCTCTCTTCACCAAAGACTGGCCTAGACAGTCAAGAGGAGAAGGTAAACACTTGCACCACACCACACTCATCACATAGTCCCTCAAAACCTACACCACCAAAACACACAGAAGCACAAAACACACACCTACATTTACGGAGGCTCTCAGTACAAATCTGCCCAAACAACAGAGACCTCCAAAGCAGAAATGCAAGCAACCTCCAACTCCCCAACACAACCCAAATGACACATAGCCCACATACTCAGTGTGCCACTCAACTACAGCCCATAAGGCATAACGTACCCAACACTCTAGTCATAGGTGACTCTATAATCAGGCACACTGATGTTCCACTCACCAGGCTAAACAAGGAAAAAGTTACTGCCTGTCAAGTGCCAGGATCCGCCACATAATGCACGCCCTCAGGTCACTCCACAACAAGTACAAATATGACTCTGTCATTGTCCATGTTGGTGTGAATGACCTGAGACGTACCTCCCTGGACTACATGAAAAGAGACATGGAGGAGCTCTCCAATCTTGTAGCCCAGGCCAGTATGAACCTAGCCCTGAGTAGCATCCTACCATCACCCAGAATGACACCGAAGTACAATGACAAAATGATTGACTTTAACAATTGGCTAAGCTTCTGGTGTCATTCTAAGGGAATCCAGTATCTGTCTGCCTGGGATGATATGATTGACAGACCACGCTGCTTTGCCAGAGATGGCCTGCACTTGTCGCCCTTGGGATTCCGGATACTGGCAAAGGCTCTTGCCACCCCTATAGTGCCTTTTTTAGGCAAGGTTCAAATGACAAATTCACCACCGTAACAGGTACAAGCAAGCAAAATCTGAAGGTAATGCTACTCAATGCTAGAAGTCTAAACCTCAAAATGCACTCACTCGAGGCACTCCTTAAAATGGAGAACATTGACATCTGTGCAGTGACAGAGACCTGGTTCAAAGTTCCAGAGAGCACCCCTACATTACCAGGCTATAATTCATACCACACCTTTCGGCCACCAAACCCAGACCAAAACACTAAAGGTGGAGGCGTGTCCATATTCATTAAGGATATCCACACCTCCAAGCTAGTTGCTCAGCATAATGCACCCGAGTTTATCCAAGTTCAAATAACTCTAGGCAAAACCGCAATCCAGATTGTATCTTGCTACAGACCCCCACCATGCCCCAGGATTCCCACTCCTCTTTACTTGATACACTGGAAAATATTAAGGTACAACCCAACACTCTAATAATGGGTGATTTCAACTACCCTACCATTAACTGGGAAAACTACTCATGTAACAACTCTTTTGCTCAACGGTTTCTGGAAATCATCAATTCCAACGCCTTGGATCAACTTATCCACACCCCCACCAGGGGAAGCAATATCCTAGACCTGGTCATCACCAACATGGGTGACTGGTGTTCCACACCAGAGGTCAGCTCCTCGTTGGTCAGATCCGACCACAAGCTAATCACCCTAGACATCCGCATCCCGCTCCCACCCCCCATTAGGAAAACAACCGTAAAAAAATTCTCCAAGACAGAAGTGGCAAACTTCACGACACCCATGCAGATGGACAACAGAGGTACGACTGCTGAATCCTACACAAATGCACTTTATAAGCACTTACACGAGTGCATGGATCGTGCTATCGATAACAGAACCAAGATGCTATCCTCCAAAAAAAAGGAAGCCAATCTGGTGGTCTTATGCCATAAACAAACTCTACAACAGAAGAAAGAAACTGTTGCAAAAAAAGAGTAAAATCCCACGATTGGAGGAGCTCTCTGGTCAGCCTCAGTAAGAAGCTAAGATCCCTCATAAAATCCTCCAAAGCTAGTTATGAAAACAAAATTGCCATTGATTCTAAAGACAAACACAAAGCATTCTATAGCTATGTCAAAAATCTCAATGGCAACACTCAAATCTGCTCTGAGTTACAGCACAATGACACTAAATATACAGAACCAACTGATATTGCCAACATTCTGGCAGATAGGTTCAGTGCTAACTTTACCCCCCCTCTCACCCCCTAAAGGGCCCATCTTTATACCGGAAGAATGGAATGTTCCTGTAATCACGGCTGCACAGGTAAAAACCTCACACTCCAAAGCCAAGAACACAGCATCCATGGGACCTGACAACATCCCAGGCTGCCTTCTACATGAACTACAAAATGAACTGGCACCCCACATATGTACCATGTTCAATCATAGCCTCACCTCAGGCTTTGTGCCCATTGAATGGTGCACCGTGAGTTATCCCACTCCACAAAGGGGGGCCACAACAGACCCCGGGAACTACCGCCCCATTAGCTTGATGAGCCTCGTCTGAAAGGCCATGGAACTCATAAACAAAGACATTGGAGATCTCCAAACACTGGACCCCACACAGTTTGAGTTTGTAAAAGGCAGATCATGTCTCCTAAACCTGAGAGACTTCTTTGAAGTAGTCACCAAAGCCATAGATGAGGGTAAGGTGGTTCACACAGCCTATCTAGATCTCGCCAAGGCATTCAACACCATCCCCCACTCTGGAATTATAGATAAACTCACTAAACTAGATATAAATCCCTATGTCACAAGATGGGTTGCCAACTGGCTTACTGACAGAACCCACACTGTGAAAGTAGCAGACTCCAAATCAGACTTCAGACCAGTGACAAGTGGAGTCCCACAGGGTTCAGTCCTGGGTCCTCTCCTGTTTGGTATCTACTTCTCTGAAGTACAGGCTAACACAGAAGGTCTTTGGCTAACTAAATTCGCAGATGACTGCAAACTAGGAGCCATAATCGAAACTCCTAACAATGCGGACATTCTACAAAAGGGCCTCACTGAGACAGATGCCTGGTGTCAAAGACATGGTCTCAAGCTGAATGCCAAAAAGTGCATTGTCATCCCCTTTGGTAAAAACTCTGTACCCATAAACTACCACATAGGCGGTAGTCTACTTAACACCGAATGTGTGATGAGAGACCTTGGGACACAGGTGGACAGTAGTCTCTCATTTGATAATCACATCGCCACAGTGGTCAGGAAATCCTTCTATGTGACACACCTCATCAAAAAAGGTTTCTCATCCAGAAAAAAAGAGGTCATTGTTCCCCTCTACTCATCACTCATTAGACCCATCATAGAGTACAATGTCCATTTTGGTATGTACCTCACAAGACATCTACAACAACTGGAAAGGCTGCAAAAATACCTCACAAAGAGGATTACTGGCCTCAAACAGATGCCTTACGCAGACCATCTAAAAAAACACCAGCTTTACTCCGTCGCATATCGCCTACTCAGAGGCGATCTCTGCCTAACATACAAAGCTATGTCAAACCCAGAGCTGTTGGACATGATCCACTTAAAGAAATCCCAATCCCTCCTAGATACACGCTCTAGGGACATAAACCTTGTCACCACAATAAACAGAACATGCTAGAGGGATAGATTCCTGTCCCAGAGACTTCCCATACTCTGGAACAGACTACCTATCTATGTCAAACAGAGCTCCTCATTAGCACTCTTCAAGAAAAATCTTGATGATTGGATGGGTAATAGGAAATTCACCCCAGGGATCACTTCTGTGATTCTGCTTGACAGGGGTACAGGAAAATAATTTTCTTGGGTGGCGAAAGCTAGGGTACCTTTTTGGCTAGGCTTGTATAGGCCCTAGGACCAATAGCCTAGTACCTACCCTATGAACCTATGAACTGATATCAGCCAGAAACCGAATATCAATGAAGTGAACTACCCCTACTTATCACTGGCTATGCAGGAATTCTAACAAGCACTAAATTCTAACAAGCATTAACTGAAAAAATAGCCACAACTTCCAGCTAGATAGTATTCAATGCAACACAAATAAATCAATTTAAATGCTGTATTATTTGAAAAAAGTGCAAATAAATATTTACTTAAATTCACTTATACGTCCAGTTGATTGCATGTAGGTCTTAGCTGGCCAAAGCACATAGATCCTAGGTGTACTAATGTGAGATGCTATGAAGGGATTAGAGGAAAATGTGAGAGAAGGGGAAAATGTAGGATAGAAGGTGAAGGTTGGCTGCGGTATTTAAAATAGTTGGTGTTGGTTGCCTAAGGTGGCTGGGTGTAAAAGGTAGTGATAAGAACTGGGGGGAGGTAAAGAAGAGAAGAGTTTAGTTGTAGTATGTTAGTTCAGTTTGAGGAGGTAGAGAGGGGTATGTAGTATGTTTGGAAATGGGATGAAAGTAGAAAGTGTGGAGGAGTGTCAGCTGGGCGATGTCAACAGTAATGGTAGACAATAGTTTGTTATAGTGGAGTGTAAAAAGATAGTGTAGAGTAAGGTGGGTGCAGAGAAAAGCAGACAGTAACAGGGTGGGGGAGGTAGAACATAACTGGGCACCAGTCCTCTTGAGACAACATGATAGAAAATTTGTCAAAGATTATGGATTATTTGGCTCCACAAAGTATCACCAGGAGTCAAAATTACTGTGGTGTTATTTTATTGCTTTTAAAGGTGTAAGGGCAGTAGTCACTCAAAAGTGGGTGGGGCAACAGTGAGGGAGGAGATTTTACATGGGATGTTAGTAACTAGCAAATTATGACGTGAATGATTGTTGGACTTGAAGTTGGGTTTAGTATGTGCAGAAATTAGCTGAAGTCCATGTCTACAAACTGCTTACTAAAGTTGTGCTTATTTTGATTGATTGATTAGGTTTATGTTGCAATTTCCCATATTATATATTTTTTTAACTTGGGGTTGGAGTGTTTAAACTGTGTTCATTAGAAGGTTGGATTTTGTTTATGAGGAAGGCAGGCTAATGCTATTTTTATTTTCTGTTGGTTTGTTTTGTTTTTGTGGGTTCTTTATAACTAGTCAGTTTGGGTCATACTCATAGCAGGAGTTAATTTTGGCACATGAATAATTGCAACCCAGATTTGTATAGAATCAATGTGCTCTTTCTATTGTTCTTGGACTGCTGTACCTATATAGGTGCAACACAGAAGATGTTTAATCCATGATTCTTTAATTGTAATGAATTTTAATTTATTAATTTTGCAAGAATGCATCAAGTTTGAATATATTATTTGTACCTTCTGCGTTGATCAAGCAGTATTTAAGTGGGGTTTGAGTTTTTTTAAATGTTTGGCCTAAATGTGAATCTGGGGTTTGCTTCAGTGTTGCTTTGTAACAGAACACCTATAATTGAAGACAGCCTGAACATGAATTTGGATACCTATGATGAGATAACTGTTATGTTTAGTGATAAATGAATTATGGGACAGATGTCTGGTGGTAAGGGAAGTTATGTGATCTATGGGAGTGTGAAGGTGCATTAACTGTTATACTGAGGCATGATCTTTTAAAGTTGGGCTCATAGCTGCTGTTTGACAGAAGAAACAATACTACAGTTCGAGCCGTAATTGGCAAGCGAAATAAATACTGTGGTTTGAGATGATCAGACACTGGGGACATATAATGTTCAATGGCATCTATGGTATATGAAGGTAATATGTAAGAGAAGGATATGGGTGGACATGGTGGAGATTAGCTGTGTGTGTTAGTTTAGTAGGGTAAATGTATTATTTCCTGGATTTTTTTTTGGGGGGGGGTGGTGTAGTAAAGATGTTGTTAGCTTTTGTTCTGTGTTACAGGTATAGTGGAGGATATGTGTGGTTACAGGAGGGGAAGAGTGGGGAGAGAACACTAGATCGGTGTTCATTCATAGTTTGTGGGAATGCCTACTGGAGTGTATGAGCATTAGAGAATGGAAAGAATAGTTGTTGACATAAGTTTAGCACTGATGTGTTGTTATAAAGCAATTAATTAGTCTTTGGTCTTTATTTGCTAGGCTAGACAGAAACAGTACTGTTGTGTAAGATCTTAAAACAACAGATATCCTTCTCTTCACTGGTACAGTATTCCTTACAATAGGGATCACATGCCAAGGGTGGCCTGACATCCACCAGTATACCAAAGCCTTTGGGTTGCTTTAAGGTACGGCGTACGTGACACATATGCTCCCCATTTATAGCGTAGGGCATAAAGATGACGTCCGGACATACCATTTTCAGAACTGAGAGCCCCAAAAGGAACACCAGTCCAATGGAAAAAAAAAGAGGTAAACAGTATATCTAGAAGAGAAAAGAACCAGGGGAGGAGGGACAGAGTAAATACTGCAACCATGAAAAGAAGGACATCTACCATTATGGTAAGCTCTTACAGAACTGTACTATGTCCTTCCATTTCACTGTTGCATTACTCTTTACAACAGGGAGAGTAGAAAGGCTCAGGAAGAAGTGAGGGAGGATAATGGACCAGCAGAGCTCTCCAGGAACCCATGGAGAATGGCCTAGCAAAGCCAGCTCTAGCTCTGGAAATCACATCCAATTTATAGTGCTTGGTAAATGTATGCAGAGAAGTCCAGGTAGCTGCCTCAAGAACAGAGTTAGCATCCAAACCCTTAAAAAAAGCAGAAGAAACCACAGCTCTAGTATAATGAGCCGTAGCAGAAGAAAAAAAGGATCTTCCCATGGAAGGCATAACAAAGAGAAATAGTTTTCTTGGAAACAGCCAAACATAAGGACCTAGGATGAATGAAAATGAAAACGCTGATCAGATTTATGAAAAATCTTAGCCTTATCCAAAAAAAATCTGAGTTCTCTAAGCACATCCAAAATGTACAGCACTTTCCCACTAGCAGATTGCATAGAAGCGAAAAAAGTGGGCAAATGTATATACTAATTAAGACACAACTCATTGACCACCTTGGGCATAAAAGAAGGATTAGTATGAAGGGACATGCTGTCCTTATGGAAAACTAAAAAAGGAGGACAAGCCATAAGGGCTTGAAGCTCAGACACCCATCTGGCAGAAGGAAAGGCCAACTAAAGTACAGTCTTCCAACAATAATGCTGTAAGGAAGCTGAAGCTGGAGGCTCAAAAGAAGCCTGGGTCAATTTTATTAAAACAAAATTAAGATTACAGAGAAGAGGGGCAGGGTTCCTGGGAGGTCTATTATGAGGGACACATTTAAGAAACTGTTTAGCCTCAAATCTATATGCTGAAGGAAGAGATAAAGGCAGACAAGTTGAAACAGCCGATAAGTGGGCCTTAACAGAAGAAAAAGCCAAACCAGCAGCAGGCCTTAACAGAAGAAAAAGCCAAACCAGCAGTGAGCAGTTTACACACACAAGATAGAACCAAATGAACATCCACCGAAAATGGATTGGATCTGGGTTTCCAGAAAGACACCAAACAGAAAACCACTTCCATTTGGATAAGTAGGATTTCCTAGTTATGGACTTCCTGGCCTCCTGCAGGACCCTATGCATGTCCTCAGAAAAATGGTGTCTCTATGGAATCAAAATCCATATGCCCACAGTGTCAGCTGAAGTGTGGAAAGGTGAGGATGGATGAGAGATCCATTGTCTTGTGTAAGTAGGTCCACACTGTGAGGTAACCTGTGATGATTGCCTTTGGCTAAATGCAGAAAAAGAGGGAACCAATGCTGTATGGGCCAAAAGCGAGTCACCAGTAAGATTTTAGGAACATCCTGTTGTATTTTAAACCAGACTTTTGGAAGGAGAGTAAGGGGAGGAAAGGCATAAAGAAACATCTCCCTCCAAGAAAGACAGGGTGCCCACCTTCCAGACTCGAGGACCTGAGGCTCTGGCACAAAAAAGAGGAAGAAGTCTGTTCAGAGGGGAGGCAAATAGAGCTACATGAGGAATACCCCACTTGTGAGCAATGCCCAGAAACATCCCTGTGAAACAGCCACTTGTGGGATTGTGTTATGGACCTGCTCAGAGAGTCTGCCACAATGTCCTGACCTGAAGGAATATAAACTGCCGGAATGGTCATGCAATAGTGGATAGCTAGACCCCACACTTGAAGAGCCAACCATCAAAGGAGGTAAGATCTCATCCCCCTTAACTGTTTACATACCACATCACTGTGGTATTGTCTGTAAACACCTTGAGAGGCCCTGGGGAGGATAGAGGTGAAATGCTTGAAGAGCCAGCAGAAGAGCTCTCATCTCCTTAACAACGATGTGGTGTTTCCTTTGTTGAGGTGACCAAGGACCTGCACCTCTAGAGAACAGAAGGATGCACCCAATCCATGTCTGAAGCATCTCTGAACAGCTCCTGAGAGGGAAGAGGGAGTTGAAAAGGGAGCCCTGGATTGAGAGTCAAGTGCTGAATCCACCAATGAAATTCCAGCTTGAGACATGGAAGAAGAGGAACAAAGAAGTCCAGGGGAGTAGAAAGTTGAAGCCAAACTGACGTTAGAAACCACAGAAGTTTTCTCATGTGGAATTTGGCAAAAGGGACCATATGAATGGTGGAGACTATAAAACCTAGAGGTCTCAGAAACTCCTTTGCTGTGATTAAGGCCAGAGGAGGAAGGGATTGAAAGAAAGACTTGAGAGTCAAGACCTTGGGAGGAGGCAGGGATGCCAGCATTGGAATAGTCTGGATCCTGCACCCCAGAAATACGTGATGCTGTGAAGGAGTCAAAAAGGATTTTTGGAAATGTATACTTAACCCCAGGCTTTGCAAAAGGGAAATGTCAAAGTGAAGATGCTGAGTAGAATCTCTGGAGAGGATGGCTGAAGCAGGAGAATATCGAATGAGGAAAAGATTTGTAGCCCTCTTAGCCTGCAAAAAGCAATCATAGGAGTGAGGCATTTGGTGAATACCCGTGGGGCAGTAGAAAGGCTAAAGGACAAAGAAGACAACTAAAAATGTCAGGAAGCAACAGAGAAATATAAAAACTTCCTAAAAAGGGGATGAATAGGAATGTGAAGATAAGCATCCTTGAGGTCCAGAGACTCTAGAAAAGCCTAAGGAAGCAGAAGAGGGAATAAAGTCTGAAAGGACAACATTTGAAAGGAACAGACCTTCAGAAAGGTGTTTAAATGACAGAGGTCTAGAATGGCTCTCCAAGTGCCCTCTTTCCTGGGAACCAAATACTCTGGTGTAAAACCCCTTTTCCCTTTGAGAAACTGGAAATTCTTGAATAGCTCATTGAGTCAAATGATCCAGAAGCACCCCTGGAAAGAAAGCCGACAGTTCCTGAGGGGGCTGAGGAATGCCCCTAGAAGGAGGAAGAGATTTCCAGACCGTGTAATACCCAAGGCAGATAATGGAAAGAATCCAGGAATCCTGAGTAATCTTTAACTAAACTGGAAGGGATAGGTAAAGATGAAGAAAAAGACGAATGTGACTGAGAAGAACAGGATAGCAAGACAGCACCTGGTTTGTCAGGAAAAGGAGCTTTCTGGATCACAACAGTCTGGGTAGCTTTAGCAGAAGTCCTTTTACCCCCCCCCCTTACCCTTGGGAAGAGAATGAGACTGCCTACGAACAAAGGCTGACTTATTAGAATAATTTCTTTGAAATTTAGGCACAGGAGAAACAAAAACATGTTTAAATTCCTGTAAAGCATTGTTCTCATCCTGAACAGACAGACAAATCAGCAGCAGTTGGACCAAATAAGAGTTTGTTATCCAGAGGAGTATCCATCAACTTAGGCTTAATATTGTCAGAAAAAGGTTGAAGCTGAAGCCATTATATCTCCTCATCACAGAACCAAAACCAACAGCTCTGGCACAGGTCGCTGCTACATCATAACTACACTTACTAGAATGGTGAGCCACCTGAAAAGAAGTTCCCATCAAGGAGATAGCAGAAGTCTCTGCTTCAGAATCAGGAAGGTCAGAAATTTACTTGACAGGCTTGAGAAAGAAGAGCCAAAATATATCTGGACATATAAATCTGGTAATTAATAACCCTAAAAGCCAAGGTAGCAGAGGTATAAACCTTACCCAGCCTTTCCATAGTCTTACTGTCTTTATCAGAATGAAGAAGCTTTGTAGAAGGCAGTAACTGAGATTTCTTGTCAGATACCACAGGCATCACAGAGGCATCAGCTGAAAGACATTTATAAAGGAATTTGCAATTCTCAGGCACCCTGTAAAACCTGTCAGTTTTTTGGGGGGCAGGGGGCTGGAGTCTGGAGCATGAGATGCAGTAGAAAAAGCATCCAACAAAGCAACCAAAAACAGGAGGGACAGCATAAAGTCTGGGAGTGTCAATTTGCAGAAGCTTGTAATACCTCTTCTGCACCTCAGAAACCTGAGCACAATCCCATTAAAAAAATTATATCATCCTGAAAATTGTGTCCCCGAAGGAAATCTCTTAAAAGGGAGTGTCAGGACTAGTAGACTCCTCTTCCTCAGAAACCTAGTCTAAAGGAAAAGGAATCTGGAATGAATAAGGAAGGGACTGCTTCATCTGAATCCCCCTCTTCCTCAGAGGAATTCTGTTCCCTAGGCTTTTTAAAAGGAGTTGAGGGCCAAGGTGGAGTAGGAAAAGAAACTCCCTGAGGAGGTTTCAAAGGCATAAGGACACTAAACAAACCCTGAGTGAAATTCTGCCATTCACTCTGAGGGTCCTTAGGAGTAGGAGAAACATGCTTTGTTTTTTGTTTCTTTTTCAAAGGGATGTCTGCCCTGTAAAATTTAGAAGAATCAGACAGTGGGCAACATTCCACAATCCTAGTCAGAACTTCCTCTCTAACCAAAATTTGAGAAACACCCCAGGCCCTTTGGTAATAATCAGCTGTGGTTCCCCCTGAACATCTGAATCAGACATCTACCAGCCCTCTAGGGATGTAACTGAGGTTGAACCCATGCCAGCTTCAGAAGGGATCACGGCAGAGGAGTCCAACAGAGGAGCTGGGAAATCCTCCCGGCTTTCACTAGCCTTGGGAGAGATGTCCAGTGGAGGTGGTACAGCAGAAGAATTGGACCGAGACTTCTTGACCTTCTTCATGGACTGCTGACCCTCAGAGCAGTAAGTACCCTCCATAGTGTCTTTCACTAAAACTTTAAGACATTGGGTCTCTAAATATAAGTCCAAAGAGGATAGCCAACTGTGGAGAGCCTTTGGGACAAAAGCCTGACAGATGGAACAGGATGTATGGTCATGGGAAGCAGTGAGTTAAAATGAGCACTGCTCATGACTGTCTTTATGGGGAATCTGTCTCCCAGACTAGCATTCATCCTTTCTGGATAACACAAAACCCAACAAGCAACAAATAAAGGGAAAAAATAAGAGCAAAAAACCCCAATGGGGCACTTAACTGAAAACGGCTTGGTGAATCAGCAGCAAAATGAGCATTCAGACCGACGATCACAAGATGGTATTCAGCCTGGCAGCAAAGATGTTCTGAGGCTGGTACATCCAGTTGTCAAGTTTATGCCCTACACTATATGTGGGGAGCATGTGTGTGATGTACGGCATACCTTAAAGCAACCTAAAGACTTTGGTATACTGGCTAGATGTTGGGACTGCCCTTGGCAGGTATCCCTATGATGAGGAACACTGCAACAGTGGCATTGAAGGACATATAACTGTTACCCTTCAATTAATCATATAGACCATCCTTCAAATTTAAGTAAAAAGATATTAATATATGACTCAATGCTGAGAAGCTTGAAGGATGTAGGTCCTAGAATTCAGACATACCTAGTTACTGTCTCATGAGTAAGTGGTTGTAGGAGAAGTGATATTCTAGTATAAAGATTTTATGTAATCAACAAATTAGTAATGATACTATTATAGTAGAAGGAGGTTCTAATGCTGAAACAAAAAACAAAGAAATCTTCCACAGGGCTGTGGGGGGAGATTATTGATTTAAGTAAGATTTATGGTTTTACATTTGCATTTTTTGATATTTGCTCTACTCTTTGAATTACAGGTGCCTCTAGGCTAAAATAACTGCTGCTCAATGTGTCTTAAACCTGAATGTAATGTTATGTATATATAACTCTGAAAATAATGTTATGTTTTGTAAAGTGTTTTATAATAAATTAGTACTGTATGTGCTAAATGCTGGTATTGCTTATGATTGTAATCTGCTTGAAACTAGCATTTACTAAATGTTAAATGTGTATTATTATCTTGGAGCTTCTCTCCCTGGGCCTCCACTGAAAATGGACATATATCCAGTCTGACTATCCCGGTCAACAAATGTAAAATAAAATAAATAAATAATAAATAAATTTACCGATTACATCATAAGGGAATCTTTAAAAAAGCTCTGTGAATGTAATGTCACTGACGGAAATTCTAGATAGCAGATTGGTGTACTTTTGTAAGAATATGCTGAAATTAAATCATGAAGAAAATCTTATAGTAGAAAATATCAGACTGACTGGTTAAATTTTTTTTTTTTTTTTTTTTTTAGGGTAGATAAAGTTTCTAGTTTTTGTAATACCCATCTAAAATGTTTGTTGACCAATGTTTGTAGTCTTAGTAACAAGCTGGCTGAGTTGGAGACCACAGTGGGTGACCAGTTTTACATGCTATTCAAAATACAGACTTGGTTTAGTCAGAATATTTTTTTCAACAATTCCCAGTTTTAGGGGCATCACATTTGTAGGCCTATATAGAAAGGTGGGGGAAGTATCCATTTATATCTCAACAAAACTTTCTTCTATGACATCTTTTAGTATTGCAAATATTTCATTTTTATCTGCAAAAATTGATGACGGTACATGTTATAGGGATGTTGCCCTTTTTATCATCTTCCCAATATTACTAAAGAGGATGACATTGAATTATGTAATTGCATCGCTAACTGCTTTGTGGACAAATCTGAAAGTTGCAGGAGACTCAAATGCTCCAGATACTGAATGATCTGCCCTTGTTCCTCTCATAAATTTAATAATAAAATAATAACAGATAGCATTACTACTATTTATTCACAGATAATTAAAGGTACCACCAGGGGTTGTAATACTTTTTATGTATACTGGATAAATAGTAGTTTAGTCTGTAAGTGCTGTTGTATTGACCCTCAGCAAGGGTGGTCTTATCATCTCTGTGTGATTTTTGAGACTTAAGTGTTTGTTCTTCCACTAGTTGTGGATAAGGTAGTTAAAATAAAATTCTATTGTGTTGCAATCAGTGCTGATATTTGTTTATGGGATAGGGAATCTAATGTTGAAGGGCAGTATATTCATGAATGTTTATCAACATTTTTTTAGTTACATAAAACAAAATTACTGACTGTTTTGTTCCTCTTAATATAGTTTCCAAGACTAGAAAGATACATTTTCACTGGTGAAAAAGTAGTCTTACCAAGATTAAAAACAAAAGTTATAGAACTCATGCAAATACTCTAGGGCTCACCCAATGCGAGTTAAGAAGAAAAAACTGCAATAATTTCAAGAAATCATACTCAAGACAGATTTTTTAATCAAGATTTATGTATGAGTCTAACTTGACAATTAATATGAAAGATAAACTTAAAATCAATGATCAAACATTTTCATAGTTATGGGTTAGATGGAAACATCGGGGACAAGTTATGTTACTGAACCTAAAGATCTGGTAAAAATTTTTGCTGATGGCTTTTTGACTAATCTACAGTCTGAAACTTCTGTAACTTACTCCTTTAATAGTTTGTCTGATAAATGTCCCTTGCTGGGGAAAGAGGATTTAAAGAAAGCTCTGTTTAACATAAAATCAATTACATCTGTTTGACCCAATGGGTTGAATGGATTTCTTTTATCAAGTCTTTCCAATCTATTTCAAAATTTCAAAGATCATTTGTAGAAGGTTATGTAACCAATATTTGGAAAGAGTCAATTGTTATACTCATTCAAACATGTAAACCAAGTTTAAGTATTGATAATTACAGACCAATCAGCCTTGCCTACATTGTGGGGGAAATGTTTTGAACATGCATCATCCTTTCATCATATGCTTGATTTCAGCAGTGATATACATCAAGATAGCTTTATTTCTAGGAGGTTAAGCATATCAAATTTGATATATTTCTACAAACATTTAATGAAAACAACTCCTCAGTATACCCAGTACTGAAAACAAGTCAACTTATAAACAAAAACAATACCAGATGGGAAGGCAATACTCAAAAACTGCACTAATTCAAAAAAATATTATAAGACAGCAAAATAAAACAGGTTAAATGCTTTTGTCCTACTAGTTGGACATCTTCAGAACCTGAATTAATTCATTAAAGTTGTGGATTTAAAATCGAGAATGAAGGAACATTCCCACAAACACATCCAATAAGCAAAACACACGCCCGCATAATTCGGCCAGTCAAACTGAGCCATTGGCAAAATTTGTGGATTACAAATTGAAACATTTGTTCCTTTCTGAGCATGGTCACCTCAGTTCAATTGACAAGGATCTGGTGTGTGACTTTATGGATTTAGTTTTAAGTAACCACTTTTTGTCTTTTGATGGAGAGTTCTACAAGCAGAACCAGGGTGTAGCAATGGAAGCAGCATGCGCCCCATTGTTTGCCAATTCTGAAATATTGAGATGGGAGTTACATGAATTATTTCAATCACCTCTTTTTCAATACCGCTTGGTATATTACAGATACCTTGATGATCTTTTATTCATTTGGAATGGCAAGATGGAGCAACTTAACTTTTTTATGGATTATGTTCAATCAAGTTTGAGTTTTTTAAGGTTTTCCTGCACAGTTAATTGTAATTTTGCTACATATTTGGATGTATCACTCATAAAGAAGGGTAATGGCACATTGGTTACACATGTATATAGGAAACCTACTTATTGTAACACCTATTTGTATTTTACCAGTTGTCATTCCTTCAATCGGAAGAAAGACATGGTAAGAAGTTAACTTATATGTGCATCACACCTAACTTCTGAGGATGCGGACTGTTTAGAGGAGTTTGCGACAATCAAGCATATGTCCAGTGACCGTGGATACCCCCCTGATCTGCTTGAGACTATCAGGTGTGAGGTTTGATTGGGGAAGCAAGAGAGATTTGCACCAATAATTATACACAGTCTGAACTCCTACTCCTGTTCCCAAGGTGGACATGAACTTTGGTGCATACAACAACATGATAGTGTTGTACACTGGGGATGTGAAGTAATTGAAAAAATATAAAGAAAAACTGGTTGATCTTACAGTGTGATAGTAGTATCTGTCATTTAACTCTTCACCCACCTTTACATATAAAAACAAGCCCAACATGAAATCTTTACTTGAAAGACCAGTGAGTAATTATGGCGTTCCTATCACTAGGAAATGTGAACACTGTTCTCAGTATGTTTACATTAATGGGAACAGAACAGGTTATATAATAAATAAGATTTTGTTCTGGGATGACAGTACTTTTTTAAACTGCAAATCACAGAGGTTAATCTATTTGGCAACTTGTTCCACTTGTCCCGTATTTTATGTGGGCAAAACTAAAAACAGTCTCAAACAATGGATTTATCAGCATCAATACAGCATTAGTAAAAAAGACAATAAGAGTGTCCTGGCTAGGCACATTATGTACTGTGAGAGATTTGAGAGGTTTTTGTTTTTAGTCCTGAAGCAGATAAGAATATCACCATTTAATTGTGATTGGGAAAATCATTTGCTCTACAGAGAAATGTATTGGCAATTAAAGTTTGATGCCACTAATCCCCCAGGGCGCAATGAAATTATTTCAATAACTAATGATTTAAAGAAACGAGCCCTGGAGGATAAGTAGTTTCCCTATTGAGTGTGCCATATATACGCACTATTGTATGCTGGGTTTGCTTTCAGGTCTTATTATTCTACACAGCAACTGATGATGTAATTATTTTTGATTGGCCGAATTATGCAGGTGTGTGTTTTGCTTATTGGATGTGTTTGTGGGAGTGTTCCTTCATTCGCAATTTTAAATCCGCACTTTTAATGAATTAATTCAGGTTCTGAAGATGTCCGAACAGTAGAACAAAAGCGCTTAACCTGTTTTATTTTACTGTCTTATAATTGTTTTTTGAATTAGTAAAGTTTTTGAGTATTGCCTTCCCGACTGGTACTGTATACAAGGAGAGTGTGTTGAGTAGATGGAAAGAGTACTTTAAAGGGCTGATGAATGAAGAGAATGAGAGAGAGAGAAGGTTGGATGATGTGGGGATAGTGAATCAGGAAGTGAAGCAGATTAGCATGGAGGAATTAAGGACAGCTATGAAGAGGATGAAGAATGGAAAGGCTGTTGGCCCAGATGACATACCAGTGGAAGCATGGAGGTGCTTAGGATAAATGGCAGTGGAATTTTTAACCAGATTGTTTAATGAAATTTTGGAAAGTCAGAGGATGCCTGAGGAGTGGAGAAAAAGTGTTTTGGTACCTATCTTTAAGAATAAGGGTGATGTGCAGAGTTGAAGTAACTACAGAGGGATAAAATTGATCAGTCACAGCTTGAAGTTATGGGAAAGAGTAGTGGAAGCTAGGTTAAGAAGGGAGGTGATGATTAGTGATCAGCAGTATGGTTTCATGCCAGGAAAGAGCACTACAGATGCAATATTTGCTCTGAGAGTGTTGTTGGAGAAATACAGAGAAGGTCATAAGGAGTTGCATTGTGTTTTTGTGGACTTAGAGAAAGCATATGACAGGGTGCCTAGAGAGGAGTTGTGATACTGTATGAGGAAGTCGGGAGTGGCAGAGAAGTATGTAAGAGTGGTACAGGATATGTACAAGGGTAGTGTGACATTGGTGACGACTGCAGTGGGAGTGACAGATACGTTTAAGGTGGAGGTGGGATTACATCAAGGATCAGCTCTGAGCCGTTTCTTATTTGCAGTGGTGATGGACAGGTTGACAGATGAGATTAGACAGGAGGCCCCGTGGACTATGATGTTTGCAGATGACATTGTGATATGTACTGAGAGTAGGGACCAGGTTGAGGAGACCCTGGAGAGGTGGAGATATGCTTTAGAGAGGAGAGGAATGAAGGTCAGCAGGGCTAAAACAGAATATATGTGTGTAAATGAGAGGGAGGGTAGAGGAATGGTGAGAATGCAAGGAGTAGAGTTGGTAAAGGTGGATGAGTTTAAGTACTTGGGATCAACAGTTCAGAGTAATGGTGAGTGTGGAAGAGAGGTGAAGAAGAGAGTACAGGCAGGGTGGAATGGGTGGAGGAGAGTGTCAGGAGTGATTTGTGACAGACAGGTACCAGTAAGAGTGAAAAGGAAGGTCTACAAGAGGGTAGTGAGACCAGCTATGTTATATGGGTTGGAGACGGTAGCATTGACGAAAAGACAGGAGTCAGAGCTGGATGTGGCAGAGTTAAAGATGTTAAGATTTGCACTGGGTGTGACTAGGATGGACAGGATTAGGAATCAGTATATTAGAGGGTCAGCTCAGGTTGGACAGTTTGGAGACAAAGCAAGAGAGGCGAGATTGCGTTGGTTTGGACATGTGCTGTGGAGGGATGCTGGGTATATTGGGAAAAGGATGCTAAGGATAGAGCTGCCACGTAAGAGGAAAAGAGGAAGGCCTAAGATAAGGTTTATGGATGTGGTGAGAGAGGACATGCAAGCGGTTGGTGTGAAAGAGCATGATGCAGAGAACAGGAAGAAATGGAAACAGATGATCCACTGTGGCAACCCCTAACTGGAACAGCCGAAAGAAGATGATGATGATGCCTTCCCGACTGGTATTGGTTTTGTCTATAAACATTTAGTAAACACCCTAGATGAAGGTTTTTCTGTGGATGAGGTTTATTTGGATTTGGTGAAAGCTTCTGACCGTTCCCATGTACTTTTTATTTCAAATTTTGAATAAGTCTGATATGAATACTTGTATATCCAGAAGTATGATCAATTGGTTGACAGGAAATGTAGAGTCAGAATTTGTTCTAATTACAGAGTGATTGATATTATTAATCAAGGTGAGATGAAAACTCTACAAAGTTCCATCTCAAGGGTATGCCACAAGGATCAGTTCTGGAACCAGTATTGGTTGGCCTACTAATGAAAGGAGCTTACTAAGTTTTTTGAGGGCTTGAAAATTGGTAGTATGGTTACTGATACCATGGATCACTTTTATCTTCAATAATATTTGTATTCTTTAACCAGCTGGGTGTTATCAAAGGGCATGACATTTAATAATAGTAAATGTATGGTTGTGCATTTTGGGGATAAACATTTTTTATATCGTTATGCCCTGGATAATTGCATTTGTTTATCTTCTGACTCAGGACTTTGGTGTATACTGGTCAACTCATCTCTTAAGTTTGATGTGAACACCAACAAGTAATAAAGAGGTATTAGGGTCTTATCAAAGCCATATTGTGCCGTTTAACCAGTAGAGATAAACATGGTTTGATTCAGCTATACTCTTCTAGTATAAGTCCTATAATTGAATATGGTGGCTTTTTTGTCTCCTCGAGCATTTCACAGTTCAAGGTGCTTGGCCATGTACAAAAACAAGTACTACTCAGGTACCAGGTTGAAAATAGCTGTCTTGTAGTAACTTTACCCCCCTCACCCCCTAAAGGGCTCATATCTATACAGGAAGAATGCAGAGTCACTGTAATCATAACTAAGCAGGTAAAAGCTGCACTCTCTAAAGCCAAAAACACAGCATCCATGGGACCGGACAATATCCCAGGCTGCGTTTTACACGAACTTCAGAACGAACTGGCTCCCCACTTAAGCACCACGTTCAATAATAGCCTTGCATCAGGCTTTGTGCCCACTGAATGGCGCACAGCAACAGTTATCCCACTCCACAAAGGGGGAGCCACCACTGATCCCAGGAACTATCGACCTATTAGCCTGATGAGCCTGGTCTGCAAGGCCACGGAACGTATCATCATGGAACTCATAAACAAAGACAATGGTAACCTCCAAACTCTGGATCCCACCCAGTTCGGGTTTGTGAAAGGCAGATCATGCCTCCTGAACCTGACCGACTTCTTTGAGGCAGTCACCAAAGCCGTAGATGAGGGTAAGGTGGTTCACACAGCCTATCTTGACTTCGCCAAGGCTTTCGACACCATCCCCCATTCTGGAATTATAGCTAAACTCACTAAACTAGGTATAAATCCCTATGTCACAAGATGGGTTGCCAACTGGCTCACTGACAGAACCCACACTGTAAAAGTTGCAGACTCCAAATCTGAGCTCAAAGCAGTGACAAATGGAATACCACAGGGTTCCGTCCTGGGACCTCTCCTGTTTGGTATCTACTTCTCTGGAAACTAGGAGCCATAGTCAAGTCCCCAAATGATGTGGACATCCTACAGAAGGGCCTCACTGAGACAGATGCCTGGTGTCAGAGCCATGGCCTCAAGCTCAGTGCCAAAAAGTGCAGTGTCATCCCCTTTGGTAAAAACTCTGTACCCATGAACTACCACATAGGCAGCAATCTACTTAACACCGAATGCGTGATAAGAGACCTTGGGATCCAGGTGGACAGTAGTCTCCCCTTTGATAGTCACATCGCCACAGTAGTCAGGAAGTCCTTCTACGTGACACACCTCATCATAAAAGGGTTCTCATCCAGGAAAAAAGAGTTCATTGTTCCCCTCTACTCAACACTCATTAGACCCATTATACGCCCCTTTTGGAATGTACCTCACTAGACATCTGCAGCAGCTGGAAAGGCCACAGAAGTACCTCACAAAGAGGATTACTGGCCTCAAATAAATGCCCTACACTGACCGCCTCAAAAAACTCCAGCTTTACTCTGTAGCATATCACCTATTCCGAGGTGATCTCTGCCTAACATATAAAGCTATGTCAAACCCAGAGCTGCTGGACATGCTACACCTAAAGAAATCCCAATCCCTCCGAGCTACACAATCTAGGGATCTAAACCTTGTCACCACAATAAACAGAACATGCTGGAGGGATAGATTCCTCCTAGCCATCTATGTCAAGCAAAGTTCTTCATTAGCACTCTTCAAGATAAATCTTGATGAGTGGATGGGAAATAGGAAAGAAACCCCGGGGATCATTTCTGTGTCTCTGCTCAACAGTGGCACAGGAAAATAACTTTCTTGGGTGGTGTAAGCCAGGGAACCTTGTTGGCTAGGCTTACGTAGGCCCTTAGGCCGATAGCCTAGTACCTACCTATGAAAACTTGAACAGCCATCACAATTCCCAATAACATATGGACTTTTGAAGGGTGATTTAAACCTTGTCTAAGAATGTTTAAGTGATGACTTAATGACTGTTATGTTGGGTATTGAATTTGTTAACCATAAAACTTTCACAAGGAATAACAGTCTTTTGATTAACTTACCTTTTATCACACTTAGACTAAAAGCTATTTTTTTTTTCAATCTAGAGCTGGCACAATTTGGAATTCTGTGCCACTGTAAATTAGATGTGCTAAATATTTAAGTTATAGTACGACTCTTTGTTTGCTAATATTAAGTATGTGAGAGGCACTGTAATTAAGCAAACTCTTAAATGGCCTATCTAAGTCCTGAGTTTTGTAGCTATTTCATTGTATTTGTGTTCTATGTTTAATTGCTGCCAAGAGAAATTTACTGCTTTATGTAGAGGTCTTTGGAGTAGTTGCACCAGTCTGACTCCACTTCCTCATGAGGAAATGAAAACTGCGGTGGCAAATGTGTTAGATTTTGGTACTGAAAGAAAGAATTTGTTACAGTACTTTGTAGGGTTTTCATCTCATCTTGACTAATAATACTGATGTTTTGCTACAGGGAGTCATGCTATATAAGAGAGTATGATGTATTGCTTTATGTGATGTGAGGAACAGCTACTAAGGCACACTTCTGTTTCTACAAAGGGAATACCAGTTGAGGTTGCTAGGAAATGGAGAAGAAAGAGGAAGGGAGCATGTAAACAATCAGTGGCAGTGGTCGCCCATCATTCTCTGCATGCACACTACACTGGACCTTGGGTAAGGTGGCAATGAAATCAGGTAAGTAAAAATAGTCAAACAGATGTAATGATATATTTCCTGCTTAAAAATGAACATATGCTCTTTCCAAAGTAAAGGAAATAGTGGTAGCAATCTTGGCTTATAAATATGATGACACATGAACACAGTAGGTTTATAAAGCATGTGACACACAAAACTTTAACTGACAAAAGCAGGCTCAAGATCTGGTGTGTGGGTGGCAAAAAGAAACTGGTGAGGGGATATTCATACATAATTTGCGGGAACATATTATGGAGTGCATCACTATGAGCACAAATACATCTCTAGCCATGGGAAATTCTTTAACATTTGCCAGATTACAATTGGTGGAAAGAATAAACAGAATCAAAGAATCATCAATAAGGATATATGATAAATGATATACTGATAAATGTTTATATTTATATTTGTTTTACATTACCATACTCCCTGAAAGGGGCAAAGATCTATGTTTGTATTAACTTCTTTATAACCAAATATCTTCTCTCAGGTGAAAGATAACCATAAGTCCTTTTTCAGCTATGTCAGAAACCTGAAAGGCAGCACACAGCAATGTACTGAACTGGTAGTTAATGCTGACATATTCACCCTGGCAATATAATGAACCTGTGAGCAGACAAATTCAGAACCAACTTCTCCCCCAACCATCTCCCATGAATTAGCCTCCAATATAACCCCTCCAACTATAATTAGGCTCTCCATTCATATGAAGCAGAGTTACTCCTTAACTCTGTTTAAGTTTGTTTGTTTCTTTCGGCTTTTCCCGGTTAGGGGTCTTCACAGCGGAACTCCGGTCTGCTAATGATTGGCAGTAGAGTTTTACGTGCTGGCTTGCCAGGCCTAACGCACAACCTTCAACGAAGGAATGCCCGTTCACGCATGTCACCACATAGTACAACTTGAAAAAATGGATGGGTAATTGGAAATTCACCCTGGTATGACACCTATGTCTCTGATGGACAGAGATAGTTAGTAAATCACCCCTATATAAATTGAATGTGCGGGTCAAACTTGGATTGCACAGCGATGCTTATAAGGACCCTAGTGATTATTAGCCCAATAGACACCTGTGAACCTGTCTGAAAAAAAAAATACTCTTTGGATGATTCATACATATAAAAACATTTTACTTTCAATAAAGGGTATGCTTCAGTTACACTACAGTAATCCTGTCAAAATGCACAGACAATGCAATACAAAATAAGACTTGTTCACAAAGATATAGTCTGAGGTCTATGTAAGTGCTTACTATAGATTTGAAGCACCATCAAAAAGCAGCAAATATTTATTTGTGAGATAAGATCATTGAAGAAACTTACTCATAACTTGTCCCTAGAACAGCTAAGGGTAAGTCCAGTAAAATACTTAATCAACTGACAAAAAAAGAAATACCACCACACTAGGTGTTCATACCTATGAAACCTGAAGTATAGTTCGCAGTGCAAACTGCAATCAGAATGATAGTTTATGTTCCAGACATACCACAAGGGTCAGTAATATCCTGAAATAATTCACATCCAGAAATTCTCTTTATAATCCTGCAATCCTCATGACAAACTAGTCTTAATTAGAACTGAATTAAAACTGTCACAGCTAAGCAATTCAGGGAGACCAGAGGGACCTTCAGTGATTACATGGTACAAAAACTGCAGCCACTGTAACACTAGAAAATAAAAACTACAATACATGCACAACAATTCGAAGCTTCAGAAGCTCCAGGAAGCAGCTAATGACATCACATGGGACAACATGCTACAGAAAAGAGTAATGTGCAATTCTAAATAAATGAACACTTTTCAACAAATGGTATTGCTCTATGTGCATCTATAAGCACACCTCTGGGAAACGATGCTGATTATTTTAAATTTAATGATGGGAACTTGCATGCGAGTATTTGTGTGCATGCATGCGCAGTTGGGGTGGGGCTGGAGTTCTATAGGTCTGTGTGCGATACACAATTCAGAAAACTTATGTTTTCAGTGAATTCCTCTCTGCATTTTTACTTTAAAAATGAAAGGCAATAAATTATACTGAGCAGGCATTACAGCGGCTCTGAACTGCAGTCTTGGGATTTGCTTTGCAGAGTCCTGACATAATGAAAAAAAGACAGAAAATACCTCAGAAGAGTGAATATCAAACATTGCTCTTCTCCTTTAAATGTTTTTTTTTCAGAGAAAGATTCCCACAACTCCCAAACTCATATATATATATTCTCCAAGATTTTTATACCTCTTAGAGAAGGAAATGTTCTGAGAAGAGACATCCTGGACAGTATGTGCAAGTCTAGATTTTCACCTCTTCAGTCTCCATATCTCGGAACTCAGTTACCCATTACTGCACAAAAATTCAGTATATTATGAAATACTGAAAATTGCTGAAGTACTTCTAAAAGAAATACATCAGCAGTAGCATACAGTTTCCAAAACAGATAATTTATTTCAGCTTTACTTTTTCTACTCCGTAAACTGAATTGGACGTTTCTGAAAATCAGAGTAAGACAGCATCACCAGTAACAGGTATCCATGATTCTTCTCTACCCTGTATGCAGAATGTCCGTATGTTACAGAAATATACATAATACATGGCAAAAGGATAACTAACATTTTTTAAATTCTCATGAAATGACCACTACAAATCAAAACAGCTGCTGACCTAAATTTAATAATGGCTATTTTTCAATAATTTGGACGTTTCTTTATCTGCAAGAGGTACGGTAACTTCATATAAATCTACACATTTTTGATAATTTGACATTTTCCCTCTCCAACCTTGTAAACCCAACTATAGACTATCAGCTGCAGAGGCAAAGCTCATTATTACCAAGCTAGATTGCAAAATAGGAATAAAATCATAATGGAAACATACAATACAATACATCACTCAGTGTGTGTACTAAGTGTTTCAATGTTTCACAGTTACACAAAATGTGACTTTACTCTATATTTATTAAGTATAAGGTTCAGTTCTAACCATTAATCCTGTAATGCAGTCCACAGAATTATAATTATTAACTGCAGCAGAATAAAAATGAAACTGAAGAGTTTCACATGGTTTACTATCACATATTTGATTGTCATTTAGACGATCGAATATGTGCGAAAATCATTTTCTCGAACTGAGTTCGATCGCCACAATGTCAAAGCTGACATGAGCTAACAGCTGCTATTGTCAGCTTCAACACTGCGGTGCAGATCGCACTATAGTGGGGATCAGGAAATGTACCCTTACCCTCTCTGTACTGCGATCTCGGAGTTTGTATATATGTGGGGGGTGTGGGATGCAGGGGGTTGCCCCCCCTGCAAATGTTATTGTTAGTTGTGGGCAGATGAGAGCATTTCAGCAAAGTCGATATTCGACATTGCTGAAATGCTCTGTTCGATATTTCGGCTGCTCGGTGTTTTGATTTCCAACATTTGTCGGAAATCATTGCGTTCGTCTAAATGACGTTCACAAATATGATAGTAAACCGTTTCACATACTGATCTCTGCACTTTCTGGTGCTTTAATATTCATACATCAACAAGTAATGGAAAAAAAGCAAGCTCACACTCATTTTAAAATATGTTTATTATGAGTTTAATCTAGTGCAAAGGAAGACATTAAATTATTGTAAATATAGTTCATAGAGTTCATTTTATATTAAAGTGTTATTTAACAAACACATTTCCAAAGATTTCTAAATTGCAAATCATTTTTGCACTCCCAATAAAAACATAAACAAGAAACTTCTTTAAAGTTCTAACTGCAATATATTTTTGCTTATGAAATATATAAAAAATCCTATTTCAATTAGCAATTTATTTTTCTCTTAGAAGCTCAAAACTGTCTATGTTGTATGCCAAATCAGTGTAAATGCCACTTAAAACAGCAGCAGTATAAATGCAGAAGCACTGTACAAAAGAAGACATGAAGGTACGCTTTCAAAACACCATTCATGAGGAAGTCATTAAAATCTCTCTGTATACTACATTTTATACATATCTCTAGAAAACTAGCATTTCCCTGAAATTTATCACACAATTGGATAAATGTTTTTACCAAGTTATGACCTGGAAGTATGTTATTCTGCTAAAACACCACTGTGCCATCATTAAGTGCTTGACAATTTCATTTCAAGCCCCCAGTTCCAGTTTAAGTTTCTGCTGTGCAGGCAATAGAAAGTTATCCATGAGGAGTACTGACTATAAAAATGCTCACTTTGTGAAAATTAACTCAGCCAAAGAAAAATAATGTGCTACACAGCAGAGGCCAAACCAACAAGTACCAACAAGATCCATTGGGCTGTAGCTGTAAGCTAATACTGGTTTACCTATGGCCCATCATATCGCCACAATATGTTACACTTCACCAATTTTCTAAATGGAGAAACATAACTGAAAACTTAATAAAAAGAGAAAAAACTTTTTTTTTTTTGCATTCTCACTTTGCCCTCTACACCATCCTTACCTATACCAGCTCCAAAGTTGCACAATAGTGGAGAAAAGTGAAAAAAAACCACTGCAGTAAACCACCAGCTCACACTATTAAAGTGCATGCAATTACAATGAATCATAATCTAAGAAACCAGATAAAAAGCCACTTGATGTAACTGAACTTAACACAGTACAGGATAAAGTACAGTTTTGTAAAATCTTATCATAGCAGTGGATGTCCTTTCCGTCATTGTTGCAGTACGCCTTACATTTTGGGATTCCTTGCCTCAGCAGCCCGACATCCGGCCAGTATACAAAAGCCTACTGTTGCTTTAAGGTATGCCGTACATCACACGTATGCTCCTTGCATAGCATAGGGCAAGGTGATGTCCAGATGTACCATCCTCAGAACTTTCCCACAAGTCCAAATGCATCTCTGCATCATTGGTCTGGTCTGAACGCCTATGTCCTTGCAGCCAGTCCGAATGCTTCTTGATCGTTGGTCTGAGCTTCCTGTTTGCTGGTCTCCAAGCCATTGCAGATAAGTGCCCCCCTGGGGGTTTGTTTTTTCTTGACTTTCAGATGCTTCTGGGGGTTAATGTCTTCCACAAAAGGTAAATGGCAGTGCAGGAGACAGATTTCCCGTAAAGACCACCACGAAAAGTGTTTATTTTGCCTAGGTGCCTCTCACGACCATAAGTTGGTCTGCCAAGGCAGGGGAATCCCAAAATGTAAGGAATACTGCAACACATGAGTGGAAGGACATCCACAGATACTTGTTTAAATATCAAAAAGTTCATCTTTATCTTCCCTTCAGTGGTGTGCAGGCTTTGGATGTATGGAGTCATTCATGGTGTGAAGCTCACCTTCAGTTCCATAAAATTTAGGATGCTGCTGAATACTTTTTTTTTTCGAAGTAGAGACATGGCCTACATCTCTACAAACAGAAAGCTACACGCATATGGACTGACAATATTATGCAGCCTTTGCCAGGCATTCCTCAGTCACCCCCCCCCCAAAAAAAAAAAGATATGACATATTTTTATTGTCCTTTGTGACGCTGGCTTTGGCAAGTGCTTTTCAGAAATGCACAAAATACTGCATCATCTACATATTCATTTTTGTATTTGGAACTTTCAGTTCTTTTCCTTTTCTGTTGTGTTGGCATTATGTCTTTTCCACAGAAAGCATCTTCAAATCTCATGTCTGATGCTGCAGACTAAAGTATAAAAACATAAGTCAGGAAATGAACTATCATTTTTTCTTCCAAATAAACATAATAGACATACAAGACTTTACAAATACTGGTCAAAAACATTATTTTCAAATCAGATACTATAACAACCAAAATGTTATGTTTCTATGAAGTTGAAGTTTACAATAATGCCTTCAGTTTCACTATACACTGAAAAAAAATGAGGTGGACAATCAGTTACAAGTAACATGACATTTAGTGGCACACTGGTATTTGAAGAGAAGATAGAAACATGGAATATGTCATCCCACCAGTTCAGGTTTCTGTCACTTTGTTATCCGAGAGAGACAAAAAAACACCTGTACAAATTCATTACTACTTGTGGAAGGTCCTCTTAGTTCTGCATTTTGAATTCCATAATGAGCTAAAAGTTCCACCTCCCGATACAAACACACACACACACACACACACATATATATATATATATATATATATATATATATATATATATATATATATGCATGTGTATGTGTGTGTGCATGTGTACAAATATCGATGTGCGTTACACTGATAGCAAATATATGCATGTGTATGTGTGTGTGCATGTGTACAAATATCGATGTGCGTTACACTGATAGCAAATAATTGAAAAAAAATCAGATTTCTAACGCACATACTCCAAGAAATAATCACAGAACATCCATCTTTAACAATCTTCTTTGCAGGGTCCCCACAGCTCTTGAACTCCAAGATCACTCAATATCAGGGAAAGCAGATACTCCCCAACTCTGATACTGTAGCGATCTCTCACATCTATCGGTAGCGATCTCTCACATCTGTCGACCTTCTGTTGCCAAAGTGTGTCAAAACAGGTGTCAACTTTTATCACAGTTGACTATAATATGGAGACATATATTTGTGTGTGTGTGACTGTATACACTGCACAAATTCACATTAATATGAGTATGTTTTCATCTGCTTTAATTCCAACTGCAGTTGCTTAGAATTTTTAAGAATGCAATCAAGCCAAACAGCCTTTTTGTGTAACTTGCTTTTCACTCTTCTTTAACACCTGAATGTTGTCATTATTCCAGAGCTTAAACCTAGCATTTTACATAAACATGAATGAAGTACATCAGTTCTGTGGTGTAAATGGACAGGCTGCAACATGGGCACTAGACTGGTGGGGGAGGCAAGAACGTTGAGGCAATGCTTGCTCCTTCTTACAAAGAGGAAACTGTGGAAGCATGAACTCTGATGATGAGGGTGAAAGTTGTGACAGAGGCTGCAGGCGCACTGTTACATAGGTGGACAAAATGAGGGGGTGACTCCCTTGTAGTACCACTGCATGCCCACACCATGAATTAGCTCAATATATCTAAGAGTAAGCAGTGCTAGAAGGAAAACTCAGCTGGTAGTATGATAGCTCATGTATCCTTCACTCTGCTCCCAGGTCAAAGGGGCATTCATAGCCTGATATATGAGAAGTCTTCATGTCTACTTCAAATCTTGTTCTGATTGTATGTCAGATGCCTGTAGAGTGAGACTGTGCTGAAAAGTTATAGCCCAGGCTACTACAGCTAGTTTGCACAAAGGGTAGGATCTGGTCCTCACCACCCTTTTGTTTATGTACCACATTTTTATTTATTTTACATTTGTTGACCGGGCAAGTCTAACTGGATACATGTCCATTTTCAGTAGAGGCCCAGGGAGAAAAGCTCCAGGAAAACATGCAAAAAATTAATAAAGCTTAAAAAGTAAAAAGCAGCCATTGTTACAAAAATGAGTTAAAAACTAAAAAAAAAATGTTTTTTTCCAGAAGATGTGCATAATTGTCAAAGTGAACAATAATATATATGTAAACATGGATTTATATGCAGAACATAGTATATAGAGGCATTGTAGGGAGGACTGTAGTGGATATAGGCTGAAAGAGAGAGTCAAGGATAAAGGTTAGGCAGGGTTGGTACAGGAGCATAACCAGTGGTTATTGAGAAATAGTTTTAGATTCCTTTTAAAAAGTGGGAGAGAGGTCTGAGATGTAAGGTCATGTGGTAATTGATTCCATACTTTTCTGACAGAGTTAGAGAACAAGGAGTCGCCTGCTGAGTTTTTTGATTTGGTAGTATTAATCAACATTTTGTTTGAGGAGCGTAGGTTATTGAGATTATTATAAGGTATAATGAGGCTAGAGAGTATTGGAGTGTTGCCGGGTTGATACAGGGTTTTATGGGCTATTGTAATTTGATGAAAGCGAAGCTGGTTAAGAAATTCTAATCAGCCTAGTTGTTTTAGATTCAGACAGTGATGTGTTCTAAAAGGAGAGCTTGTAGCAAATCTAGCAATATTATTATATGATATAGCTAGTTTGCTGAGGTTACTTTACGAGAGGTTGGTGTATATGGGGGAAGCACAGAACAGGGTTGAGATTAAGTGGGTTCTGGCTATAGCGGTCCTAGCTTCTGGTGTAAGAAAAGGTTTGATTCTGTAGAGGGATCCTAGTTTTCTGTTAACTGATTTTATTGTGGTATTTATGCGAGTATCAAAGTTTAGGTTATTGTCAATTGTAATTCCTAAGAGTTTGGTGGTAGGGTCAGGAGAAATAAGAGTACCATTGTTGGATGTGAGAGAGATAAGTATAGGGGTGGACTTTTGGGTAGGTGTGAAGAGTAAAAGTTTATTTTTTGGGGGGTTGAGGAGGAGGAAGCAGTTAGGGAACCATTGTTCTACAGTGTTGAAAGCTTTTTGTGTAAGAGACTGAAGTTTGGCCTGGGATGTGGCTGAACAGATTATAGTAGAGTCATCTGCATATTGAATGCAGGTAGAGAGTGGAACAGCTAAATGAAGGTCATTGTTATAAATGGAAAACAGGAGTGGGCCTAGTATGGAGCCCTGTGGAACACCTAATGAGATAGGAAGGTGATTTGATAGTTTATTTTGCCAGAGTACAGCCTGTTGTCTGTTTTCAAGGTAAGATGTGAACCAATTCATAGATAGAGGGTCAGGTGAAAGGGACTTCAGTATGTGAAGAAGGAGTTGGTGATTAACCATGTCGAAGGCTTTAGATAAATCAACAAAGAATACAGAAGAAAGAATATTTTGTTGCATTTTTGTTGATACAGTTTGTGAAGGATAGCAGGGCAGTGGTGGTACTGTGGAATGGTCGGAAACCATGTTGACAGTTAGCTAGTAGATTGTGATGGAGAAGGTGGTTGAGTAGTTGTTTGTGAATGCATTTCTCCATTACTTTTGCAAGTGGGGAGAGTAGGACTATGGGACGAAAGTTGGAAAAGTCATTGGAGTTCCCGCCTTTATGTAGTGGGATGATATGAGGAATTTTCCAGATCGATGGGATAGTACCTTCCTTTATAGTTCTATTTATCAGTATGGAGATGGGATAAGCAATAGCTTTAGCTCCTTTTTGCAGGAATTCTGCTGGGAGTTTGTCAGCTGAGGGGGTGGTTGGTTTAAGCTTTTGGATTAGGGAGCAGATATAGGATGTGGGTACTGGTTCTAAATGGAATAATGGGGGAGGGATGGTAGCGGGAGTAGGCAGATTAGAGGTATCAGATGGTTTGCAAGATTTTGGATAGTGTCAGTGAAGAAAGAGTAGAAGGTGTTGGCTGTTTGTATTGGATAGTCAGGGTTGGAGTCTAGAGGGTTAGGGGTGATAGTTTTGCTTGGGAATAGAAGTTTGTTGATACTAGTCCAAAATGTTTGTGGTTCCTTGAGGGAGGATTGTTGTAGTTGGAGATAATAGTTCTTTTTGTCTAGTAAGGTGGCTTTTTTTGTATTATTTCTATGTTGCATAAAGGTTTGGTGATCAGTAGGATTCTTTGTAGTAGCCATTTAGCCCAGGATTTGTTTCTGCAAAGGATTAGTTTCCTAGTATTATTTGAGAGCCAAGGGGCTGGTTTAGTTTTATTTCTAATAGAGCGTGTTGGAGCATGGTGGTCCAGGATTGTTAGGAAAGTGGTGTTAAAGTATTCAACTGCTTTATTTATAGGGAGAGATATTAGAGGTGCCCAATTGCATTGTTTAAGTTCTGTTTGGAACAGCTCTGGGTTAAAACATTTTTTGGTGCGCACTGTTCTGATAGTGTTAGGGATGGTTAGGCTAGCTTTATGTCTGATAGTATATGTCAGCGAATGGTAACTTAGGTCATCTGGAAGGGTTCCTATTGTATGTTTGATGTGGACTATTAGTGAGTATCCAATCCAACGTACTTTCTTTATTGTTAAGTTTATTTATTCTGGTGGGGGAGTTTACAGCTTGTGAGAAACCATAGAGGTTAATAAGGGTGGTGGGGTTAGTGCTGCTACATGAATTCCAATCTATATTAAAGTCTCCTAGGACTATGGTTTCTTGAGGGAGGTTAGAAGAAAGCCAATTTAGAATGTATTCGAGTATACTATTGTTATTTCCTGGGGGAAGATAGGAGCAGATGATGTTTATGGCTTTGTATGTGTTAAGCTGGAGTTTAGAGATAATTATTTCGGCACTATTATCTAAAGGTAGGTTAAGATTTACAGTGCTAACTTGTAGTTCTGCTTTGTAGAGAACTGCTACCCCTCCACCTTTTTTGACTGTGTGGTCTAGACGAATTATGCTATAACCCGGGGGGGTGATTTCATTGTCTTTTATTGTGAGTTTAAGCCATGTTTCTGATAAACAAAGGATGTCAAACTGGTGGACATCTAGAAGGGCATGAACTTGAGCTATTTTACTGCCGATACTACGTATATTTAGATGAGCGATAGAGAGTGAATTGGAAGGTTTGGTCGATGTTAGGGGGCTTTCTTTGTATTGGTTACAGGTTGTGGTAATATGGGTAGAGTTTGGTCCAGGGTTAGGATGAATATCCCCGTCGATTAAGGAGTGGAGGAATGTAAAGTGCTTAGATTGGAGAGGCTTACAATAGTAGTCAAACAATTTTTTATTTTTTAGGTTGCTATATTTGATATGTGCTGGTCAGTGATATTTAGCTAGTAAGTAGCTGGGTTTACACGTGAAATTAAGGAAGTTTGGTGATATGGCTAGTGTTGGTGTTAAAGTGTGTTTGGAAGGGAAGAGGAGGGTAGAGTGGAGGGGTTGTTTATAGGAGGTTAAGAGGTAGGTTGTAGTTAGAACCGGTAGGAGTGAGACCACAATTAATAGTTGTAATTGGTTTGGCATGATTGAGAAGAATTTAATATTGATAATGAGGTGGGAATTAACGTTGATCTAGGATTTACAGGTAGGTTAGGATGTGTGCCAGTAGGTGGTGTATATTACCAGAGGGGATGAGAGATAAAGTATCAGTGGGTGTGTTTTAAGAGACTGAGGCTGGGTGTGGTAAAGATGAGATTTGTGTGATTGGAGCAGGTTTGTAGGGGGTGTGTCTCTGGAGGAATAAATGTAGGACCCCTGGGGGTGGGTGGGTGGGAATTGGGGGAAGGGTAGGGGAGCAGAGTGAGCCCGGAGGGCGAACGGAGCGAGTAGAGACAAGAGAGTGGACTATCGAGGATGACAATGTGTAGAGTGGGAGAATTCTGCAGGTAAGTCTGAAAGTGAGAGAATGTTGAAGTAAGTTAAGAGGCTAATAAGAGGAAAGTGGCATGTCAGACAGAGTGTGGTTAAAGGTACCCTAGGACAAGGGTGGGAAAGGTAAAAGAATAAGTCTGTGAGAAGTAGAAGCTGAAAAACAGGGTTGGGGAGGTATAGTAAAGAAATAGGTGTAGGAATAGAAATGCAGAAAGCTAATGGTAAGGCACCACCTAGTGGCCAGTCACTTAATTGCAGCAAATTGTTCACATACAAGGGTGGCAGGCTACAGGAGAGAGGGAGTTAGGGTACTTATTAAAAAGAGAGAGAGAGAGTAGACTGGATATAAGGGTTAACTAAAAAGAACAGAAAAAAGATAAATGGGGGGTTGTTGGCTGCTGGCTATCCTGAGTGGGAAGCTTGCCTAACGTAGCAGTCTCTTTAAACCTTAAATATTGGTACAAAGTTCAGGTACCTGGATCAGCACATACTTTTTCTGTCTTAAAAAAGGTTGGTCTCTCAGAGAACTGGTGGTTAAAATCCTAGTTCGGACTAATTTTCAGAGGCTTCCAGGAGAGTGATTTCAGGTGTTTAAGTACAGGAATGTACTGGTTCACCAGGCTGGTAAAAGCAGGAAGAGAGAAAAGGTAGTGAGGCAGACAATACTAGAATTAGAAAGCAAAGAAAGAGTTTTACAGACACAGTCATATGTATTTGCCACAAAAAACATCAATAAAACTTAATTTGTTTCAAATCACCTACAGAGTACATTAAAAAACAGGTACAGCTATGACGCTAAGAACTCTACAAAATACATACAGATAGCTAGGATGGAAAGAGCTGCATTAGCTTTTCTTTGAAAGTAACTTGACTTAATGGAGAGAATTTCAGTTAAATTATTAACAAGTTTAAACTGTGTCAAAAAATATATTTAACAGTATAAGACAGTGGAGGGTCTTAAAGCAGCCCCACATGCACATCGCTAACTATGTTTAAGCAAGTATGGTACATTCAAGCACTAAATAAGTGATTTATTAGGATTCTGTATAAAATTCCCTAGGAGTGTTTCTAGAGCAGTATTTAGGCTGTGACTAAGGTACAATACAGTGATTTTACAGGCAGAAATAGAGCTAAAATAATAAAAGAGTAACTTCAGCGGCAAATAATACAATACAGTTAAGCCGCTTACATCAGCTCAACGTATACAATGCTTACTATGTCTAAGCTAGAAAGGAAGATCCATTCTATTTAAAAGAGGTTATCGGGATAATACAGAAAAAAACCTTGTGTAAATTTAAAGAGCATTACTAAGACTGATCTAGGCTATGTAGAATAGGTGTTACATGTAGAATTAGAGTAAAAAAAATAGTGGTAGAATAGTTTCTTCATAAGAAAGTGTGTATTTAGCAGTACTAGGCAGTTGAGACGCATATAACGCTTATAGCGTTCTACATGCACAACGCTAACTGTGTTTAAGTAAGCGAGAACACCCCAGCTGTATTTAATAGGTTTCCAGAACCCTTATTCAATAAACCCCCTCCTATGTTTTTGCTGGCAAAGTTGAAGCGGGCATGAGTATCTAGCTGTATATCAATGCTTAACAAAGCGATATAAGTTAGACTCCCTTTATGTGTCTTAGAAAGTTAACAGAGTATCGGGGCTATCTGCATTGAAGAGAGCATTACTATTAGGTGTTATTTCATTGATTAGTAGAGCGCTCTTCAGTAGAGCTCCCTATTAGTCTCTAAATAGCAATATATATATATATAGTAACATCATAGTGGTGTTGTCTGTAAACACCTATGGGACCACAGATGACTGAGAGCGTTGAGTGCATGGATTAAGTGACATCTCTTTTACATTTGTGTATTTTGGTCTTTTTTTGTTCAGAAGACCTTGCACTTTTATCCCTGTAGACACTGCTTTCCAAGCAAAGCCTGAGATACCTGTTTTTCCAGACTGTGCTGTGGAGCTGGAAGGGAAAATGGGAGACATGGATTTTAACAGAACTGGACTCTCCACAAAAAAAAAAAAAAAAAAAAAAACAGAACTGGAATCTAAAATGTCAAGGGGTGTTGATGCCGGGACTGTACAGATTTTAGAAACCACTGAACTTTTTTCATGTACAGTCTTGCCAGAGGAATCATGAGGATCAATGATGCCATGAGAATTAGAATCATGAGAAATTCCTGGGATGAGACAGTAGACTGAGTGTAAAAACTCAAGAATAGATCTACATACAGTTTCTCCTGTGAAAGAAAAGCTCTTTTAACGAGATACCCCAAGAAAACAATCCTGTGAGAAGTTTAAAAAGACTTTTGTATGTTCTCCTGGAACTCCAGACCATGTAGGAGATCTCTCATCTACGTGAGAGATTCCTGACACTGAAAAAAAAACTTTAAAAAAATAAGCAAGTCATCTAAATAAGGAAAAGTGTGAATAATTTGCAGTCTACAATAGACTATCACTGGAGCTAGACATGTTGTAAATACCCTTGGAACAGTAAATAGGAACAAAGGACAAAGCAGAGAACCAACAGTGTGAAACAGACACAGAAAAACTGAAGAGATGTCTGAAATCTGTAGCTGTAGAAATATGATAAGTATCTTTTAAATCAAGGTCACCAGAAAAGTGAAAATGTGAATGGGGTAACAAGTTGTGAAGGGATAACATTTTTAACTTGGGTACTATCACAAACTGGATTAGAAAGAAAAGATACAGAACTGGTCTCCACAAATCATCTTACTTTGGCATCAGAAACATTCTTGAATAAAACTCTTGTCCTAGCTGAGAAGGAGGAACCATTTCTATCACTTGCTGAGTCACAGGAGTAAAAAGAGAAGTCTGATCTGGCAGATGAGTGAAAATCTCTTGAAAAGGAGAGAGAGAGAGCAGTTATTATCTGTAACCCATATTAATTACTTTCAGAATCTATTTGCCTGAAACTGTTTCCAAAAGAGAAATGGAAGTTTCTAGAAGGATTAAAGGCTTTTCACGGTGGAATGAAAGAGTGAGAGGGAAGTCTTGTAGTCATTCAGACATATTAGACTGCCCTTTGTTCAGGAGAGGGGTTAGTCTTTTATTTTAGGAAACTCTCTGACATGGTTTTAAATGCTTGCTTACAAGCAGTCTGCTGTGCTTCCTTATTTTTCTTTATGAAGAAGGTTACAGAGATAGTAAACTTGGAGAAGGGAGGCCTTGAATCAGCTTATCTCTCATCACACTTCTTAAGGACCTCTGCTACAAATGGACTAAAATCTAATTCTCTCTAAGACGGAAATCAGAATTTCTGCTTTAACATCCCCAGGAAGGTTGTGAATATACAACCAAGCAAACTTCCAAGCAAACAGTTCCAGGGGCAGCAGCAAAATCATAAGATCATTTCAAATAGGGGGTAGGTACTTGTGACATGGAACTAATCAGGTTACAGAAAGATGTTTTTCCATAATATTCTTCATGTTCCCAAAAAAATAAGCATGAACTTTAACATAAAAGCTTGACAGTTGAGAATTCTAGAAATAAGTGTTGCACAAGAATACACTTTTCCCAAATACAGCAAAAGCTTTCCAACCCTTGTCAGAAGGGGAAGGATTAGTATTAACCAGATGTTTAGCAGTAGAAGCTGAGGTCACCAGAGAAATAACTGCTGAGTCTGATCTGGGATTAGTATACAAAAACTTGCAAGACTGAAGAATTGTATACAATCTATTTGCTTTCTTGGGGGAATCAGGCTGGCTGTCAGGCAAGTTACAGGCTATAACAAATAAATTCCCCAGTGCTGAAAAAACACGAGGGATTGGTACAGGTCCAGGAAAATACAGTTGCAATATATCACAATACTTCAGAGACAGCAGAATGTCATTATGTTCCTACTGAAACAACTGTTCCATGCCGGAAATATTTTCAGAAAAAGAGAATCCTTCAAAGGGACTGATAGAAGCCACATTTTCCTCAGAATTTAAGCTGCCCGTTCACATTCATTTTGTGATTCAAAATGTTGAACTTCTTCAGAAAATGAGGAATCCCATTTTCTCTTGCCAGAAACAGCTGAATTGGAAGGGTCAAGAGCATGAACTTAACCCTGAGCTAACCCCAATAAAACACTCTTGTCCAAAGTAACTGAGACAGGACATGACACATGCCTACCATTTTGCTTCTTTCTGACAGACATTCCTGATGATGCAGATCCACTTTTACCAAGCAAAATCTCCCTAGGGACAGGCATGACATTCTGTCTAGACAGAGAGATATTCCCTGCTCCTTCTCCCATAACCAACAAGAGTGGGTCTTCCTTTACCTACTAAAGGCACTCATCAGCTACAGCGAACATGTTAAGCTCCTGGTCCATAATGGTGGAGGTAGGGACTACACCAGAGGGAGACCAGAAAAAGATGCATTATCTGAGGAACCAGAAATGGCCACAGCAGTCACTTACCTGCAGTCGAGGCACTTTAGCAGCCTGCTGTGGTGGCAAAGGCTGTTTATTTTCTTTGTTTTGTTGGTGTCAGATGAAAGAACCATGGAACCAGTAGGTTGTTCCATGTTAAAACCAGAAAAGATGGTTGATTCCTGGTCACGCATGGAAGCAGTAGTCTGTAAAACATGCAAGTAGTAAAAAAGTCACTCTAAACACTTACCCAAGCCCTGGAAAGTAAAATAACGTGACTTTTACAAAGGAAAAAAGTAGTTTTAAATTATTTTTAACAACTTTTTTTCCATAACAGTAAAAAGTAATGCTCCTGTTTAAAAGTTACATGGCAGTCTATAAGAACACTTTTTCCCAACATAAGATAATTTTACAGAAAAATTCAGTTTCGGTCATAAAAATAATAAGTGGAATTTTTTTCCCCTAAGGAAACTTTTTTGTCCAGCAATTGTATCCTTTGTTGACCGAGTTATGTCCAGTAAGCCAGTGGCCTCTTTTCAGGGGAGACGCAAGGTGGTATCTATGCTGCTAGAGGAAATTTGGCCATGGCATTGTGGAAATTCCCCTACTCTTTTCTATAGGTGTCACGGGACAGTTTACATCCACCTGAGTTACCACCAACTCAAGCAGATATGACCATGGTTTAACGTCTCATCTGAAGAATGACACATTAAGGTGTACAGCAGCTCCCTTATGCTGTGCTGCAGTTTCAGCAATCTACCTACCTGGTGAGGGAATACAACCCATAGCCTTCTGCACCAAAGGTGAGTATGCTACTTGCAGTGCCACTGATTCTAATGTATAAAGCATTAGCTAACTCCTGACCCTCAAAATACCATAAAATAAGTGCTATCAGTGGCAGGAGAGGTCTAAAGGGCTGGGCACCCAAACCACTCTTTTTCCTTCAGTTCAGCTAGAGCTGAATAATAGTTTTGCACTTAGAAGTTGTCCTTAAAGCTTTAGAAGCTGGTTGGCTGTTATATCCTGTACAGGATATAGCCCACATAGCTAAGACTACTGGAGCAGAGACCAATATAATGGACATAGGGAGGTTAGTGTGGTTTTGGGGCATGAATCCAACACAGCAACTGGTCTTATTTACTTGTGGCAAGACAAATGACCTTACCTGGATAATCAAAGTACAGCCTGAAGAATGCAGTGGAACAAGGGGTGATGCCAAGATAATGAAAACAGATAAAGATGTTTTTCTCTCTTACTTTTCAGTGGCAACACAGGTTACCTACAAAATGTAGTCTTGTGACCTTTTCTCTATAAATGCAAGAAAGGAGATGAAAAGAAGAGAAATGCACGAAACTGTAAATGAATTGTAAAACTTAATTTTTTGCTTCAGGAATCATGGAAATCATAAAATGCAACTAAACTGTACTTCAAAAGGAGTATGTCTCCAGAACCGTAAAATGATGTAGCCATCAATATGCAAACAGTTACTGTAAGAGAGGTATATAATATCTTGATTACTGGTGGTCTTCTGTTTTCTGGGCTGATGTATTTAAGCTGTTTTTCCTTAGAAACTTTTCCATAATTTGTGGAGACGTGGTTTATTTACATTTGCTATCAGAAACAAAGCAACACGTTGGTATATAAAGAAATTATCCTCTCATGGTTGCAGACTGATTGGAATAGAACATGCACATCATAAGCACTCTGACATCCAAGGAACAGACACATCAAATGAAGGGAGAAAGATTCTTTAAAAACAACAGAGCTTAACGAGATATACTGAATGTCTGAAAGAACAGGACTTGTATATACTAAGTCCGAGATGCCATTTCTGGGAATACTCCCTTTTCTCCAAGGTATGATTTCAGAGTTGTTACTCATATGTTCGGCATGGGGGGCGGGCTTCCCCCTGCAAAAGAAGTTTTAAGGAGAACAGAGTTTTTAAAGAGTCACTCTTTCCCAGGTTTTCTTTTTTTTTTTTTTTTTGGCTTTTTGGCAGTCAGCATTTCAAGTGCCAAGATTTCAACAGGGAGATGGGAGAATTTCTGCATTATCAATGTTTTCTGCTAGCCAAGTTTTGCTTAGTACAGGAATGACAGGAGACTGTTCAGCAAGCTTTCCGTGAAAGCTGCTGATGTTGAGGTTAAATAATTTAAGTTCAGAAGTACTGGTGTTTACATTATGGAACAAAATTTTAAGTGATGGTTGTGTGGTGCTTAGTTTTTCAACAAGTCCTGGACTGTGATGACTGCCCCCAAAAATCAAAGGCTAATGTTATAATGGGAAGAATAAAATGTGAGGATAGTTTTTAGTTTTGATCTATATTTGGCATGGAGAAGGGGTAAGAGATTCTTTGTTTAGCAAATACAGTGGCTTTAGGAAGAGACTATAAGTAATATCAAAAATGTTAGATGAAATCTCAATGCAGGAGAAGGTGGTGTAGGCTGGACTTGTGATGTCAGGATGTGAGGTAATGTGGTGAGATGCTGTGAAATTGTTTACAGTCAGAAGAAGGAAAGCAAGTGAGATATGCAGGACTGGGAAGGTGATAAAGCAAGTGCTAGAACAGGATTAAGATGGAGACAGAATGTTGTGTTAGCAGGTAGCTATGATTGTGAGAATGTGTACTATGTCAAGTAAAGCCTAAAATAATGGGGGGAATCAAAGGCTTAAAAATAGGGACAGATATTAAATATTGTTCTTATAAACATAGAAAGTTGCTAGAATAACATGATTTGAGTTACAAGAATTTTCTGAAGGATATGAAGTCTGAAACTAAAATGCATGTATGTTATTTATTGACTTCAATCCTCAGTAACTTGCCAAAAAAAAACATATTTTTTTATGTGGAAGAGACCAAAAACATGAACATTCTCTGAAAATCTGGACAGTTGATAGATCTTTGTTGAAATGAGGTATAAGTACTTCAATGTGCAGTAGCACATATTAGTAAAGGTCCTAAGATGTAGAAAGAAAAGGATGGTGTGATATATTGTGTGCTTATAAGTGAAATACCAGACAGCTAGGTTTTAAAGTGAGTAGATCGGGTAATGTTGCAGACTGAAGTTAGTGAGCTCAGGATGTGTTATTTGTATGACAGTCATGTAGGACATGTGAGTATGAAGTATTAAGTGAAGCAGGAAGGGGCCCCTAGATGGAGGCAGTGCTGAGTTCTTTGAGTTAGGGGAGATGTGGTTATGTAGGTGATAGGCTAATATGACCAGAGAAGCATAAAGGTGTTGTGGTGATGGGAAATGGAGAAAGGGCAAGGAAGCAAAGTGAAGTTGAGCAAAGCAAGGCTGAGAAAAGTGGGACGGACTTTGGACAGGGTAGACATTCTCAATTAACCTATTCCCAACTCTTGCTGGAGACAGCACTAAAGGAAAATCCAAGGAAGTAAAGGCAAGTTATAGAGCAGAGGGTACCAGAAGACCGGACTGGCACAATTCCATGGGTGTTATCTCAATACCATTATTTGGGAACACAATGTGTTAGCTATCCCATGTACTTAATGAATGACTGGAAAAAAATGTTTGAAAAAATGTTTTAAATACACTATATGCAACACTTAAATCTGTTAGAGCTGAGTACAGGGAAGCACTAGATCAGTAAATAATGGCATCAGGGCAGACAGGATTTCCAAAAAGGACTGTTAACCAGCAGCTACCATACTAAATTAGAATCCAAACAGAGTGGTGGGAATGGTTAAGATGTTTGATCATGGCATCAGATGTGTTAAAGATGAAGAATGTACCTAAGCAAAACGCATGACACCATGCAATCCAAATGGAGGAAACAAGAGCAAGTGCAATATGGCCAATCCTTACACCAAGCAAAAATAGGGTTGATCAGGAAAGCCAAGAGACCAATAACAATGTCACTGCATTATCACTTCTTTCTTCCAACAATGAAGTGATATTGTCATTATTCTACTGGCCTTCCTTCCAAAAGAGGGATAGGTTCTATGGCCACTGATTCCGGCATTTGCCAGAGAATAGGAGGGAATAAAGTCTGGTCCTGTGGATCAGGGGGAACCACTTTTAACAGAGGCGGCTGTTTTCTCCACTTCATATGTAACCCATCCCAACAATGCTGAACACCTGTTTGTTGGAAACCACTGATGGCAGCCTTGTTGAGAGCTAACATTATAGATGAGGCACCTGGAAGGGGTGCTTGAGAAAGATAGGTGCCACACTTTGGCATAATCATAAGTTGGAAGGGGGAATCATCCTTTTTGGGAAAGGAACTTCTCATTTTAGGCTTGACTGGGTTCTTGTCCTGCTGTTTACTTTTATAACCTTGTTTTTTGTTTTGCCGAGATTTCTGATTGGAAGACCACAAAAAATTATCTTGCTTAAAGGAGGGAAATTTGGGAATACGATACATTTTCAACACCCCTTGAATGAGCTTACCTCTGTCATCACAGTGTTTAAGGGTCTGATTAGCTGCTGTACCAAACACACAACCGGAATCAAGTGGAACATTCAAAATCTCAATTTTGTAAGTCAGCAGAAAAGTTCCGGCCGTGCAATCAAGTACATCTCCTGATCTCCACTGACATTGCATTTCTAGCAATTGTATCAGTCCCCTCCAAGACAATTTTTAAAACATGTTTTGACACCTGAGAAACGTTAGCAGCAATATATTTGACACAGACCTTTTGCTCATCAGGTAACAATACTGCACACTTGTCTAAGCTATACATACATCTCCACACAAACTACCACATAAAACACTGGTAGATAAACACTTTAAAATCTACCATGCTGAACCAAGCCAGCTTATTTCCCCTGAGATTCTAGCCATTTGTCTATTTTAGCTGAAGGAACAGGATTTGAAGAAGAAAAAGTCCTTTTATTAGAAGAAGTTGCTAGGGACACCAAAGCAGGGTTCCGCAGACAAGAGGGCTTGGAGACCAGGCATGGCTGAGCATACCCTGAATTTTTACACACTTTTTTTCAGCAGATCCTCAATGAGCAGGGAAGAATTACAAGCTTTCTTAAAAATATCCTTGAATGTTGGAATCAACGGAGCAAAGGTCTTAGCATCTGGAGCCTCATCCTTCAAAATATCATAAACCCTGCTAATCTCAGCAGCCAATGATCGATCCAAAATAAATATATACAAACATCTAACAAATATTTGTGTAAAAGAAAATATCCACCTGGATTTCTTACCAGTTCTTCATCAGAGGAAACAAACTGATCTGACACTGACAGGTCTAAAATCCCAGACTCCGGATCCCCTTAAAAAACAGGATACTTAAGATGATTGCCCAGAGGTGGAAGTACCAGCTTTACTCATACACTGGGTTTGCATTCCGTAATCCACTGCCTGAATAATGGATCTAGCCAAAGCCACCATCTCAGGTGAGAAAATACTCAGACTCCTGGCTTACAACATGGTAGATCTTCTGTCTCTTCTTAGCATGCACTACTCTACTGGAAAAACACCAGGGGTGGTGGAGGGTGGTGACATATAAACATTGGAAATATATATTGCACCCTTAATGTCCCCTGCACCTAAAAGGTTTGGTTCTCTCATACATGAAGCAGGCAATGGGATAGATCCAGATGAAGTGTCTGACCCTAGTGCCATGCACAGTTGTGGTAATAACACCACACCAGGGGACCTGGAAACAACAGAAAATGTGTGGTCCAACAGCCTGTCCAAGGCTGTGGCTACTGCAGAGTCATAGGCTGTAGGCTGAGGTTTATTTGTTATTTATTTTCTATGTTTTTTTTTAGTTGCAGAAGGGGTAGATGGTTGACGGGGGGGGGGGGGTACCATCTCTGAGTCCATCAAGTCAGGGTACAAAAACTAGGCAGCTCCATACTAAATAATGGTTGCACAGTCAACCAAGTACAAAATGGACAAATCCCACCATTCTCCCTCTAAATAGCAGTCTGAAGTCAATTTTTATATGGATACAATACTAAATAGTGCACTGAAAAAAACAGCAATTTAAGGGGTCTAGAACAAAGCACAAAATTTGCAGATAATGAAGAACACTGGACCGCACGTAATTGCAAATCCAGAATACTGAATGATGAGGTTACGCAAAGTCCAGTGTTTTCAGTTATCAACCAAAACTGTTACTGCCACTAAATATGATAAAAGTAAAGAGGGTTTCATTATTGCTGAGCATATCTCTTGGCTGTCCATGACTTTGATTAGAAAAATTCTTAACACAAAATGCGTAACATGCCCTTCAAATGTGTAACTGTGAGGAACATAGATGTTTTAAGACCCAAAAATGAGAAACATTCCTCATAATGAGGTCACTGGAGAGGTGCAAGTACAATAATTGGTTCTCTACCCATTATTTGCAGATTTGCCCCTGTTTATTGAGCAAAGACCTTGTGGCTGTGATGATGTGCAATAGCTCCTAGATGTTATGCAACTGCCTTAGCATTCTGAGAGCTATGCAAAAACACTGGTGCGGTCCAGTGTTCTCCATTATCACCCAAATACATGTCACAAAGACCCCTAATTTAAATAAATAAAGGTTAGTTCCAGCCCCACAAGAACAAAAACAGCCTAAACATCCTTAAACAAGGAATTAAATATAAACTTAAGAAAAATTCCAGTCAGAAATATTTAACAAACAGAATAGCACCAAAATTGTGATTTAAACAAAAAAAATCATTTAAAATGCTACAAATCGACTTAATTATCTCACATAATCATATGCCCAAAGAAAAAATTTGAAAAAAAAACCCAAAGCTTTCCTGTCAAAACTTTCAAATACATTTTTCTTCAGTGGAAATAACAGTTCTGGCAGCATGAGGTAATGACAGAAATATAATAAAATTGCCTTAATAAAGAACTTAGTTAAACATTCACCGATGGCCAAAAAACACATTAAAAGGGGTGAAATCCTCACAGAATGTCAGAATTGTCTTAAAATACACAGTATAACACTCATACTGAAAGAGAAATAAAACAAAGTGCATACAATTTTACAAAAAAAGAACAAGCATATCAGCAGAATACACTAGAGGGGATAAATGTATCACCAAACACCATCATACTAGGTGACTTCAATTACCCAAATATAGACTGGGAACACTACTCAAGCCCAAACACCCTAGCCCAAAAGTTCCTGGAATTCATAAACTCAAATGCCATGGAACAACTAGTCACCATTCCCACAAGAGGAGATAACATACTTGATCTCATCATCACGAACATGGGAGCACAATGTTCAACACCGGAAGTATACCCCTCACTGGTGAGATCAGATCACAAACTAATCTCGCTGGAGGTCCTCATCCCACCCCCACCTGAAATAAAAAAGACCACAGTAAAGAACTTCTCAAAAGCCGACTTCACACTTCTAAAGACTAGTGTGGTCTCCTTTAAGGCCCCGACGGAAAACAGTACTCAAGCCGCTGAATCACTTACAAATACCTTCTACCAGCACCTGCAGGACTGCATGGATAAGGCAATCCCAAGCAAAACAAAGACTTTTTGTACCAAAGGCAAGCATCCAGTCTGGTGGACCCCAGCCATAAACAAACTCTACAACAAAAGGAGGAAGCTACTACAAGATAGAGCAAAATCCTTAAAAGGTAAGACACCCTTGATCACTATAAGTAAAAAACTAAGAGCTCTCATAAAATCATCCAAAGCAAATTTCGAGAGAAAAATAGCTAAAGACTCAAAAGACAATCATAAGGCCTTCTTTAGCTATGTTAGAAACCTAGGAGGAAACTCCCAGATATGCTCAGAACTAGTTCAAAATGATGTGAAGATTACTGATCCTACAGACATTGCCAACATACTGGCTGACAGGTTCAGTGCAAACTTCTCCCCTCCCCAAAAGGAGAGATATCCATACCAAACGATTGCAGCCCCCAAACATCTCCAGCGCCCAAGTGAGAACTGCTCTCTCCAAAGCAAAAACACAGCATCCATGGGACCTGATGGTGTCCCCGGCTGTGTGCTCCACGAACTCAATGAGGAATTAAACCCACAGCTAGGACAGCTGTTTAATCAAAGTCTTACCTCTGGATACGCACCCAGGAGTGGCGCACTGCAACTGTGGTCCCACTTCACAAAGGCGGTGCCTCCACCGACCCCGGAAATTACCCGCCCATTAGCTTGTCAAGCCTTATCTGCAAAGCCATGGAGAGGATCATAATGGACCTCATAAATAAAGACATAGGGAATTTGCAGACTTTGGATCCAACCCAGTTTGGCTTTGTCAAAGGCAGATCATGCCTTTTAAACTTGGTTGACTTTTTCAAACAGTCACCAAAGCTATTGATGAGGGAAAGGCAGTCCATACAGCCTACCTCGATCTGGCTAAGGCCTTCGATACAATACCCCACTCGGGTATCATTGAAAAACTCATCAGCTTAAATGTTAACCCATACATCACAAGATGGGTTGCAAACTGGCTGAGTGACAGAACCCACAGGGTCAGAGTTGCTGGCGCCATGTCAGACTCAAAGCCTGTCACAAGTGGTGTCCCACAGGGCTCAGTCCTGGGCCCACTCTTGTTTGGCATCTACTTTTCCAAGTACAAGCAAACACAGGAGGGTTATGGCTAACAAAGTTTGCAGATGACTGCAAACTGGGCCATAGTAGAAAACACATCTGACACAGATATCCTTCAGAAGGGTCTCACAGAAACGGATAACTGGTGCCAGAGCCACGGCCTAAAGTTAAATGCCAAATAATGCATAGTCATACCCTTCGGGAAAAACAAGGTTACCCCTAGCTACCAAATAGGTGGCAATCCACTGAGCACAGAAGAAGTTATCAGGGACCTGGGGACCCAGGTTGATAGTAGTCTGTCATTCGACACCCATGTAGCTAAAGTAGTTAGGAAGACCTTCTACATTGCCCACCTTATCATGAAGGGATTCTCATCTAGATCAAGGGAGGTTATAGTCTCCCTTTACTCATCACTCATCAGACCAATGATTGAGTACAATGCCCCATTCGAATGTATCTGACCCGACACTTGCAGCAGCTGGAGAGGCCACAAAAGTTCCTCACCAAAAGGATAAAGGGTCTCAAAATCTATCCTATGCTGCCCGACTGAAAGAACTCCAGCTCTATTCAGTCGCCATCGCTTGCTCAGAGGTGACCTTTGCCTAACATACAAGGCCATGTCAAACCCAGATTTGATGAATATGCTTCACCTCAAAAATCCAGATCCATCAGAGCCACAAGGGCGGAGACTTAAACCTCGACACGGCTATTAATAGGACGTGCTGGAGGGATAGATTCATCACCCAAAGACTCCCTATGCTGTGGAACAAAATCCCGGTACATGTGAGGCAGAGCACCTCGCTGGCCTTGTTCAAGAGAAATCTTGACCAATGGATGGGAGATCGCAGATATACCCCAGGGATTACCTCAGTGTCACTGCTCGACAGAGGCACAGCAAAATAATGGGTATAGTTCCCCATACTAAAGGGGTGGCGTAAGCCACAAAACGATGGGCTAGGCTTGTAAATGCCCTCGGGCAGATAGCCTAGTATGAACCTATGAACCTATGAACCTATGAACCTATGAACTTCAAGCAAAGACAGAAAAAGCAGAGGGAGGAATAAAAATCCAAAAGGATTTCTTAGCTGAACTCAGCAGCTGAAGTAAGACAGAGAAAAACAGTAGTCTTCCAAGAGATCCTTGTCTTACTGTGGCAAGAGAAAACATAAGAATCCTGTCTGTGGGTATGAAGGGCAGTTCAGATCCTATAAGGTGATTGGTCTTCCACACCACAGACAGGTACTAGGAGGAGCTCTGAGCTTTGATGGACTGCCAGAGAGAGGGTAGTAGGATGCTACTACCCCTATGCCAATAATGCAATGTGTTTGTAGAACATCAAGAGTAAACCACTCTGCCCCACAGAAGAAAAGGGATTGAAGCCTAAAGAAAATGAATCACCGATGATTACTAGTGTTGCAAAAGGAGATACTGCCAGCCCAGCTATGTGGAATTTTGTAAATAATTGTGTGTCATTTGTGAATATCAACATGATTCATATAACATGTTTGTGTTACAAATGTATTAGAACTGTATGTCATATAAGACGGTTTGTACAGACATGTGCTGATGAGGTATTTTACAAAGTGCTACTTGAAATCTATCCACAGTGTACCCCACTGGAATAGAACAGAAAACTGTTTAAATGTATATAATTTAACAGGGGAAATGAATACAGGAGGTTAACTTGCAAAACTTCAGAAAAGCAGCTGAAGTTAAATTACTTTATGGCTAGGCCATAAAAAAGATGTTGTCGTTCAGTTTCAGTGCAGCAAGGAGACGCAATGTCTAAAACTAAGGAGTTTTCTGTATCGTCTTGGAAGTGTTTTATTGTTTTACGACTTCCACCATTTGCCAAATATCTGAGGAAAATCCCTTGTCTATGTATCCTCAAAGGCAGATGCTAAATACCGCCAGATTCCAGTAGTGGGTGGGTTCACCTGGGACACAGTCAGATGGCAAGAAATGATATCATTCTGCAAGCTAACCAAGCACTAATATTTGAGATATTAATTTGAGAGGTCTCTTAGAGAGACAGCATTCTGTATTCTGTCTTGGACTGGATAAGATCCATTCACCACACATCTGCTTTGCTCTGAGTAAGTTTCTAGGTTATAGTAATTCTCTTAGATATAGTCAGAAATATAGCAAAGCTTAATTTGGATGTTTTTCTTTATTTGAGACTGTCCTGCAATGTTGTTTTAAACATTCCCTGTGATTTTGAACTTTGCTGTCACTGTAAATATATATTACTTTCTTGTTCTTTTAATATTTATTATTAAATATATTTATTTTATTGCATTTGTTCACCAGGGAAGTCCACTGGCCCTAAAAGAGCCCATTTTCAGCGGAGGCCCAGGGGAAAAAAGCTCTAACAAGAACATAAATACAGAAAAAAATTAAACATTAATTGGTACAGAAGTAGAAACAGAGTTACACACAGTGATTACAATACTATATGCAGAATATATACAAATAAAGCAAGAATGTAGTTGGTCTGATTACAGTAATATATACAGAATATATACATAAAAGCAGGAATCTAGTTGGCTTGATTACAGTAATATATACAGAAAACATCTCATTGTGGCTCATTTGTCTAGAGATATTTAAGTACTGAGAGTACTTGCATATTTATTTGGTGACACTGTGGGCCACTCTTAATAGCCTTGCACTTGGTCAAGCTACCATTTGTATTGATAGCAACATCACAGAGCAAGATATGTCACCCTTTCTTAAGGGCCTTAAAGTAGTTGATAAGGGGGGTTCTGGTGGCAGTGATAACTACCTTAAAGTTTGGGCGGAAGGTGGCATAGCTAGTAAACCTGTGCCAGCCTTTACCAGGTGTGTGTGTGTGTGTGCGCGCAAAACAAATCTCCACTTGGCTTGGAACCCTGGCTAAGGACTCAACTCTATAGCTATGCCAGTGGGGAGTCGTACTGGGGATCTGGAGAAAGAGGGAGAATACAGCCCTGGACTGACTGTAGTCTCTGTGTGCTCTTAAGGAAAATTACAGTTGATGCAGAGAGCTGCATCTGGAAATGCAGTCGGTGTACCTGTCATCCTCCCAATGTACATCCTCCATTGGTGCTAGTGGTGAGGATTGAGGCTCCCAGGAAAAAACAAATCCAGTCTCAGGTAATAGTGCAGAACAGCAGACCAAGGAAGTGACGGGTTCAAATAAAATAAATCAGACTGGCATTCCTATTGATGAGAAATGTAAGATCTTAAAAGTAGAGCTCCATAAGATGACAATATTTACTATGGTTCCAAAAACATAAAATCCCACAGCCTGAAACAGGAGGGAAACTCACCATAAAAAGAAAAATGAGAAAGGAAGGAGGTACAAGTAGTCAATGGAAATATCAAAGACAGACATGAAATTTAGAAAAGGGAAGGTGATTCAGTCTACAAATGTTGAAAAATAGAAGAAAGGCAGAATCTGTCATAAAACGCAATAGTTAATTCAAAACATAATTAGGGTCCATTAGAAGACACTAGCACTTATGCACAACAGCAGCAGCAGCATTCATATGATGGCTCCTTTACAGTACTGCATTATGGGTAAATGGGAGGGATTATATAGCCTGAGGAAATTTTAGGTGCTGAGCTATCCATGTCCTGCCTTACTCTTGCCATAGAGGTAGAAGATGATGGGCTAGTCTTATACATCAATTGATTTTTGATGAGAAGTCAATGTAACTATAAGTCATAACATTTGGGTTTACTCACTTTTTGCAGCGTAATTGCCAAACTGATTATTCTCTGTTGTTAATATATTCTCTGCAAGTTACCAACAAAGGTTTATCATGGAAGCATAGTTGTAGCTAGGCATATACAACCTATACTTCAGAGTGCGCTTTTTTAAAAAATAATTTACTTATTTTCCAAAACAAGTCGGACAATGACTTCCTGGACCTTTGAGTAATGGTGAACTTAAATGTCACAAAATTCCATTAATATGTACAGCTGTTTTTTTTGCCTTGATTGTTTAGTTTGAATAATTTTCTCATATGTAAGCTGTTTACAATGTTAGTGTGATAACATGTAGGTTGTCCCAAGCTCAAAGCCTCAGCTGAGACTTTCAAAGAGCTTGCATCCACTGACACTACAGCATCATGCCACAGTGACAATGTAAACATCTACCTAGTTTTACTACTACGTTAGATGACATTCTGATAAGTGTATATTTCACAGCTGCTCTGATCTGACCAAGAAGTAATGTTTCTTCATATTAGTGTAATACCTTAGAACATCAACAAAGAAGTTGTATCCAGTCCCAAAATAGTGCAACATAAATGATACTCCTATATTTGATGCCAGTGTTTCACTGCTAAAACATTTATGCAACAGAATCAAGTAACCCTAATGAATCTGTAAGTAATGGAATTAAGTCTTAATTCTCTTAAGCCTTCTTTGTGACTGTGCTCCTTCATGGCTGCAATATATCCTGTAAGGGATTCTTTGTATCCTTTCAAGTTTATTTGTGGCTGATTGTGTTTACCTAAAATGTCACGCTATTCAATAAATTAACGTTTCCTTCCATCTACAAACTGTTCAAAGCATTTCCCTCTGGAAAGCACAGTATTTCCTAATAATGCCACTTAGATTGGTTTCAGGTATCTATAAAATATCAGCAGTTACCCCCTAGTTTTTGTCAGTGTCTACTACTGGCAGAATATGGCAGTTTGTAGCATATGGGTAGTTGTGGTTATCTATTCCAAAATGCAATACATGTACTTGTGATTATCTATTCCAAAGTACAAAGTGCTGCACTTCCTGGTGTTACAGAAAATACTATTAAGCCCAGACTATTCTTTTATAAACTCTAAATACTTCTTCATGCTTTCCTGTTATAAAATATTTGTTAAAATACTTCCAATTTTGGTGTAATCTGTGAGTTTGCTAATCCACACTCCTTTTTCATGATAGAGCCCTGTGGAACTGTTACTTAATACTTTGGCCTCTGAAAAAATACCAGCAATTCTAAATCTGTATCTTCCACTGCATAGCCAATTTAACCCACTGAATAATGAATACATCTGTATCCAAATGTTCCACTGATAAAATTATTTCACTCTGAGGAGGCAAATCAAAGGCTTTATGAAGGTTCAAATAAACAATACACACTGATAAATCCAAATCCAATGCATCCACTAATTTTTTATAAAACTGCAATGTATTTATCAAGAAGGAATGAGCCATTGAAAATGCAACCTAATTAGTATCCAACCTAATTTAATGGATATTTGGATTTTACTAAGAATTATTCTCTCAAAACACTTCCCTATTGTACTTGTCAGCTTTGTTATTTTTAACTGCAATGGCACTGCCATCATTGGGAACTGGTATGACAACTGCCTCCTTCTTGTCCCGATAAAGATAGGTTAAACATGATACCAGTTTTAGAGATATTCTTCTCAGATGCAGTAATGAGTGATGTGAATTCAGCAGAGCGATTAAGCTACACTGAAGAAATTGGACTGTGTACAGTTTGTGTTCTGCTATAGGCATAGCAGGGTCAATGCAGAGCATACAGCAAGTACTCTAGGTATGAAATTTCAGGGTTATCAGTGTAAAACACTATTCTTTTGTTGGCTGTGTGTTCATACTGGCGATGCTACTTAGACTGGCATCACTGCCAACAAAGTAATCTTTCTGAGCCTGCTTCTCAAATAGGAAAGTGTGCCTGTGGTAGGGAAACATCAGTGCTAAGCAGCACTTGCAATATATACTGGACACTACTATTCAGTTCTGAAAAAGGCTAACTGGCTACCAGTGACACAAAGACTCATCTTCTGTTTGGCACACTGTTATTCAAGCTACTAAACAGAAACTCTTTCCATGTACCTGGCAGGTAGGTTCACAGTTAGGGAAACATATAACCACAGATCTTAACCAGATCATTCCCAGTCCCTTTGCACACCCTTCTACAGTAGGAAATATAGTAGCCACAGTTTCTCCATACTTGGAAAAAAGCTTTGGCGGTCCATTCAACCAAACGTAAGGGATTCTACTATTCTACCTCAATTCAGGAAAAGCTTCACCCGCTCACAAATGAAGCAGACTGCCACTGCTTTCCCAACATTAAATCACTCAAGCCTACTATCACAGTAACTTTGTACCACAGCTTTATTTCTCCCTTCAAACCACTGTTGAACTGTATTTCTTATTACTCCCCATTCCATCACTTTTGCTCATCTTAATTAAATCATGCACTACTGCAACTAAGCAAATCTGATACCGCCAAAACGAGGTCCTTGTCAGCAGAAAACAACTCAGAGAAGTGTCCTTAACGCAATTTATTTATAAATGACAACAAAGCGTTTTCACCACAGCATTCTGTGGCTTCATCAGAGGAAATGTTATCTGAAAAATGCACTCCATACATATCAGAAAATTCAGGAAGTGACATCTTCCAATTTCCTGAAGGAAAAAATTAAATTTTAAATCACATATTATACACAAATATCGCCTATCTTCTGTAAACCATAAAAATGTAAAATGTGTAAAAATGTATATAAAATACATATATGTACAAAGAACCAGCTGCCCTAGATAAGACTATATGCACCTGCAATTACAAAGTACTACACTTATATATTATTAATGCAATTAATTTATGTGTGGAAAATTATTATCTGGGCTTTAAAACCATCATAACTCAAATTTGTTTGAGCCCTAACAGTACAAAAATACTTGTTTTTTACAAATGAAATTAAGTATCATATCTATAGTCCTACGACATACCTCTATACATACAAATAAAGTCATCAGCTACACAATTTCTATATGCATATTACAAACATAATGACCTCCAATAGATGAGCCTGTGCCCTGCCCCAATAACACCCAAGATAACTTCTTAGTTTCAGTACAGGGCAATATTACAGTTGTTATTCAAACCAGGATGCCTAAACGATCCAGTCGTGAACTACCATTCTAATTCTCGATTTCCAAGAGATTAAAAAAAAGGCCACCCCTAATCTTCAATGGTACTTGGTCAATGGCCATAAACTGAAAACTATGACCTGTGTTTTGCCAATGCATTATCACTCTTGTCATTCTTGATGGCATACATATGTTCATACATTCGGTCTCGGACTCTACGTCCGTTTTTTCGATAGTAGAACAGCAGCAACAATCACACATGGCTATGTATATAATGGATTTGCTCTCACAGTTTCCCTGACCATGAATGTTTCACCTGTTCTGACCCTATTACAGCCACATTTGAACATTTGTGGAATGTATTTTGGGACACATCCCTTTGTACCAGTTCCTTAAGGTTATTTGATCTCTTAAAAATAAACCTAGGTTTACTACCTAATTTTTCAGCCAAAAGGGTATTTGAGGAAATAAATGCCAGTTTTTACTTTAGAGTTTTTACTAAAGGTAGTGATAAAACTCAATGAAAAGTCACATTCTTCACTTAAAGTTATAAGTTTAACTGTCTCCCCATTGTTCAAGTTGAACTCAGCTGATACTACATTAGTATTAGAATCAGATTGTATAAGATCTTGTTGGAGTAGTAAAGGTTTGTAAAAACCATTAATTCTCTTATTAGTGACTTCCCCAATCAAGTCTAGTAACATTTGGTCAGGGTACCCCCCTATGAGGGCCTTGATTGATGGGAGGTCATCTATTACATATCCCTGTTCAAAACTTATTACCAACATACTGGATAAATACATCAAAGACATTACTAGCATTTGTAAAGACTCCTGGTCCTTCCTTGGTAACATCAGTGGTATTCCACACAATGGTGAGAACAATTTTTTAACCATTGATGTGGTAGACCTATACACTTCTATACCGCATCAGGAAGCGGTAGAGTGGATAGGTTCTATGCTTCAGGACTTTGGGGCCTCCAGATTGGAAGTAGACTTGGTGACGGAACTACTTGACATTGTTTTGACTTCCAACTATTTCACCTTTAATGGTGATTTTTTTCTTCAAAAACGTGGTGTAGCGATGGGCTCCCCTTGTGGGCTGGTGTCACTAACTATGGGTTACTGGGAGGCCAACATACTAAGGAAGATCCCTGGTTTGATGGAACCTGTTATGCACTATACCAGGTTCCTGGACGATATTTTCATACTGTTCAGGGGGAAGCTGCAGGTTTTGTTGAAATTATGAATGCAACAACTGAATTTCTAAAATTCACATTTAAATTTTCAACACATGAGATTGATTATCTTGACGTCAAGTTGGTAAAGGACCCTATAAGTGGTGGATTGACATCAACAGTGTTTAGAAAATCCACGTACTGCAATTCTTTCCTGCACTTCTCCAGTTTCCATCCGTACCAACAGAAACAGTCTATTGTAAAAGGACAACTGGTGAGGGCAGGAAGAATGTGCAGTACCATGACTGATTTCACTAAAGAATGTGAATTACTGAGGGAAATGTTTAGTAATCGAGGGTACCCTGACCAAATGTTACTAGACTTGATTGGGGAAGTCACTAATAAGAGAATTAATGGTTTTTACAAACCTTTACTACTCCAACAAGATCTTATACAATCTGATTCTAATACTAATGTAGTATCAGCTGAGGTCAACTTGAACAATGGGGAGACAGTTAAACTTATAACTTTAAGTGAAGAATGTGACTTTTCATTGAGTTTTATCACTACCTTTAGTAAAAACTCTAAAGGGATTCTTATACGCAAAAACTGGCATTTTATTTCCTCAAATACCCTTTTGGCTGAAAAATTAGGTAGTAAACCTAGGTTTATTTTTAAGAGATCAAATAACCTTAAGGAACTGGTACAAAGGGATGTGTCCCAAAATACATTCCACAAAAGGAGAGGAATGTTCAAATGTGGCTTTTGCAAATTTTGTAATAGGGTCAGAACAGGTGAAACATTCATGGTCAGGGATAAAAAATATCACATCCGTTTCCCCCTAAACTGTGAGAGCAAATCTATTATATACATAGCCATGTGTGATTGTTGCCAAGCGTTCTACATCGGAAAACGACGACGAGACCCGAGACCCGAATGTATGAACATATGTATGCCATCAAGAATGACAAGAGTGATAATGCATTGGCAAAACACATAGGCTTGAACCCGGGTCATAGTTTTCAGTTTATGGCCATTGACCAAGTACCATTGAAGATTAGGGGTGCCTTTTCTTTAATCTTGGAGAATCGAAAATTAGAATGGCAGTTACGACTGGATGCGCTAGGCATCCTGGTTTGAATAACAACTGTAATATTGCCCTGTTACTGAAACTAAGAAGTTATCTTTAGGTAGGTTATTGGGGCAGGCTCTCTCTTCTCAGAGGAGGTCATTATGTTAATAATATGTATAGAAATTATGTGAATTGATGAGCTGATGACTATATATAGGTATGTATGAGGACTGTATAGATATGATACTTAATTTCATTTGTAAAAAACAAGTATTTTTGTACCGTTAGGGCTCAAACAAATTTGAGTTATGATGGTTTTAAAGCCCAGATAATAATTTTCCACACATAAATTAATTGCATTAATAATATATATGTAGTACTTTGTAATTGCAGGTGCATATAGTCTTATCTATATATGTAACATGTTTTTATATAAAACTTTTTTTTTTTATGGTTTACAGAAGATAGTTTTTCCTTCAGGAAATTGGAAGATGTCACTTCCTGAATTTTCTGATATGTATGGAGTGCATTTTTCAGATAACATTTCCTCTGATGAAGCCACAGAATGCTGTAGTGAAAACGCTTTGTTGTCTTTTTTATAAAAAATTTCAAGTAAGACACTTCTGAGTGTTTTTCTCTGAAGACAAGGACCTCGTTTTGGCGGTATCTGGTTGTTTTTGTACCTTCTTCGAACTAAGCAAATCTCTCATCAATACTTCTCACATCCTTTTCGCACCTGTCACTGCACTTCATACCATATGCCATGCTGTCTGTACAGAAACAGTCCTGCTTATACATAAGTTATTATTTAAATCCCTTGTTATACTCTGTAATTGTAAACTTTCACTCTATATTGCAAAAAATGCTCTGTAAACTTATCTTTGTAAATGTATTATGTTTTTACACCTTTACTCAACTTGAAATAGATGTGTGTCTCAGAGGATACCCATGTTCTGGAACATACTCCTCATCCATGTGAAGCAGAGTATATTTCTACCCCTATTTAACAGTAACCTTGACCAATGGATGGGAAATCAGAAATTCATCCCAGGTCTGGCCTCCATGTCTCTGACAGACAAAGGCAGACAGTAACTATGCCTAAACTAACATACACCCCCCACATAACCTTTAGAAACTTCCTAACTAACATACCCCCTCCTGATAAACACCCGTAATGCAGGAGGACACAACTGGGCTGGGCTGCATGGCTCCATTTATAAAGGTCCTAGTGGTCCTTAGCCAAGTATATACCTATGAACTAAGTGGATCAGTGATCTAGCCAAGCTAAAAAATATATATAAATAAACAAACCCTAAGAGAACTGCTGTAGCTTTGAACAAGTAAATGCAGCATAACGGGAATTTGCCCCATCTTACCCTATTGCAGAAGTCAGTGGCTTAGTTATATTGACTGGTTAGCAAGGGAAGGGGCTAGATACTTATATGTGAGTCATAGGTAGGGGAGGAGTAAAAGGTAGAGGTCTGTGGTACCATATTATCAAAGTGGAATACCAGGTTAATGACCAAGGGGCCATTTTAAGCCGCGTCAAGCTCCCCAAAATGAAATTTGCTAGGTAATGGTTCCCAAGTGTTTTGTGGAGTGTGTACATTCTTGGGTAAACAAACAATTATAAACTTATCTCTAGTAGAGACCTAGGTGGTAGGTCAGTGGTATATTTGCAGTTCCCCATCCAAATGTCTAGGTTCTATTTGAATAAATGCATGGAAGACCTATACTTCATGTTCCAGAGAATGGGAGCTTCTGAGATACATACCTGCCCTCCACTACATCCTATTTATGTTGCTGGCTGGTGAGGTTTATGATGCTACTTATTTTCTGGATGTGTAACAGATCTATTAGTGTTGGATATGGGGAACCATTGTAGGCTAGGTGTAGGTTGCCTCTCAGCATCCTGTAAGAAACTGAATAGGGACAATGATTTGAGGCAGTCTGGATAGGACTTGCTTTCTACACCTTGTATTTTTTTTTGTGTGAAATCTCTGTGGATGCTCCAATTGCTGCAAATGACTGCTAAGGTACATATTGAAGAGGGTGTTGTACTAAATGACAAGTCTTATGAGGGCAGAGTACAATGGGACAATGACTTGTTTGGACCTAGATACCATACCTTTACTTATACGTTTTGCAACATGACATTTCCTCACCACAGCAGAAGGATGTTGGTCAAATGTCAAATCTCTGTCTACATTTGTTCCCAAGACTCTGGCTACATGGTCTACTCTCAGGGATGTATTATCAATGTGGTAGCTTGCAGAGGTGGCCATCCTGCCAAATGATACCATGATACACTTCTTGACACTGAGTTTTAGACCATGACCTCGGCACAATTTACAAGTCTGTTTCAGGCCCTCTTGGAAGATATTATCATCTTGGGGGGATTCCATGTCTGCTCCCAATTTGCAATTGTCTGCAAACTTGGTCAGCTAAAGGCCCATGACTAAAGGCCCATGATTTTTACCATGACTTCATAGAAGTAAAGGTCATACAGGACTGGCCCAGCGTTGAGCCATGAGGGACACCACTAGTAACCAGCCTTTTTGTGGAGGGGGATTCCCCAATTCTAACTTCTTGGGTCCTGTCACTATACCAGCTGGCTAGCCAGTGGGTGATGTATGGGTTAATAGCTAATTTATTGAGCTTGTTAACAATGCCCAAGTGGCGTACTGTTTCCAATGCCTTCACATTCATCACAGCTCTCACATAAAAACACAAACCACACACCCACCTTCGCGGAGGCTCTCAGTAGAGGCAGAAACACACTCCATCACCACAACACAGCACAAACCACAAGACACATAGCTCACCTACACAGTGTGCCTCTCAACCTAAGTCCCTAAGGCAAAACAGCTTTCCCAATACACTAATCATAGGTGACTCAATAGTGAGGCACACTGATGTCCCACTCACTATGGTGAATAAGGAGAAGGTAACAGTCAGCTGTCTATCTGGTGCCAGAATCCGACACTTAACACACGCACTGAGGTCACACCACAACAAGTACAAGTATGACTCTGTCACTGTCCATGTGGGTGTGAATGACCTGAGACACACCTCCCTGAACTACATGAAGAGACATGGAGGAGCTCTCGGATTATGTGGCCCAGGCAGGTATGCCCTAGCCCTGAGCAGCATCCTACTATCGCCCAGAATGATACCGCAGTACAAGTAGAAAATGACTGACTTCAACAATTGGCTAAATTTCTGGTGTCATTCTAAGGGGATCCAATATCTGTTTGTTTGAGCTGACATGACTGACAGACCTTGATGCTTTCCAGAGATGGCCTGCATCTGTCACCCTTGGGTTTCCGGATACTGGCTAAGGCTCTTGCCACCCCTATAGTGCCTTTTTTAGGCAAAGTTCCAAAGACCAAATTACCACCATAATAGCTATAAATAAATATAATATGAGGGTCATGCTGCTCAACGCTAGAAGTCTAAATCTCAAGATGTACGAAGCACTCCTCAAAATGGAGAACATCGACATTTGTGCTGTAATGGAGACCTGGTTTAAAGCAGCAGAAAGCACCCCTGCACTACCAGGATATAACTCATTCCACACCTTTCGGCCCCAGAACATGGACCGAAGCCCCAAAGGCAGTGGTGTCTCCATATTCATAAAGGATATGCACACCTCCTGACTAGTAACGCAGCATAACGCATCTGAGATACTTCAGGTGCAACTAACATTGGGTAAGATGGCAATTCAGGTTGTAGCCTGCTATAGGTCCCCAACCATGTCCCAAGAAACTCACTCCATGTTCCTCAGCACCCTGGAAACTATTAGGGTCCAACGCAACACTCTCATACTAGGTGACTTCAACTACCCCTCCATTAACTGGGAAAAGTACTCATGCACCAATACATTGGCCCAACACTTCCTGGAATTCATCCATTCCAATGCCCTGGACCAGCTCATTCTTACCCCCACTAGAGGAAGCAACATCCTTGACCTGGTTATTACTAACATGGGCAACCGTTGCTCTACACCAATAGTCAATTCCTCCCTGGTTAGATCTGTCCACAAACTAATCACCATGGAAATCCACATCTCACCCACACCCCCCAAAAAGGTAACCACCATGAAAAACTTCCCCATAGCTGACTTTGGGCTCCTAAAAATAGAGGTGGCTAATGTCATGGCACCCGTCAATGGAAAATAGATGCATGACTGCTGAATCATACACCAATGCACTGTACGATCACGTACATAAATGCATGGAACTAGCCCTACCCAAAAGAACCAGGATGCTCTCCTCCAAAAAACGGAACCAATCTGGTGGTCCCCTGCCATTAATAAACTCTACAACAGAAGGAAGAAACTGTTGCACAAAAAGGTGAAGTTCCAAGACTGGAAAAACTCCCTTATTAGCCTCAACAAAAAGTTGAGATCCCTCATCAAAACCTCTAAAAGCCACCTATGAAGCCAGAATTGTGGCAGACACTAAAAACAACCACAAAGCCTTCTATAGTTACACCAAGAATCTCCATGGCATTACCCAGGTTTGCTCAGAGTTACTGCACAACGGTACCTCCTATACTGAGCCAACAAATATTGCCAACATACTGGACAACAGATTCAATGCCAACTTTACTCCCCCTCCCCCCAAGGACCAATCACAATACCGGTGGAATAGCAGGCACGTAGCATTACTGCAGCACAGGTAAAGCTGCATTGTCTAAGGCCAAGAATACAGCTTCCATGGGACCTGATAATATCCCTGGATGTATTCTACATGAACTGCAAAGTGAACTGGCACCACATATGTGTGCCCTGTTCAATCACAGCCTCACCTCAGGCTTTGTCCCTATTGAATGGCACACTGCTACATTCATCCGTCTCTATAAAGGGGGAGTGACTACAAACCCTGGGAATTATCGCCCCTTTAACCTGACAAGTCTAATATGTAAGGCTATGAAGCGCATCATCATGGACCTAATTAACATGGATATAGGGAATCCCCAAACTCTAGACCCCACGCAATTTGGTTCTGTGAAAGGTAGATCATGCTTGCTCAACCTTTTTGACTTCTTTGAATCAATCACCAGAGCTGTGGAAAAGGGCAAGGCAGTTCATACAGCCTAACTCAATCTGGCCAAGGCCTTTGATACCATTCCCCACTCAGGAATTATTGATAAACTCACCAAACTAGGTATCAACCCCTATATCACTACGTGGGTTGGCTCACAGATACTTTCACACTGTGGGTTCTATGTCAGACTGCTGACCGGTCATGAGTTGAGTCCCACAGGGATCGGTCCTGGGTCTTCTCCTGTTTGGCATCTACTTCTCAGAAGTCCAGGCAAACATGGAGGGACTCTGCCTGACCATGTTCGCAGACGACTGCAAGCTGCGAGCTATTATTAACTCCCAAAGTGATGTAGACATCCTACAGAAAGGCCTCATTTTGACCAATGACTGGTGTTGAAACCATGGCCTTAAGCTCAGTGCCAAAAATGCGTCATCATCCCCTTTGGGAAAAACTCAGTTCCCACTAATTACCACATTGATGGGAGCCCACTGAACACTGAAAGCGTTATAAGAAATCTGGGGACACAGGTAGACAGCAACCTCTACTTCGACCACCACATTGCCACTATGGTCAGAAAGTCCTTCTATGTGGCACATCTCATTACCAAGGGTTTTGCATCCAGGAAAAAAGAGGTCATCATCTCTCTCTACTCTTCCCTCCTTAGGCCAATCATCGAGTATAATGCCCTATTTGGCATGTACCTCACTAGACACATTCAACAGCTGTTAAGGCCATAAAAGTACCTCATGAAGAGGATCCTAGCCCTTAAACACATGTCCTACAAGGATAGACTCAAGAAACTCCAGCTATTCTCTGCCTCATATCGTCTACTAACAGGCGATTCTCTGCTTGACTTACAAAGCCATGTCTGACCCAGATCTGTTACAAATGCTGCATCTAAAGAAATCCCAATCCCTCCATACTACATGCTCTGGAGACCTCAACCTCATTACCACAATCAATAGAACATGCTGGAGGGACAGGTTCATAACCCAGAGACTGCCCATGCTCTGGAATAGACTTCCCATACATGTCAAGCAGAGCACCTCACTGGTCCTCTTCAACAGAAATCTTGATGAGTGGATGGGAAATAGAAAGTTCACCCCGGGGATCACTCCAGTGGCTCTACATGACAGAGGCACTGGGAACTAATGTTGGGTGGCACGATGCCAGGGCACATCTATGGGCTAGGCTTGTAAAGGCTCCAGGGCCATTAGCCTAGTACACACCTATGAACCTTGGCCAGGCTCAGTTAGGCAGTATGTACCGATTTGCCCTCATCCATCACTTTGGTGAACTTCTCATAGAAGTCCACCAGATTCAGCAGGCAAGACCTGCCCCTTGACAAACGTGGAGTTAGTAGAGTCCAGTGTTTGGAGGTTACCTATAACATCATTTATGATATCTATGATTCTCCTCTCCATAGCTTTACAAAGCAGCCTCATTAGATTAATGGGATGGTAGTTTCTTGGGTCCATGGATGGGCAGCCCTTGTGTAGTGATATAATCGATGCAGTCCCCATTCATTAAGTATGAGGTCCATTTGGAGCCTGTAGTTGAATAGAGATTCTAGTGAGATCAACAGCTCATTTTTTATGCTATAAAGGAGGCATCCTGGGATATTATCAAGACCCATTAATGCAGTGTTCCTGGCTTTGGACAGCAGCTTGAGGACCTGCTTTCTAGTGATGGTTGGGGGGACAGTGGTCTTGGAATTTTCTGAGGAATACACGGGTGGAAAGTGGTTACAGTTTGAGCCAAATTTGCCAGGCAGGAGACACATCTTCTGGTTCCATGTAGGTGACAGCATTCATAATTAATTTGATACACAGCTGTGTTGTTGAGGTTTCAGCTAAAGAAAGCCTTGTTGTTGTCTTTGACCCGGTGGCTACTTTTACCTCAAATTTGGCCTTTATGGACTTTATCTATCACCTGAATCAGTTTTTGTTTAGGCTGATGTGGGAGCTTCTACCTTGCTTGGCATTGTCCTTCCTAGGTTTTAGCCGAGAGTACCTTCTTTTTGCTGTATAGGCTATTAATTCTGGAATTCTACTAAGACAGCTTTTTTTTTTTTTTTTCTGATGGCCCAGTGGTTATTTCACGTAGTTGCAAGGGATCTGATCAGATTACAGTAGGAGGGGTCTGGAAAGGAGGGAGGATAATGTTGGCACACAACTGGCTCATTTTATTTCTTCAACAGAGCCAATACACTATACAAATTACCTGTTTCTTTTTTCAGTTCTACTGACTGTGTGGAAATAGGACATTGGCAACATCTGGTTAAAAGAAATCAAGATAGCAGCTGGGTTTTAATACTATGAGTACGCTTTTCTGAGGATTTTGTGGTTCCAGACATACTAAATAGTAATTAAAAAGGTGGAGCGATTAAACAGAGAAACAGGTCTATTGATAGAGGATGCTTAATATTAAATAAATGCATCATAGAATACCCAGAACTTCATAACTTCTGAAAAATTATGTCCCCCACCCCACACACCAAGGCTGTATAAGTGGGTTTTTGACATGAGATTAGCAATTGCCTCTGCTATAAACCTCAACTAGTCTAAAGCCAGCTCTGCTCATACACAGAAGGTCTCTGTACTTGTGTGTGTTGGGGATGATGGCATTATTTAGCATTCTTTCCAAATCTCAAAGGTCACAATATCTTATGTTGGGCTGGGGACAGTGTGGTCATTATTTCTTTAACTTTCCACACAAACTTCAGAGTTGTGCACAGAGGGTCACTATAACTTGTATATGAGCACTGTACTGTCTCTAGAAGTAACAAATCGGAAATATTATTCTAATCCTTTTTTTTTCATTTTCTTCTAAATGCATTTCAGGGCATCTATAACCCCATGACTTCTGGTTGTCTAGAAGCCCACAGACCCCCAGCTCAATTCAGTTATTACAGGGTAGTCTTGGTGTGTTTAAAAGATCTAGGAAAAAGCAAACTTAAAGAGTAAGACTGATTTTTTTCCTTAATCATGGTGGTTTATATTCAGGCCACCTTCGGATGAAAAGGTTGTTTAAAAAAGAAGTCCAAAATGCATCACAGAGCATCTAGAAAACTCATGTCTTAATACAGTTATTTTTATGGCAGTTATTACAGTGTAGTTTTGGTTAGTTGGGATGTGCTGAAAGGATAAAGAAAAAAGTTGAAGATTAAAACTACATTTGTTTTTTTTAACATGTTTTTGTTCAGACAATATAAACTAAGAAATTGTAACACCAAATAAAAATAAAAAAGCTGTAATGAAAGAAACGGCAGCTCAAGCTACTGAGGAAATATATTTTATTATGAAACGCTTTTCGTTTGCCTCCTTTGGCAAACTTCTTCAGACAATGTCACATGATAAAACACAAACTTATATACACGTTGAAAATAGCAATTATAACAAGCTGTTCCCAATTAACATGAATTAAATGATGAACCAGCATTTAAAATATTAAATATATTCGAAATATCAAAAGATAAAACCAAATAACAAAATAAAATAAATTAAATAGTAACCAACAATAACCCTAAATAATAATGGGCACTAATAAAATAATGGGATGTTTGTGTGCACACCATAATAAAAACGTTAGTGCTTAAATATATACCCCAAACAATCATCTTTTCAAACTCAACAATTTAAGAATACTGGAAATTGAACAGTGTTCATTCAACCCAGGATAATGATATGCATTTAACCTAATTTGCCACAGTAACTCGTGTTCCTCCAGCCTAAATTGTGTTGGACCACCCCTAACGTCATGGCTAATCTGATCAATGACCATAAACTTAAAAGAATGTTCAGGACAGAAAGATACATGCTTAGCTAATGCATTATCTAACTTCGCCTTTTTTATCACATAAATGTGTTCGTACATGCGATCACGGAGTCTACGCTACGTCTTGCCCACATAAAAGGCTGAACAATTCTGGCATAGAGCTAAATAAACTATCATAGTTGAATTACAATTAGCTCTACACTTTAAATTGAACTGTCTATTATGTATACTAAACCTATTGGATTCAATAACATATTTACAATAATTGCACGCCTGGCATTTATACGTGCCTAAAGTCCTTGGCCGCAATCCTCGTTGATACTCAAACATTGTTTTTAAATTGATGCTTTCCTATATGTAACTTGGGGACAGTGGCCCAATTTCATGAATATATTATAATCAATTTTAAACAAATCCCAATTTTTCTTAATGATGTTCCAACATGTAGTGTTGTCATTATTGAACGTAGTGATAAATCTAGGCCTTTGTATAATATCCTGAGTAACAGTATGCTGACCCGTTAAATATGTGTCAGCATTTATGTCTACAATTTGGTAATGTGGGTTCCTGACTTGAAGTAATGGTATATAAAATGTATTACTTCGTTTATTCGTTACCTCACTTATAAGCTCATCCAACATTGTCACAGGGTGGCCACGAAGTAAGAACATGTTCCTGAGTAATTCACATTCATTGTAAAAGTCAGGATCATGACTCACTATCCAGGCAGCCCTAACAAGTTGTCCCTTAACAACAGCTCTTTTCTGAAAGAAGGGGTGACAGCTTGTGTAATGTAAAAAAGAGTTGGAAAAAGTAGCTTTCCTATGAATTTTGGCTACATAACAGGACAAATTCAAGTCTTTAGATAGCCAAATGTCCAGATAGGCAATACCATCATAACTAAATGTAACGGTAAAGTCCAAAAATTCAGTGGTGTTGTTAAAATAATTTACTAGCCTACCTCCATAGGACTCATCACCATCTAATACAATGAAGATGTCATCAAGGTAACGAGTATAATAAATAACACCTTCCTGAACTAGTTGGTGGTTAAACACAAATGTATGTTCCCAATGGGCCATTACTAGATTAGCAATGCTAGCCCCACCGGGGGAACCCATTGCCACCCCTACTTTCTGCAAATAAAAATTCTTGCCAAACATAAAAAAGTTGTTACTAAGGATCAATTCCATCAATTCGTTAATCAATTCAATGTCCCTAGTGCTGGCTCCTTTTCTTTTCAACATTTCACCCACCCAGTCTATGGCTATAAAGTGGGGGATACCTGTATATAGATCCTTAACATCGACTGTAAGGAAGTTGTACCCGACTTTAAAGTCTAATTCGTTAACTTTTTCCAAAAAGGACCATGAATCCTTACATATCTGATCTTCCTGTACTATATATTTTTGTAAGATCCCATCCACTACCTTGGCGCATGCGTATGTAGGTGATCCGCGCCCATCAACTAATGGGCGCATGGGAGGATTGAGAATGTCCTTATGTATTTTCGGTATCCCAAATAAATAAGGGTACCTAGGATACACAGTAATCACATAGTTGTATAATTCTTGGTCAATTCTCCCTTCTATATACATTTCTTCTAAACAATCCTTTATTGTTCTATAAGCTTTATTTGTTTCTGATCTAGAACTTAAAGAATAAGAAGAACTGTTCAATAAACACGTCATGTGTTCAAAGTAATCAGTGTTATCAAAAATGACTAAACCTCCCCCTTTATCAGGTTTACAAATGCGTATATTACAAGATGTTATATACTCAATGCATTCATGCTCAAAGTTACTCTGGGCATTTCCATTCTGTTTTACTGAACTGTAAGCGAACCTCTGCCTGATGTCTAGTTCGCACATTTGTTCAAAAACCTGTATAAGTGGGTGCAAGGGTGGGTTAAATGTACTTGGGACACTAAAAATCCTATTAGTATTAGTGAATGTCTCACCTCCCACCATCATTAAGCGGAAATTCAATTTTCTTGTAAACAGTTTAACATCAATAATAGTTTTGACAACATCTAATCTCTGCATAGGCACATAAGTGTATCCTTTGGAAAACAACTCAACCATCTTCATCTTTAATTCCAGCAGAACACATTACTAACAGCACTGCAACCAATCGGGTTGCCGCTTTAAGTTCGAATTTAATAGCTGATAACGAAGGGCAGAGGAGAAATCCAGCCTTAGAGGCTTCGGCTTCAGTTCCTTTAGTTACACCATCGGGGGAAAACCACCCTATTCCTTTGGCTTCCCACTACATCGGAGCCCAAGTTTCGACGTCAGTGAATACTGACATTGGTCACCCGCTTAAGCAAAATACTGGAGTCACAGTTTCTTCTACAAAGCTTCCTACTCCATTGGACACTAGAACGGAAGTAAGGGTGAGCAATAATTCTTTATTGTATCCTGACATTTCATCTTGGGTTTCTGAAAGTTTTTCGTTTAGTACCGTTGCTAACCGAGTACAATTGTGTTGCAACGGTAGTATGGATGAAGTTGTTGACATTGTTTCCAATTTAAAACTACTTGACAATATCCTGGTTAAAATTAAAAAAACTAAGCTAGAAATTTTTTATTTTCAAGAATGCCTTTCATGGAGGTTAGTTCCAAAACGCCTTAGACATCATCAATACCCAACGGGTTTAATAGCTAATTCTATGTTCCACAAGGACCTCATAGCTATGTTTGATCAGCACGGCTTTGAGCTTCTTGATTTAATGATAAAACATTACACTATATCTGTTGAAATGTTGAACTCAGAGGCAGCTGACTTGGACAATAAAAACAAGGTGGACAATGAGTTTAACAGGTATAAATACGAGTATGGAAGACTATTTACTAGTATTGATGACTATCTGATTAAGCTCAAGAATAATAAAATTAAAAAACTGGACAGGGATAGTAAAGCCTATAGCGATGGCTTTGCTTAACCTAACCCACCCTCAGCTCAAGTATGGCGTCCTTCGAATAGGACAAATGAGCATAATAGTATTAACATGGTTCCTACATCTAATTCTAGTGATTGTCTTGGTAACAATAGTCACCACAACGTTAATTCGTCTATTGACATGATAAATGGACAAGATCCTCCACCAACGGAAATAAGGCGGAGTGAAAGACTTCAGAATATTAATAACACAAAACTCGCCCAACACAATGTTAATTCGCATGACCCTAATTTTTTAGGGGCAAGACCCAAGCAACAGCAATACCAACAGAGGAACCGTTCCAATCGAGAGGAACAATTACAAGAACTAACTGTGGGTCCATCATGTGCATGTTCTCACCCCAATCCTTTAGATGACTTTATATCTGACAGCATTATTTTTGATACTGATTCTGACTTGTATGACAGTGATATTTTATTACTGAGTAATAAGTCAGATATGTTTGTTTTATCTGAACATCAGAGTCAACAGATTCCAGTTATCATAACCAACATGAATGGTGACTTTAAAGTTTATAACTTCATCTGTTGAAATTTCACCTGAGATGGTTGAATTGTTTTCTAAAGGGTACACTTATGTGCCTATGGAGAGATTAGATGTTGTCAAAACTATTACTGACATTAAACTGTTTACAAGAAAATTGAATTTCCGTTTAATGATGGGAGGTGAGACATTCACTAATACTAATAGGATTTTTAGTGTCCCAAGTACATTTAACCCACCCTTGCACCCACTTATACAGGTTTTTGAACAAATGTGCGAACTAGACATCAGGCAGAGGTTCGCTTACAGTTCAGTAAAACAGAATGGAAATGCCCAGAGTAACTTTGAGCATGAATGCATTGAGTATATAACATCTTGTAATATACGCATTTGTAAACCTGATAAAGGGGGAGGTTTAGTCATTTTTGATAACACTGATTACTTTGAACGCATGACGTGTTTATTGAACAGTTCTTCTTATTCTTTAAGTTCTAGATCAGAAACAAAGCTTATAGAACAATAAAGAATTGTTTAGAAGAAATGTATACAGAAGGGAGAATTGACCAAGAATTATATAACTGTGATTACTGTGTATCCTAGGTACCCTTATTTATTTGGGATACCGAAAATACATAAGGACATTCTCAATCCCCCCATGCGCCCATTAGTTGATGGGCGCGGATCACCTACATACGCATGCGCCAAGGTACTGGATGGGATCTTACAAAAATATATAGTACAGGAAGATCAGATATGTAAGGATTCATGGTCCTTTTTGGAGAAAGTTAACGAATTAGACTTTAAAGTCGGGTACAACTTCCTTACAGTCGATGTTAAGGATCTATATACAAGTATCCCCCACATTATAGCCATAGACTGGGTGGGTGAAATGTTGAAAAGAAAAGGAGCCAGCACTAGGGACATTGAATTGATTAACGAATTGATGGAATTGATCTTTAGTAACAACTTTTTTATGTTTGGCAAGAATTTTTATTTGCAGAAAGTAGGGGTGGCAATGGGTTCCCCCTGTGGGGCTAGCATTGTTAATCTGGTAATGGCCCATTGGGAACATACATTTGTGTTTAACCACCAACTAGTTCAGGAAGGTGTTATTTATTATACTCGTTACCTTGATGACATCTTCATTGTATTAGATGGTGACGAGTCCTATGGAGGTAGGCTAGTAAATTATTTTAACAACACCACTGAATTTTTGGACTTTACCTTTACATTTAGTTATGATGGTATTGCCTATCTGGACATTTGGCTATCTAAAGACTTGAATTTGTCCTGTTATGTAGCCAAAATTCATAGGAAAGCTACTTTTTCCAACTCTTTTTTACATTACACAAGTTGTCACCCCTTCTTTCAGAAAAGAGCTGTTGTTAAGGGACAACTTGTTAGGGCTGCCCGGATAGTGAGTCATGATCCTGACTTTTACAATGAATGTGAATTACTCCGGAACATGTTCTTACTTCGTGGCTACCCTATGACAATGTTGGATGAGCTTATAAGTGAGGTAACGAATAAACAAAGTAATACATTTTATAGACCATTACTTCAAGTCAGGAACTCACATTACCAGATTGTAGACATAAATGCTGACACATATTTAATGGGTCAGCATACTGTTACTCAGGATATTATACAAAGGCCTAGATTTATCACTACGTTCAATAATGACAGCACTATATGTTGGAACATCATTAAGAAAAATTGGGATTTGTTTAAAATTGATTCTAATATATTCATGAAATTGGGCCACTGTCCCCAAGTTACATATAGGAAAGCAAACAATTTAAAAATGATGTTTGAGTATCAACGAGGATTGCGGCCAAGGACTTTAGGCACGTATAAATGCCAGGCGTGCAATTATTGTAAATATGTTATTGAATCCAATAGGTTTAGTATACATAATAGACAGTTCAATTTAAAGTGTAGAGCTAATTGTAATTCAACTATGATAGTTTATTTAGCTCTATGCCAGAATTGTTCAGCCTTTTATGTTGCAAGACGGAGAGTAGACTCCGTGATCGCATGTACGAACACATTTATGCGATAAAAAAGGCGAAGTTAGATAATGCATTAGCTAAGCATGTATCTTTCTGTCCTGAACATTCTTTTAAGTTTATGGTCATTGACCAGATTAGCCATGACGTTAGGGGTGGTCCAACACAATTTAGGCTGGAGGAACACGAGTTACTGTGGCAAATTAGGTTAAATGCATATCATTATCCTGGGTTGAATGAACACTGTTCAATTTCCAGTATTCTTAAATTGTTGAGTTTGAAAAGATGATTGTTTGGGGTATATATTTAAGCACTAACGTTTTTATTATGGTATGAACACAAACATCCCATTATTTTATTAGCGCCCATTATTATTTAGGGTTATTGTTGATTACTATTTAATTTATTTTATTTGGTTTTATCTTTTGATATTTCGAATATATTTAATATTTTAAATGCTGGTTCATTATTTAATTCACGCTAATTGGGAACAGCTTGTTATAATTGCTATTTTCAATGTGTATATAAGTTTGTGTTTTATCATGTGACATTGTCTGAAGAAGTTTGCCAAAGGAGGCAAATGAAAAGTGCTTCATAATAAAATATATTTCCTCAGTAGCTTGAGCGGCCGTTTCTTTCATCACAGCTTTTTTGTTCAGACAATAACTGGATTTATTATTTTATTATTTATTTTATTTCACATTTATTTACTGGGAAAGTCCAACTGGGTATGAGCTCATTTTCAGTGGAAGCCTGGAGAAAAAAAGCACTGGAAACACATTAGTAAAATAACATAGTTACATTACTTACAAAACTATTTGCACAACATGGTAGTATGATTCGTGAAAACATGAAAAAAACTATAGTAATAGAGAACACTTTATACAAACTTTAGTTCAAATACTTTATATCAGATACAGTCACAGTTTCTTAATGACGGAATGTCTATGAGACAAATGGACCTTATATATAAATAGAGTCAGTTGGAAATTTGTTATAAGAAAGGAAAAAGACTATTAATTATAATAGTGTGATAATTTAGCAGGTCAAGTAGAGTAGAGGTGAAAGAGGAGAGAGGAGGGAATAACAGCACAGGCAGATGGGAGACAGAGAGATAGAAATGTTAGAGTGAGAATGGAATGAGAAAATTTGTGGAGGGGGGGGGGTGGGAGAGCGGAGGTAAAGTGGTTACCGAAACAATTAAGTTGATGATGAAACACATACTTCACAAAACCAGTGTGCCATGCAATCACAGCCCTTAAGGCAAAATAACATACCCAACATACTAGAAATAGGTGACTCTATAGTCAGGCACACTGACGTCCCACTCACTAAGCTGAATAAGGAGAAGGTTACTGTTAGCTGCCTGTCAGGTGCCAGGATCCGCCACATAACACAAGCACTCAGGTCACTCCAGAACAAGTACAAATATGACTCTGTCATTGTCCATATTGGTGTGAATGACCTGAGCCGTACCTCCCTGGACTACATGAAGAGAGACATGGAAGAGCTCTCTGATCACGTAGCCCAGGCCGGTATGACCTTGACCCTGAGTAGCATTCTGCCCTCACCAAGAATGATACCACGGTATAAAGAAAAAATTCTCGATTTCAACAATTGGCTAAGTTTCTGGTGTCATTCAAAGGGGATCCAGTGTCTGTCCTCCTGGAATGACATGCTCGACAAGCCACGCTGCTTCGCTAGAGACGGCTTGCACCTGTCATCCTTAGGCTTTCGAATACTGGCCAAGGCTCTTGCCACCCCCATAGTGCCTTTTTTAGGCAAGGCTAAAAAGACACTATGGGGATAAAGTAAATAGCACAAGTAACAAAAAAACTGAGGGTAATGCTACTCAATGCCAGAAGTCTAAACCTCAAAATGCACGAACTCGAGGCACTCCTCAGTATGGGGAAAATCAATATATGTGCAGTAATAGAAACCTGGTTTAAGGCTCCAGAGACCACCCTGGCACTATCAAGCTACAACTCATACCATACATTTCGGCCACAGAACCCAAACCAAAATACAAAAGGCCGGGGGGTATCCATATTCATCAAGGATACCCACACCTTCAGGTTAGTGGCACAGCACGATGCTTCAGAGATCATCCATGTGCAACTAACAATGGGCAAAACTGCAATTCAAACTGTAGCTTGCTACAGGTCACCCACCATGTCCCAGGACCCCCATTCTGCATTTCTGGAAACAATGGGAAACATAAAGGTCCTACCAAACACTTTAATATTGGGTCATTTCAATTACCCAGACATTAACTGGGAGAACTACTCAAGTACTAACTCCCTTGCCCAACTTTTCCTAGAATTTATAAACTCAAACGCTCTGGTTCAAATACTCAACACTCCCACCAGAGGTCATAGCATACTGGACCTGGTCAACACCAACATGGGCGACCGGTGTTCCACACCAGAGGTCAACCACTTGCTGATTAGATCTGATCATCAACAAATCAATTTGGATAACCATATTCCACCCCCACCCCCAGACAAGAAAACCACTGTGAAAAACTTTTCAAAATCAAACTTCACGTTATTTAAGACCGAGATGGAAAGTTTCAAAGCCCCCATGCTGAAGGATAACACTGTCCAAGCTGCAAAATCCTTTACTAATGCATTCTACGGGCAGCTACAAGAATGCATGGATAGTGCCATCCCAAGCAAAACCAAGACTCACTCTCCTCCAAGAAAAGGAAACCAGTCTGGTGGACCCCTGCCATAAACAAGCTATACAACAAAAGGAGGAAACTAGTACAGAAAAGGGTAAAATCCCAAGAAGGGAAGACATCCCTGATCAGTATCAGCAAGAAACTACGATCCCTCATGAAATCATCCAAGGCGAGCGTTGAAAGAAAAATTGCCAAGGACTCCAAAGATAACCACAAGGCATTCTTTAGCTATGTCAAGAATCTAAGTGGCAATGCTCAGATCTGCTCGGAGTTAGTGCAGAATGGCACAAAATACACTGAACCAACCGATATCGCCAACATCCTGGCAGACAGGTTCAGTGCAAACTTCACCCCATCTCACCCCCAAAAGGGCCCATAACCATACCAGAAGAATGTAGAGTCCCTGAAATCACAGACACTCAGGTGAAAACAGCCCTCTCCAAAGCCAAAAACACAGCATCAGTGGAACCGGACGGTGTCCCAGGCTCGTCCTACCTGAGCTCAATCAAAGACGAACTAACCCCTCACCTAAACACACTGTTCAAACTCAGCCTCTCCACATGCTACATATTCATACAGTGGCGTACAGCAAGGGTTATTCCACTCCACAAAGGTGGAGCCACAACAGACTCCGGTAACTATCACCCTATAAGCCTGACTAGCTTGGTCTGCAAGGCTATGAAGCGCATCATCTTGGAACTCATTAACAGAGACATTAGGAACCTCCAAATACTGGACCCTACCCAGTTTGGCTTTGTTAAGGGAAGATCATGCCACCTAAACCTGGTGGACTTCTCTGAGACAGTTACCAAGGCTATAGCTGAGGGAAAGGTGGTACACACAGCCTACCTAGACCTCGCTAAGGCCTTCGACACCATTCCCCATTCTGGTATTATAGACAAGCTCAACAGCCTGAACATAAATCCCTACATCACAAGATGGGTTGCCAAGTGGCTCATGGACAGAACCCACATGGTGAGAGTTGTGGGAGCTAGGTCTGACTCTAAACTGGTTACAAGTGGCGTTCCCCAGGGCTCAGTCCTAGGACCCCTCCTGTTCGGCATATACTTCTCAGAGGTACAGGCAAGCACAGGAGGACTATGGCTGACCAAGTTCGCAGATGACTGCAAACTAGGGGCTATAATTGACTCTCTGGCTGACACAGACATCCTCCAAAAGGGTCTCACTGAGACGGATACCTGGTGTCAAAATCATGGCCTCAAGCTAAATGCCAAAAAGTGCATAGTCATCCCCTTTGGAAAAAACAAAGTACCTACAAACTACCACATAGGTGGTAGTCCCCTAAATACGGAAGAAGTAATAAGGGATCTGGGGACCCAAGTAGTAATCTCACCTTTGATAATCACATTGCCAAAGTGGTTAGTAAATCCTTCTATGTGGCCCACCTAATCACAAAAGGGTTCGCATCTAGAACAAAAGAGGTTATTGTGCCCCTCTACTCATCACTCATCAGACCCATCTTAGAGTACAATGCCCCATTTGGGATGTACCTTACAAGACACCTGCAACAGCTGGAAAGACCACAGAAGTACCTCACCAAGAGGATTACTGGCCTCAAACAGATGCCCTATGCAGCTCAACTGAAGAAACTCCAGTTGTACTCGGTTGCATACCGCCTACTCAGAGGTGATCTCTGCCTGACATACAAGGCCATGTCCAACCCAGAATTGATGGACATGCTCCACCTAAAGAAAAACTTATCCCCTCGAGCCACACGCTCTAGAGATTTAACCTCACCGCAACAATAAATAGGATGTGCTGGAGGGATAGATTCCTGTCCCAGAGACTTCCCATGCTTTGGAACAAGATCCCAATCTACATTAAGCAGAGCTCCTCGCTAACAGTCTTCAAAAGAAACCTTGATGAGTGGATGGGAAACAGAAAGTTTACCTCGGGGATCACTTCAGTGGCTCTGCTGGACAGAGGCACAGGGAACTAATCTAAGGGGGCGGCAAAGGCCAACACATTCTGGCTAGGCTTATAAATGCCTTCGGGCAGATAGCCTAGTACCAACCTATGAAGAGGGTTGTTTAAAAAAAAACGTTATAATATACATCAGAGCATCTATAACCCCATAGTTTTAATTCCTGTAAAGGCTTTGGTCAGATGCTAAAGTAATAAGGTGTCTGTTTTTTTAAATGCTGCTTGTGTCTGGTTTTTTTTTTTCTTTCATAGTGCTGGTGGCTTGACTGTGCTGTATATCACCACCACTGGACTGTTCATAATTAGGGAATGGCTACAAAACCTGAATAGGTTCATAGCTTGGTACTAGGCTATCAGCCCTAGGACCTATACAAGCCTAGCTAAACAATTCCCCGGATATTTCTTCCCACAGTATTGACTTCCCTGGACCCCTGTCTAGCAGGGCGACTGACATGATCCCTGGGTTGAATTTCCTATCTTCCATCCAATCGTCAAGGTTCCTTTTGAAGAGGGTCAAGGAGGAGCTCTGCTGGACATGTATGGGCAGTCTATTCCACAGTATGGGGAGTCTCTGGGATAGGAATCTATCCCTCCAGCATGTTTTGTTCATTGTGATGACAAGGTTTAGATCCCTGGAGCATGTGGCTCTGAGGGATTGGGATTTCTTTAAGTGGAGCATGTCCAACAGCTCAGGGTTTGACATGGCATTGTATGTTAAGCAGAGATCGCCTCTGAGTAGACGATATGCCACAAAGTATAGCTGGAGGTTTTTTTTAGATGGTCAGCATAGGGCATCTGCTTTAGGCCTGTGATTCTTTTAGTGAGGTATTTCTGCGGCCTTTCCAGCTGTTGCAGATGTCTTGAGAGGTACATACCAAACGGGGCATTGTACTCTACAATGGGTCTAATGAGAGATGTGTATAGTGGGACAATGACCTCCTTTTATCTGGATGAAAAGCCCTTAGTGATGAGGTGTGCCACATAGAAGGATTTCCTGACTGTTGTGGCAATATGGTTATTGAAGGTGAGACCACTGTCCACCTGTGTTCCTAAGTCTTTCATCACACTTACTATGTGGTAATTCATAGGTACATGTTTTTTACCAAAGGGGATAACTATATATTTCTTGGCATTAAGCTTGAGCCCATGGCTCTGGCACCAAGCATCTTTTTCTGTAAGGCCCTTTTGTAGAATATCCACATCATTTGGGGATTCAATAATGGCTCCCAGTTTGCAGTCATCTATGAACTTTGTTAGCCAGAGTCCCTTAGTGTTGGCCTGTACTTCAGTGAAGTACATGCCAAACAAGAGCGGTCCCAGGACTGAACCCTGAGGTACTCCAATTGTCACTTGTCTGGAGCTGGATTTGGAGTCGGCTACTTTTACAGTCTGGGTTCTGTTAGTAAGCCAGTTGGCAACCCATCGAGTGACATAGGGATTTATGCCCAGCTTAGTAAATTTATCTATGATTCCAGAGTGGGGGATGGTGTTGAAGGCCTTGGCGAGGTCCTGATAATCTGTGTGGACCGACTTACCCTCGTCCACATCTCTGGAGACTGATTCGTAGAAGTCAATCAGGTTCAGGAGACAAGATCGGCCCTTCACGAACCCAAACTGGGTGGGGTCCAGTGTTTGAAGGTTGCCAATGTCTTTGTTTACAAGTTCCATGATAAGGCATTCCATGCCCTTGCAGATCAGGCTTGTCAGACTGATGGGATGGTATCTCCCGGGATCCAAGGTGGATCCCTGTGCGCCACTCAGTGGGCACAAAGCCTGAGGTGAGGCTATGATTAAACATGACACTTGGGTAAGGTGCCAGTTCATTTTGGAGTTCATGCAGTACACAGCCCAGGATGTCATCTGGTCCCATGGATGCTGTATTCTTAGCTTTGGCGAGTGCAGTTTCTACCTGTATGGCCATGATTACCGGAATTTGGCAATCTTTTAGTATTGAGATGGGCCCTTTAGGGGGTGAGGGGGGGGTGAAGTTGGCAGTAAATCAATCTGCCAGGATATTGGCAATATCCTTGTGATCAGTATATTTAATGCCATTCTGTTGTAGCTCAGAGCAGATCTGAGCATTGCCATTTAGATTCTTGACATAACTATAAAATACCTTGTGGTTGTCTTTGGAATCTTTGGCAATTTTAATTTTGTAGCTAGATTTGGAGGATTTTATGAGGAATCTAAGCTTCTTACTGAGGCTGGTAAAGGAGTTTTTTGCATCCTCAGATTTTCCTCTTTTCTGCAACAGTTTCTTCCTTCTGTTGTATAGTTTGTTTATGGCAGAAGACCACCAGATTGGCTTCCTTTTTTGGAGGAGAGTGTCTTGGTTCTATTTGGGATGGCACAATTCATGCATGAGTGGATGTGCTCGTACAGTGCCTTAGTGTAGGATTCAGCAGTCGGACCTTCAGCTCCCGTCTGCATGGGTGCCATGAAGTTTGTCACTTCTGACTTAAGTAGCATGAAGTTGGCTTTGGAGAAGTTTTTTACGGAGGTATCCTTACTTGGGGGGGGGGGGGATGTGGATGTCAAGGGCAATTTGCTTATGGTCAGACCTGACCAATGAGGGGGTGACCACTGGTGTGGCGCATCTATCTCCCATGTTGGACCAGGTCTAGAATATTGGCGCCCCTAGTGGGACAATGGATTAGTTGATCCAGGGTGTTGGAATTTATGAATTCCAAGAACCGTTGGGAAAAAGTGTTGGTACCCAAGTAGTTTTCCCAGGTAATGGCGGGGTAGTTGAAATCACCCAGTATTAGGGTGTTTGGTTATATCTTAATATTTTCCAGTATGTTTAGAAAGGTGTAGTGAGAATCTTGGGGAATGGTGGGGGATCTGTAGCAAGCTACCATTTGGATTGCAGTCTTACCTAGTGTAAGTTACACTTGTTGAATTTCAAATGCATTGTGTTGGGCAACTAGCCTGGAGGTGTGAATATCCTTGATGAATATGGACACTCCTCCACCTTTAGTGTTTCGGTCTTGGTTTGGTGGCCGAAAAGTGTGGTAAGAGTTGTAGCCTGGTATTGCAGGGGTGCTCTCTGGAGTCTTGAACCAGGTCTCAGTTACTGCACAGATATCGATGTTCTGCATTTTTAGGAGTGCCTCGAGAGAGAGTGCATTTTGAGGTTTAGACTTCTAGCATTGAGTAGCATTACCTTTGGATTTTGCATGCTTGTATCTGTTACGGTGGTGGTTTTGTCCTTTGAACCTTGCCTAAAAAAGGCACTATAGGGGTGGCAAGAACTTTAGCCAGAAACCTGAATCCCAGGGGTGACAGGTGCAGACCATCTCTGTCAAAGTATCGTGGTTTATCGATCATGTCGTCCAAGGCAGACAGATACTGGATCCCCTTTGAATGACAGCAGAAGCTTAGCCAATTGTTGACGTCAATCATTTTGTCCTTATACTGTGGTATCATTCTGGGCAAAGGCAGGATGCTACTCAGGGCTAGGATCATACCTGCCCGGGCCACATGAGATGAGAGCTCTTACATGTCTCTTTTCATGTAGTCCAGGTAGGATCATACCTGCCTGGGCCACATGAGATGAGAGCTCTTCCATGTCTCTTTTCATGTAGTCCAGGGAGGTACATCTCAAGTCATTCACTCCAACATGGACAATGACAGAGTCGTATTTGTACTTGTTGTGGAGTGACTTGAGTGCATGCATTATGTGACAGATCCTGGCACCCGACAGGCAGCTGACTGTAATTTTCTCCTTGCTCAGCCTGGTGAGTGGGACATCAGTGTGCCCGACTATAGCGTTTCCTATGACTAAAGTGTTGGCTACATTGTCTTGCCTTAGGGGCTGTTGTTGGGTGGCGCACTGGTGTTGTGAGCTATGTGTCACTTTGTTTGTGACTGGTGTTTGTTTGTGTTCCAGCTTCAGAGGTCCTTGTTGCTTGGGCAGGTTAATGTTAAGGGCCTCCGCATATGTGGATTTAGTGTTGCTATGTGTGGGTGTTGATGTTGTGGGTTTTGAAGTGCTATGTGTTGCTTGAGGTGTAGTGCAGGTATTAACCTTCTCCTCTTGACTGTCTAGCACAATCTTGGCTTCCAGTTTGACTATGTAAGTGCATCTCTCACAGGTTGTAGTGTTGGGTGGTAGGAGGAGAGGGTTGTCTGTGGACATGAAGCAGTTGCTGCATTGCCCCAGTATGCCCAGATTCACCAGGTGGACAGGAGAAATCTGTCACTGGAAGCTGACCCATGGACATGCCTGTTTAGGTGCTTTTTTTGTAAAGTACAAGAGCTGTTTTCCCTTACCTTTGCAAGGTACTTTGCAATTATAGGCTGTTTAGTGCCTATGATTCATTATTAACAAGGAGAGCTGAGTGCTTGTATCAGTTTAAGGTTTCGTAGTGCTTTCCAGCAGGTTTTAGAGCAAGTGCTAGTCACGGGGGTTCAGATTTTAGTGCTACTACTGAGAAATCAGCTAGTTCTAAGGGAAAATTTGAAGAGCAGACTTTCTGGCACCTGGAATAGTTTAACCGTTGCCCCAAAGTGCTGCACGATGCGAAAAATTCACTAACACATGCGTTTTTAAGCCAGAAAGTTGAAAGGGATAGAAATCAGCCCAAAATGGCTAATAAAATTACAATTTCAGAGCTGGAAACCACTCCTCTAGTGTCAGATAGTCAGTACAATGCTCACCACTCCCACTGGTAAGCAGTAGGACTTCCCTCTATCACAGCAAGGTCTGGATAGCTCTAAACACAGAAAATAAAGTCCTGAAACCAGCAAAGCCGGGGATCTGGACTACACTAGCTAGGAAAGGCAGGAAACGAGCAAACAAGATAGTATTTTTTGTTTTTGTTTTGTTTTTTTTCGGCTAAAACAGGCTAAACAATGCAAAAATACAGTAAATAAACACAGAAAGGGCTAATGCACTTGAATGTGTAGCCCTAAACAGTAAATGCAATTAAAACTCTACAGAATTTGCAATTTAAAACTTTTTGAATGAAGCAAGGCAAGTGCACAACTGAAAAACGATTTAAGAGGCAGTAATACAGTAGAATAAGTAGCTAGTCTACATATACAGAAAAGTCTATCCCCGGGATTCATGAAGCTTGCGCCAGGTGCAGGCATAGCGTAGGCAGTATAACGCCAAATATGGCCATCGAGCGATTCAGGTACGATCCAATTCTACGTGCACTACCGGCGTACGCCAGAACTGCGCAGCCCCCGTCATAGGTATGCTAATCACCCATGTACAGTGTCGCACCATGCAAATGAAGGCATACAGCGATTCATGAAGTGGCACAGGCGTAGCGTAAGCCCACGGAAATGTAAATCAAAAAACACGGTTTACATTTTCCCAAACAGAACATCGGAGCTATGGAAGAGGGCCAGACCCAGGTATCACAACGTTAACATATGCCAATGGCGAAATACACAGCCAATGGCATAAGAAAAGATGCACAACACGTAAATAACAACATTTAATATCATGTCCACAGTAACGCACAGCACAACCGCAGGGCATGTGTGCGGAAGCTGTAACAAAGCAATTATATAAAAATGTCATAAAATCGCAATGTAATAGAAATCAGGTTTACAGCATAATACACAATGGTAGGCATGGAACACCACAACCAAGGTGCAAGGGTTGCTAAGGGCCTGCGATATTGTTCGGCGCGGTAACTATGAATTAGTAGTCAATGCCATGCAAATGAGGCAGATAATACTGAATCGCAGATGTCCCGCCGGATGAAGGTTGTACCATACGGCCCAGCGGTATAACACTGAGGAGTGGCTCAGAGGAGATACATGACATCAGCAGAGGGGTGTGCCACCGTAGCAGTAAGCACACTGGAGCAATGCAAATCTGGCATGTCCGTTACTAAGCAAAGCTGCAGGACAGGGGTGGGGAAGAAGGTATAGAATCGTTTAGCTGACAGCACACATGGTGCCCAAAAGCGCATGTGTACGAGGATGAAAACATGCCCAAAACCCAGTAATCAGACGCACGCGGCGCAAACAATAGCAGAAACAGGAAGGTCAGGGGAAGAAAAGAAGGAAATGCAGAAGTAGGGTAATTGGAATACTAATGAGCAACCAACACCAATCAACCCACGAAGTCCAATCGACGCCAGCTGACATGTCTGCTTGCAGAAACCTGCAAAACAGGATAGGGGAGTCATTGGAATGCAAAGAAAGGAGGGGAGGTATTGGATTGCAAAGATAGGAGACCTGACACAGCAGAGCAAAGCAAACCGACAGCAGACCGGCAGTAGCACACATAACGCAAGATACGCCAGGTCCAGGAAAGTACAAATGAAAGTAGGCTGCAGGATGCACGCCAGAAAATGGTAGGTGCAACGTGCAGAAATGTAAGGGGAAGGTCAAGAGGTAATCCATGGCAGGCAAATGTAATTCAACACCAAAGGCACCACAATAGTAGTTCCGGCAGTAAAACACATAAGATACCCTGTAGCTACAATCGTACATACACACCCTATGACATCATCGGTGTTCACAGCACAATAGTATAAAGTGTGAAAGCACCCAACACACACCTGTGTATTCCCAAACACCGCACCATAGGTGTAAACACACAGGGAACTTTTAAAATGTACATGTTGGGAGCTGCCATAGCTGTGATTCATCAGCATGTGTTAGAGACTGACAGTGTTGTGGAGGATGATGCCGACAACCACCGCAGGCCTCGGAGGAGAAGGAGAGTGTTCAGACCAAGGGTAACCTACCAGAGGCTACATGACCTGGAGATAGTAGAGCGTTACAGGGTGGACAGGGACATCTTACAGCAAATAGTGGAGCTGTGCCGGCCACGCCTGAGAACCAGAAACAACAGAGGGGAACCCATCCCAGTGGACATGAAGGTATGTGTAAGCCTATGAATACTGGCCACAGGTACCTTTCAAAGGCCAACTGGAGATATAATGGGTATCTCACAGGCATCAGCATCCAGGGTACTACACCAGTTCCTGGATGCCATGTTACCACATGCCAATGAGCAGATATACTTCCCCAGAACTCAGGAGGAGTTGGCCAGCAATATGCGCCACTTCCACCGTGTGGCACACTACCCGGAGGTACTGGGTGCGATAGACTGCACGCACATACAAATCAAGTCACCACCCGATGAGCAGGGTAGGCGCTACATAAACCACAAGGGATTCCACTCCATCAACTGCCAGGTCATGTGCAATGCCCAGGGCATTATCATGGATGTGTGTGCTGGCAGCCCTGGAAGCTACCATGACTCCCATATCTGGCATGCCTCACAGCTGTATCAGGTATTTGTCAGGGGGGACATCCCACATGGCCACCTTGTGGGGGATGCTAGCTAAGCACTGGAGCCGTGGATGATGACTCCCATCAGAAATGCACACACACCGATGCAAGAACGCCATGATGAGGCACACGCACAAACCAGAATCATCATAGAGCATGTGTTCGGGATGCTGAAATCACGGTTCCGGTGCTTGAATACATCTGGTGGAGCCTTGCAGTACTCTCCAGGCACGTGTGCCCACATCGTCATAGTATGTGCCATGCTACATAATATGATCCTGCGGAAGCAGCTGCAGCAGGGACAAAATGGTGAAGGCCCTCATAGCCCACCGCAATTGCCAAGGCCATTACAGGCACAGATGGATTCAGACCATGAACACACTGTGCCAGCCCCAGTAGGCAGACGGAGGCGTGCCCAATATGCCTACGCCTTGGCAAAGAGGGAACGTGATAGCACATACTCTGACAGTGTAGGCCCCTATGGACTGACACCTCTCCACCTGCACACACAGTAAAATGGATGGAACACAAACATGACCACCTGTAAATTGTAATGTATAGGTGGCCCAATGTGTGACTCCTACATAGGCAGCCCTCAAACATTGTAAACACAACAGCCAGTGGAACACGGAATGCCAACACCTGAACAGTACATGAGCCTTACAGCATATGGTGGTGCTGTGTGCCTGTCACGTTCCCCGCCAGATATATATATATATATATATATATATGTACACATATGCATATATATAATACAGATAGAAAGGGCAATAGAGGGATATATGGTGATATAGATGGATTCAGCGATATCTGCAAATATAATAGATAGTTCAATGACATTCATAACACCTTGGAGGTACAAATAAATAGGATACCGCCAACCATGGAATGTGTAACATACCGACATGCGTAACCACGAGGCTGAAAGATAGAAAACAGTACTGGAACAGTACATCTGCGAGTAATAGTATGATGATATGAAGGGACAGTTAGTCACCGCTGCCGGTGCTGCGGTCCACGTAGGTACTGTGTTCAACTGTGTCTGTGAGTGCCGTAGTCTGTGTAAGTGTGCATTGAGGGTGCCGTGTGTGTCTCTGTGTGACTGTAATGTGTGTGTGTGTCCGCAACATGTGTTTGTTAGTGCCAAGTCAGAGGCAAATCAGTACGGTAGGTGTGGGTATAGCTAGCCGTAGGCATACGGTTACTAGCTGTCCCACAGTAGGAGGGACAGCCCCACCATGGGCAGGTGTGTCCTGACATAAAACAGTACAAAGGGCAAATGTCCGAGATGGCAGGACATAAATATGTCCCATATATAATGTAACAGTCGTATTTAATAGTTATGCCTGTATGTAAGAAACGTAAATGTTACATGCAATATGATAAGTAGCCAATGTCACACAACAATAGGTATGTAGTGAGGATAAAAGTATGTGCTAGCCTGTGTACTGACCGTGGCTACGTGTTGGCCTGCAAACACCGCTGTGTGTCCCGCAAGTGTCCAACAATGAGCATATGAAAAGGTGGCAACCCATGGCAAACAGGCTCTTTTAACAACACAACCACAATGACTGCAAATATATGGGACAGAAATACAAGGGATAGCTGTCACTTACACATATCCCTTGATATATCGCTGCAATTACGGAGGTATACAAGTAGCAAGCTCACCTGCAGATGATAGAGAAACCAATTAACAATGGCCCAACGTACAATCCCATAACACAAGTCTACTAACTGTTAGCTCTCTAATTAGGGACGGAGCCCACACACATACATACGGATTATGTAGAAATGCAAGGCCCACACACCTGTATATGCTACGTACACCCACCGGCATCCCCCACACTAGAAACTAAAGCAATACAGACTGTAATAGCAGCACAAACATCCAGTCAGTCAATTACATCTGCAGAACCCTCAACATACCGTGTGAGAGACACAATTAAAGGCGTCATGCAAAATTGCAGGCGTTGTATAATGGAACAAACAGACATGTTACAGGTTTTGTTTGCAATACTCCATTATCAGACGTTGGGATGACAGGTACACCCACATGTTGAACCAAATACTCTACCTGTCACACACAATCCACAGGGGACATGAATCCAAACTATACATGTCTCCATGCATAGCAGTTGCAGTTACACACAACAAAACACAATACAGACCGTCTCCCCAAGGTAGGGCAAATAGGCAACGCCCAAGTGGAGAATCCAATTACACCCCACTGTTGCCGCGTAATTGGCGAATGGAGTAGCTGCACAGCTGATGTGCAAGTAATTAGTCACTCAGGAACACCAATTGGCGGTATGAATCCACATGTTACAGGTATCGACGTATATAAGGATGACTTGCCAGACATTCAAACCGTATGCTCATACCGAATACCAGTTGAAACACTGTGAGAGAGATAGAAACGAAATGCCATAACGACAACAAGGTATGTAGAACGCCCGATATGTAAGGTTATGTATAGCATGATCTGTATTAATTAGTTTTACTGTATGTATAGCCTGGTTTGCATTAATTAAACGTGTCCGCAATGCATAAAGTGGGGAAAGGTATTTATGTAGTGATGTCTTGCTGAGCATACTAACGCTTGTAGAAACTGTGCATCCAGCAGTGGGACACAAGGTACACAGCACAGACACCACAAGGGATGCTACATGAGGGCGTTAAACAGAACAATACCATACAACCCACCGTCAGTGATAGGGTATGTCCAACAAGGACGTGACATAGCAGGGGATAGTATATGTTGATATACTGTCACAGCACGCATGTGTATGGGCATATAACGTTAATGACATAAGTAAGGTGGTCCCGCTGTGCAAGTATGCATTGCATTATGGGATACTATGTGAAATATGTGTAATGTATAGTATTATAGGTAGATGACAGATATTCTACACAGCATAACAGGCATATCATGCATACCACAGGTATCGTCTATTGGTATGTACAATAACAGGATACATATGGCTTGTAGGTATGGGACATTGTAATAGCATGACAGCTAATCTAAATGGAAGGGCTACCAAGTAACCATGCACAAAGGACATGTAATAGCTTCACAGGTGCATAGTGGGGTACTATGCAGTCTGGCAAGTCCATGTGTAAGCACAACTACAGTGTTCACACTAGTGGCACCTCTCTAGGGTAGTGTCCTGTGAACAGCACAGCCAGGTGTCACCTGCACCTCTGCACAGTACAGCCACTGCAGTGATCCCAGGCCTACATGTGTCTCCCAACCACCAAGGGAGGTATCACATGAACAGTGCTACTGAGTGTCCCTGCGTGATGTACATAGGACTTATGTTCCAAAGCATGGTGAGTGTCTTGTTTGGGAATGTAACCCACAAGCACATCCCACTCATTGTGGCGTGTGTGCACATATCCATGAGCATGTTGCTCACAGTGGCCCTGCTTATGTCACGTATGAGGAGTATGTCCATTAATAATGTTGTGGACATGGGCCCTGTCTGATCAGCAGAGGTTACCCCTGAGTATGTAGTATGCAAATGTGTACAGATGTGGTGTCCGTAGTGCAGCCGCATATTTAAACTGTCGGAGTTCAGTAAACGTCATGGCGTGTTGATGTTGTGGCATGTAAAGCAGTAGCTGTTGTGTAAGGTACACCCTAAATGGGGTGGTGTACCCTTGAATGTGTGTAGATGTCTTGAGTTCAGAGGTACAATGGGTGCCTATGTACCAGCTACACACCCAGTACAGATAGGTGTGGCCACGTAAAAGGATATCCACGCCACAGTGGCAATACGGTAACCACAGGAGTGGGTGCGACATATGTGTGTACTGCAAACATGTACAATGTGATATGTATGTAGGGGACTACCATCCATGTGATAGTCAGTGGGGGAATGCTGTAATGCAAAGGTGATGTGCATGCACCTTGTGTCATGCAGCTTGATGCCATGATAGTCATATTATGTATCTGTCATGGCGACACCCATATGGTTGGAGTCAGTATCAACTGGTGGAGCAATCATGGCGCTTGGTATGCAGGAGTTTGAAAGCTAGAAAGGGAAAGTCCCCTATGCTAGCCTGTTCTGCAGGGAAGCATATACTGAACATGAGGGGCCCTATGACTGAGGACCGTGGTATGCCAAATGTACCTGACATGTAGTAGGTACTATGGTATGCTGGCCTCACTGTGTGTCCTGTCCATGAGCCACATAGCATAACATCCTGAGACACAGGGTACGATGTGCAGGTGGATGTGTATGTTGTCAATACCAGAATGGGGAATGGTGCTGAAAGGCAATGAGAGGACAATGTAGGATGTGTGGACTCCCGTACCATCAGCAACTGCCCTGGTAACTGTATGAAAGGAGTCCACCATGTGTAGGGGCCATGCTCTGGCCCTAACAAGCCCAACCAAGGTGGCAGCAAAGGATGGGAGCCCAACAATGTCTCTGTGAATGACGTCCTTGATGATGTGCCCCATAGCCATGCAGAACAGTCCAGTCAGGTGTGTAGGACTATAGTCCCACTCATGCATTGTGGTGCCACCTGTGTGTAGTGTGATAAATGCTGCTGTGTGCCATTCAGGGGCTACAATGTCTGAAACAAGGCTATTACTGAATATGGTGGCCTAGTGGGGAGACATGTAATTCAGAGGTTGGTGGACATCACAGCCTGGGACGTTGGAAGGTGACATGGGGCCAGTGTCCCAGGACATATAGAGTGTAGGTCAGTACTGTGTAGGTGTGACCACAGGGACACCACAATGTTCATGTATGGATTGCGGCCCTGTAGTGAGTGAGAGGGTGTAATGTCAGCATTGAATCCATCCTCCAGCATGCTGCTAACAACACCTGGGTCTGCAATGTTCCTGAGTGACTGTTGTATGTGACAGCAGATGTGGGTGCTGCCATCAACTACTGACATACCACCATAATGCCTGGTGGTACACCCTGGAATGTGTGGCAGTCATGTTTATGTAGCTAGTCTTGGAGTATGTGATGAGGGACCCTGTGGCCCCACCACGGCTGACCAGTGAGCCACCCCACACATGGGAATGTACACCACTGTGCAACAGCCTACACCTGTTGTTGTACATCATATGTCCATGGAACATGACCACCAGAGTGGCGTCTGTTATCTGGTGTGTACCATCATGGCTCTGTGTGGAATAGCATGATCCATGCAGTTGTGTACATGGTAATGAAGTGCATTGGGGTATGTGTCAGCATTTGTATGTGCATTGTCCATCTGCACGGGTGTCATGATGTTAACAACCGCTGTCAGCAGACGTCTGTAGTAGGTGTTGTAGTACTCATGTACTGTGTATGCTGTGATGGGTGTGGTGCCGGGATGTGGCTAACAAGGTTGATTAGCATATGTTCGGAAACCACCAATGAGGGGATAACCCCAGGTGTGTAACACCAGTCACATGGTGGTAGTGTTCATGCCAATGGTAATGTAGGTCTTGGAGGTGGTGTGTATGGGTTGATCCAGCAGAGCAGAGGGTATGACTCATGGATGTGTCGGTACATGTGTGGCTATCCCAGTGAAGTGTGGGGTAGTGTCAGTCACACATCAGTAGTAGCTGTCTGAGGCCCACTGTCCAATATACCAACATAGAAGGTATGTTACCTGTGGGGTATGATGTTGCCTCTGTCACTTGTTACAATGTGTATAGCGGTCCCGGACACAGTTAGTTGCACATGGAGCACCTCTGATGCATTGTGCTAAGTAACTTGCCAGGATGTGTGCAAAACATAGTGGGATATGGGAACCCCTCAGCTGTGGGTGTGCCGGTCCAGGTATGTGCCTGAAAGGTATGGTCTGTCTATAACCTGTCATTGCAGGTGTGCTGTGCAGAGCCTAGAGGCAGGTCCCAGTCACTGCAGAGATGTTTGAGTGGTGCATTATAAGGTGTGCCTTGCCTGCATGCGTCACAGAGGAAGATGCAAGCATTGTGTCACATGACCCCATGTTGTGCCTGCCAGTTCCCGTCCTGCCGGTGACAGTTATTGGAAACTGTGCAAGACAGGCAGTATAGAAGCAGCAAGAGCCTCACATGTGAGCTGTACTCCCAGGGCTAACAGGTGCAAGTCATCTGTGCCACAGCATTGTGTTTGACCAGGTCAGTCAAAGCGGACAGATACCAGATGCCTGTGGAATGACAATAGGAGCATAGGCAACTGTTGAAGTGACACAGTCGGTCGTTGTACAGTGGTATCGTGTCCGGATGAATGCAAAATGCTCCCCAGGGCTTGGCCCACACCCTCAGGGCTATAAGACTGGTGAGCTATTGCATGTCCCTGCACACGTAGTCTGTGAAGTGGCATCACAGGGCAGTCACACTAACATGGAGAATGACAGTCATATCATACCTGGTGAGGTGTGGCATGGGTGCATAGGTTATGTTGCAGAAGCAGTTACCCGACAGCAAGATGTAAGCGACTAACGCCTTGTGTAGCCTGCTGTGTGGGACTGCAGTGTGACTCCCTACAGAGTCATCTATGACTGGTGTGTTGTGAATGTTATAACTCACTATTGGCTGTATGTGATGGGCACACATGAGTCTGTGGGCTATAAGCTGGTGATGTTGTCTGCCATGATGGGGGCTACCTCTGGTGCCTACAGTAAGTATGGAGACGGACTGCACAAGTTGTCCTCGTAGGTGTGGCCAGTGGTGTAGATCATGTGAGACTATGTGATGGGTGGGGTGTGTTGCGAATGTTACACATCCCCAAATGACTGTCAGGTGCAGTCAGGGTTGGTGACAGCATTGCCCTCAGCCATAGCTGTCAACCTCCTGTCCCCAAACTGAGGAACATTAGCCCTCATACTGTGTGACAAATGGGCAAAATGTGGAATACTTACAACTGGCTTACTAACAGCTTCAACTAGGAAGGGCATATGATGGCTAAAATAGGCTGGTTTTACGTATAAAAAAGATATTCTAATGAATTAATATGATTCCCATCTATTTAGCCATGGCTAGCAGGTAAACAATTTCCAACAATGAATGTGTGACAGACCCTTCCAATGTGGAACCTTGAGGAACATGCACCTTTTAGAACCCCAAATGAGGTAATCCTCGTAATGAGGTACACCTGAGAGCTATGCCCCCAGCACGGCTGCAGAAGTGCATCCCCCACAGGCTGTAGTGCCGTATGTTGGGAGGTGAGCATTGAATGTGTACATGAGACAATTGCTCTATTGCCACATGTACGACATATCCCTCATATAGACAGGCAGTAGCACTGGTACGTGACAGTTGGACATGCCTGTATATACAACCATGTCCCACAGGATATGTGCGTTACTTGTGTACAACAGCTGTTGTACCATAAGTAAGCTGGGAAGTGTAGACAGCCAGTGTACCTGTGGGAAATGGTGTGGAATGGGTGCTATAGTAATCAGTAGCTCATGACATGCTCACAAGTTTTGAACAAGTGCCTAGCATGACCATACAATACAGATAGGGTGTTGGATAATATTAACCCACAAGTGGTGATGACAGTCATTTAGGGTGGCACCGCACTATAACCCTGCTGAGTATGGTGTGCATGTCCATGAACCATTAGCACTGTAGATGTTAGCAGTACAGATGTACAAGACAGCACGGATATTTGATTACAAATACCTTTGCATGTCACAGGAGTGTTCCACCAGTGGCCTGTTGACAGACTCACAACTACAAAGGGGGCAACAGTGACATGTGCACAGCACACCAGTGCCAGCTACAGTAGAACAGGGTTAATGTGTTGTACCCCACCCTCATTGTAGCCCATTCCACATAGACAAATGTTAGGCATCTGTGTATGTAAGGCTGTGAATGGCCATGACCTATCAGTATAGCTGTGTCAGTGTTGTGAACAACATACAGAATGGGCTGTGTGGGTGAGGTGTGTGACATATGTGCACAGTCTGATGGATGATACCAGCAATGTCACCACTAGGTGAACATCCCTGTACCCATAAACTACTACCTAGGCTGTGGTCAACATTATGGACACTGTGTAAGGGATGGTGCTGTGCAGTGCACCCCCCGACTTGGTGACATCTCCAGGCCCCTTAGGTAGTCATATGAGGTACCCATGTCATGTCAGGGTGCCATCCATGAGCACGGAGATCACTGGACAGGCATATACAGCACTGTGGTGACCAATATTGGATCACATACCACCTTTAAGGAGTAATGGCTATGCATGGATGTGCGATACCAGCCTTCACAATCCCAACCTCCACTATGCAGCATGCTGTCTACCTTGCAGAAACACATTTGCTACACCATGATGATGGACATGCTACATGTCCATATCCTGATCTATAAGACATATGTCATGGACAGCCACCATCCTAATACTAGGATCGCCACAGGCTGGACAGATCCCTGTGCCATATATGTGACATACTCCCGCATACCATGCAACCCTGTCCATCAAAGCTGCACATGTCATCCCAGTCATACATGGTGTGATGGCTGCATGATAGATGTACTATCAACTGACTGGATCAGTAATGTGGCACTGATGCACCTTGCGGTGGCACAATGGCTGTCTGTTACAGCTTGGTAACCGTGCCCGCACATGCTATGGTTGATAACCATCCCTGCGAATGTAGTCTGACTAGCCATTGTCCCATGTCTATCACATGTGCAATACAGGCGATCCGTGGCAGGATGTTGAACAGTTGTACAGTGCTGTGTAGATGTATATGGCAAAACACATGCCTGTACAGGTGTCCATGCGTATGTGTGCATTGTCACTGCTCAAGTCCATTACGGCTGTGTCTCTGTTGATATGTGACATATACACAGCATCCAGGTCAACAGCAGTACCGTGGACACATTCAGGCATGTGCAGATAGGTAAGAACACAAGTGCAGGCAAATAGACATGCCCACAGCAAGACAGCATTTACATGGAGTATGAACACTGTAATGAGGTGACACATATATGGTGATGATATCCAATGCATAATGGGTGTGACATGTGTGACACAAACACGTCAGTCGTGTCAGTGTCATGATGCTTTGCAAAGATAACTGTGCAGATGTAGTAGAAGTCATAGAAATGTATGTGCAGCAGTATCTCTGTACATCTCTGAAACTGTGACCTGTCACCATCATTGTGTCTTACAGATAATGCCCCGTACACGCCTCCCAGCATACACCCACCAGGAGGATGATGTCCTCATCCCACAGCTCCATGACAACTATGACTTGTTGTTCAGCCATGTGCCACAGCATGCCCAGCAGTGGGATGACCTGTGGCAGGATCTACGAAGGAGGGTGAACGATGTGGGTGGCCATAACCGCACATACCAGCAGGTGCGCAGACACTGCACGGACTTGATACGACATGCAAAACAGCGTGCCACTGCAATCACCAGGGAACAAGGTGGAACAGGTGGTGGGCCACCAACCCAGCCCCCACTCACACAGACCGAGGAGCTACTGGCCAGTCTGGGGACACCCAGGGAACAGCATCCAGAAACACTAGCTGCCATCGTGGAGGTGGGTGTCTCCCAACCAATGAGCCTGGAGTTGCCTGGTAAGTCAGTACTGCACATATGGCTATTATATCCCATGTAGTTGCATGTGTCACTGTACATTATGTAAAGTAACAACATATGCAAGGTATGTGGACACACATGCTGCATACTACAGTATGCTACGTTGTGTATGCACACATGTGCATACTATATGCTATTACACAGGTGAATGTGTTCACATGCACAGTGCAACCTGTGGCTGTCATACAGTCATGGATAATGTTCATACTGCTGTGTCACCCCTATACAGGTACCTCTGGCATGCCACACAGACATGAGTCCATTGCAGGTGAGACTGTCATCAGTATCAGGCATGTTACAGTGTAGATCTATTTGCCATGTGGCCAGTTAACACTTGCACACCCGATGTTTGTTCCAGTCACAATATGCAGGTCGCACCACCCTTCATTCACACAGGCCACCCATGTGCAATATATACAAACGTAATGATACACCAACTTGAAACCATAGTACTTGTCATTGCGACATGTGTGGTCAGCTGTGCATACAACGGTGGAGGTGTTCTACAATGGAGGCATATGTAGTATGCATTGGAACAACATGTGTGGTACGCACACAGTACCACACAGTGAGCTGTGATATGGGCAGCCCACAGGTGTCACCATTGTGTCATATGCCCCTGCATTGGGTGCACACATTGTGATGTGCCACCTGACATGTCCCAGACATGTAGTGTTCTGTCTGCAATATTGTCACACTATTGCATGACCTATACCCCACATACCAAACATACAACCTGTTGTCTGCATAACCCTGTGGATTGTGACATATCTGACATCTATGGGTGTATGTTATATGGGACAACACAGACATGTGAGATAGATGCCCATCACACACAATTGGCCGACACATGTGCACACATGGCCATGGGGGATGGCCAGAGACATGTAGCCACACAGTACTTGGGATGTGTATACACCCTGTTGCACATTGTCCACACATGGTCCAATTATAGCCTTAGCTGACCGATTATACAGTTGATGTGATACACTGGACAACCTAAAAGCCTGTGCACAGCTACTGGAGGTGTCACTGAAGTCTACCATATATGATCTGTTGAACATCACGACTGTGTTGCAGTTATGGCTATGCAATGTGTACATATTATGCATTCTACAGCAACATAAATGCCTCATGATGCTATGCAATGGCACAGTGTCTGTACTTCACACTGTATAGCAATGTAGACGGCTCACACTACCCTCCCATGCTCATGCACATTCGCTAAACATGCATTCTATCTGTAGGGCATACACACAACACTGCAATGTGAAGCCCATTATGATGCTGCACATGTGTCAGGACACCATTGTGTCAGACGTGTATGCATGTTAATGCACATGTCAGCAGATTACATGTCAAGGTCACGTCAGCCATGTGTACTATTAACCTGTTCTGGGCCACATGGTGTATCACGGGGATGCATGCATACTACCATGATTGTGTGAACTGCATGGCTACTGATATGACACCTGCTTGCTGTAGTGTGCACCCCAGGGAGGTATGCTTACTAACACTTTTAATGTCTGAGCTGCATGCCCTGTGCTGTATCGCAGGCATGCTGCATGCCATCTGACAAATCACATGCATGGTGTGTCTGTGGTGTTTGTGTGTGTGTGTGTGTGTGTGTGTGTGTGTGTGTGTGTGTGTGTGTGTGTGTGTGTGTGTGTGTGTGTGTCTATTGTACCTTACAGTATTTCTTTGCATTCACAGGTGATGTAGGTGTGTTACCCTCCTACGGTCCATCTGATGTTAGTGTCCCCACAGATACTAACGGTGATGAACATATGCATGAGGTCCAGGCAGGGTTGTCAGGGGCTGAATCTGTGCCAATGGTTACCATCCCAGCTATGTCCCCCTCTTCCCCACACACAGTTCTGCTGCCAACACATACCGCATCACCAGTGGCCATAGAGGAAGGACAGTCAGCGTGTGTCAGCGTGGAACAGGAACGTGTGGTGGCTACAGAAGGTGTGTCTACACACCATGGTGTCAGTGCAGATGTGCCACACAGACGTGGCCGGTGCTTCTCGTAGGAGGACCTCTGGCAGACATGCACCTGCAGGACAGAGCGCAGCAGCTGGTATCACCAGACGCATGTTCCAGACTGTAATGGCGGCACAGGCACATGCTGAACGGCAGAACAGAGAAGGGCAGAGGCTGCAGATGGCTGCTATCCATACCCTAAATGACAACATCCAGGCATTGGCAAATGCTCAACAGCAGATTGCTAATATTCTGGATAGGCGATTAGGTGAAATGGTCGGAATCCTTGACCAAGGCATGGCAATCTGCGAGCGGGATCTGTCTGTGCTGGAACACCTGGTAGGAGTGAGGCGTAGGCCACGTGGACATAGGCCAGCAACACCACCTAGTGTAGGTCGACGTGAGCGTGCCACCTCACATGCCCGCTCCTATAGTGCCGGTAGCAGTAGCAGTGCAACTGGTGCTGCGCTGTCAACACCAGGACACAGCAGGCCATGTGGACGTGGCCCTGGACGTTCTCAGCGGGGACATGGTTCCAGCGGACATGTCGTCGGACAGTAGCCACTCTGTACCTCCACCTGGTAGTGCCCGTGCAACCCCAGGCAGGCACAGGTCACGTGGCCGTGGACAGACACAGTGAGCTGTACAACCTGCTCTGTACAATCTGGGGCTGTCAATTATACCCCGTGTAGGCCTCACAAATGGCAGAACTGTGTACACACATACACGCACACAGCAAACACAACTGTAGGGCTACACAACATCCACATGCATTCTGCACAGACATGTCCAGTCAACTCACCGGCCCTTACAGACACACATGATGTTATCCATTGGTGCAGCCTATGCCCCTGGCAAACATATCACCCTGTGCATATGATGAAGCCTGTGCCGCATCCCTGTCATCCACACCATTGGTGCAGGGTTATGCACAAATATTCTGATGCACAGGGTGAACAGCATAGTGAGAGGTGTATGTAATATTACCTGTGTATGCATAGTGAGGGATGTGTATGTTGCAGTGGTTGTGTGTGAATACTGACAGATGTGTATGTGACATAGGTTGTGTACTGTCGACATGCACCAGTCATACCATGTGGTGCAGGTGCAGCATGCATTGTGATGTGTTCACAGTATGTGTCTCGGTTACATCTGTAGCACCATGTTGGTTGTGATACCCTGGTTCCCTCCTATGGTGTACTTGCATGTGCCTACAGGTAGCAGTGTTTGCAGTCCCCCACGTGTAACTGTGGATTACTCACAGGCACGTCTGGCAATATCAGCATGCTACATGTACCCTCAACCTGACTGTTGGACACACCATGACACAGATGTCCGCACATATACTGCACCTGACGCATGTGGTCAGTGCCACAAGCTACACTGGACAGAGACGTGACATACATAGCAGGACACATTACAGGTATGGTGACATGGTGCAGGGGTTGCACACAGCGGTCTGACCAATGATGATGTGAGGTGTCACTTGGTAGCTGGAGGCCACACTGTGCAGCAGTAGGACCTTGTAACAGTACGGGAACATGGCCGCATTCACGGGGTGTACACCACTATAACGCACACCCCATAGTGTGCAGGTGGGGACCCTTGCCTATGTGGTCATCACCTTCACAGTACTATGCACCCACATGTGTCACAGAGAAGGGACATGCACAGGTAGCCAGTATGGCTGGGACCTATGGCATCAACAGGGTAGTGCAATGCATCATCATTACGGGTTGGTCACCACGTGGGGTTAGTGATCATTTCCCACCGTATATTAGCATACACCATCACCATTATGGGTTAGTCACCACGTGGGGTTAGCGATCATTTCCCACCGTATATTAGCATACACCCTCACACCAAGCACCAGACATACATACAGACACACACACACTGTGGTGACCACACGTGTATTCGGACAGCCGACGTGTGTGATGCAACACACCGGCCGACGTCATGCTTCCCACACTGACGTATGTACAGATCTCTACAATGGTGTACAGGGATGTGTAGCAACTGGGACATATTCCCCGCGATATGTGGCATCTGTGGTCACACATTCGAACACACATGGCAGTGCTGGGAATGATACACCTGCCATATGATGACACGTTTGACAGACATGCAGCGGTATTGATTGCATTATGTGTACCAATGCTATATCTGGCAAATGTGCTGCTATATGCACACGGGAGGTTGGAGGTATTACAGGTGCCATGTGACATATAGTTAACACCTGACCACTGTGTATGTATTATGTCAGCACGGTCACGTAACAGCGACATAGCGTACTGTTTGCACATGGCATGATAGGATGGTGTGTGACACAACTGTGAGCCACCCCCTGCACACATACATCTAGACAGGTGGTTCACCATGTTATGTACACACATCCCTCCATACGTGCTGTTTGTATGTTACCGTATACAGGTGTCAATGATGGGTCTGCATTGCGACTGCATATCGTAGGTAGGTGCAACTATGTTATGGACATCTGCCACTGCACATGCATGGTTGCTGCATGCACAGTACAGATGTCACATGTGTCTCCTGTTGCCATGTTTGTATGCATTGCTATTGTTGGACATGTGTGTTGCATACATAACACATGGACTGTGGTATGATATCACGGGTGTCACAGGCGACCAGTACAAGGGTATGTGTCCCGGTCAACATTGCTACCCCCTGTAGTGTGAGCATTCAACAGACATGGGCCCACCTTCCATTCGCGTGTGTAGCATTGATTAGGCCAGTGTTATGCACGAGGTACATCAAAGGCTATGTATGTATGTGTTGTGTGTGCAGTCCATGCACACATCTGCACAATCACATGTATGACATATCCAGATGTGTGTTCATTGGTGTACAGCAACAGTCAGGTGTCACAACTGTGTAAGGGCCGTGGTATGTCTTGAGCCGGCCTGTTCATGTATACTGGTATCATTGCAATGCATAACACCTGTTGGATCCCTGTTGGTACATGTGTACTCTGCACAGCTGGTGTAGACCTCTGTACAGGCCAGTGGTAATGTGTCACATGTACTGTAAGGCTGTGTAGTGCTGCACCAACGACATGGTGCTGACTTGACAGCAACAGTGTACACTGCAGTGTGTACGTGTGTGACCTGCACCTGTGACAGCTGTGATGGCAACTGTGTGTGTACAGGTCACTGCATGTGTGACCGCCCTGTGCATGAGGACAGTTATACCTTACTGTGCCCTTCTGTATTGTGCCCTTCTGTGTGTACACTCCATCTGCATGCATGACAGGCCTTTGCAACAGCTAAGTGTGTGAGCATGCCCAGTATGCTGTTGTGTAGATGGACACACAGTACAGTCCATGTACACAGTTGTGTAGATGGACACACGGTACAGTCCAATCTGAGACCTTCCGTGTTTACACTCCATCTGCATGCAAGATGGCCCTTTGCAACAGCTAAGTGTGTGAGCATGCCCAGTATGCTGTTGTGTAGATGGACACAGTACAGTCCATGTACGCAGTTGTGTAGATGGACACACGGTACATTCCACACTGCGCCCTTCCGTGATTGGACTCACAGTACAGTCCATGTACACAGTTGTGTAGATGGACACATGGTACAGTCCAATCTGAGACCTTCCGTGTTTACACTCCATCTGCATGCAAGATGGCCCTTTGCAACAGCTAAGTGTGTGAGCATGCCCAGTATGCTGTTGTGTAGATGGACACACAGTACAGTCCATGTACGCAGTTGTGTAGATGGACACATGGTACATTCCACACTGCACCCTTCCGTGATTGGACTCACAGTACAGTCCATGTACACAGTTGTGTAGATGGACACACGGTACAGTCCAATCTGAGACCTTCCGTGTTTACACTCCATCTGCATGCAAGACGGCCCTTTGCAACAGCTAAGTGTGTGAGCATGCCCAGTATGCTGTTGTGTAGATGGGCACACAGTACAGTCCATGTACGCAGTTGTGTAGATGGACACACAGTACATTCCACACTGCGCCCTTCTGTGATTAGAATCTGTGTGCATGCAAGACGGCCCTTTGCAACTGCTAAGTGTGTGAGCATGCCCAGTACGCCGTTGTGTAGATGGACACACAGTACATTCCAAACAGATGTGTGATACTAAGCGTGTGGGCATGGCCATTGACATCCTGTATAGCCATGGTGGTCATCCAGGCAACTGATGTCCATTTTCAATGTCACGATGGATGCCTACATTGAACACACTGGTTGCTTTCTCAAAGGGTGTACTGTCTGTGGCGCATCCCGTATCTATTTAGTGTTGTAGTGCTCCGTAGATATTTAGTTGGCCCGATGACAGCACTGCCGTGTTTGTCTATGTCTACCTTGGAACAGTAATATGCTTTCAGACTGCTCACTCTCTAAACATTCCCTATCGGCATCTTTGCCTTTGCGGATGATGTCACCCACCTAGAAGTATGCCTCTGGGAGTGCTGTGTTCAGTAATCTCGGTAGCGCATTCAGTAAATGCGTAATGCTGTAGTGTGATAAAGTAGTTAGGTGTATGTTCAACTCCCGGCCCTGCCAAGTGTGTGTGTGTGTGTGTGTGTGTGTGTGTGTGTGTGTGTGTGTGTGTGTGTGTGTTTCCAGCTGCCTGGGGACACAGTAATGCTTTTAGATGCCTCACAACACATACATTCCCTATTGGCATCTTTGCCTTTGCGGATGATGTCACCCACCTAGAAGTACGCCTCTGGGAGTGCTGTGTTCAGTAATCTCAGTAGCGCGTTCTGTAAATGCGTAATGCTGTAGTGTGATAAGGTAGTTAGGTGTATGTTCAACTCCCGGCCCTGCCAAGTGTGTGTGTGTGTGTGTGTGTGTGTGTGTGTGTGTGTGTGTGTGTTTCCAGCTGCCTGGGGACACAGTAATGCTTTTAGATGCCTCACAACACATACATTCCCTATCGGCGTCTTTGCCTTTGCGGATGATGTCACCCACCTAGAAGTATGCCTCTGGGAGTGCTGTGTTAAGTAATCTTGGTAGCGCGTTCTGTAAATGCGTAATGCTGTAGTGTGATAAGGTAGCTAGGTGTATGTTCAACTCCTGGCCCTGCCAAGTGTGTGTGTGTGTGTGTGTGTGTGTGTGTGTGTGTGTGTGTGTGTGTGTGTGTTCCCAGCTGCCTGGGGACACAGTAATGCTTTTAGATGCCTCACAACACATACATTCCCTATCGGCATCTTTGCCTTTGCGGATGATGTCACCCACCTAGAAGTATGCCTCTGGGAGTGCTGTGTTCAGTAATCTCGGTAGCGCATTCTGTAAATGCGTAATGCTGTAGTGTGATAAGGTAGTTAGGTGTATGTTCAACTCCGGCCCTGCCAAGTGTGTGTGTGTGTGTGTGTGTGTGTGTGTGTGTGTGTGTGTGTGTGTGTGTGTGTGTTTCCAGCTGCCTGGGGACACAGTAATGCTTTTAGATGCCTCACAACACATACATTCCCTATCGGCGTCTTTGCCTTTGCGGATGATGTCACCCACCTAGAAGTATGCCTCTGGGAGTGCTGTGTTCAGTAATCTCGGTAGCGCATTCTGTAAATGCGTAATGCTGTAGTGTGATAAGGTAGTTAGGTGTATGTTCAACTCGGCCCTGCCAAGTGTGTGTGTGTGTGTGTGTGTGTGTGTGTTTCCAGCTGCCTGGGGACACAGTAATGCTTTTAGATGCCTCACAATACATACATTCCCTATTGGCGTCTTTGCCTTTGCGGATGATGTCAACCACCTAGAAGTATGCCTCTGGGAGTGCTGTGTTCAATAATCTCGGTAGCGCGTTCTGTAAATGCGTAATGCTGTAGTGTGATAAAGTAGTTAGGTGTATGTTCAACTCCCGGCCCTGCCAAGTGTGTGTGTGTGTGTGTGTGTGTGTGTGTTTCCAGCTGCCTGGGGACACAGTAATGCTTTTAGATGCCTCACAACACATACATTCCCTATCGGCGTCTTTGCCTTTGCGGATGATGTCACCCACCTAGAAGTATGCCTCTGGGAGTGCTGTGTTCAGTAATCTTGGTAGCGCAGTCTGTAAATGCATAATGCTGTAGTGTGATAAGGTAGTTAGGTGTATGTTCAACTCCCGGCCCTGCCAAGTGTGTGTGTGTGTGTGTGTGTGTGTGTGTGTGTGTGTGTGTGTGTATATATATATATATATATATATATATATATATATATATATATATATTTTTTTTTTTTTTTTGTAATATGTATGTGGATAATTAGCACTAATGAATGTGCTGCATTATCTGTACATGTTCACCTTGGATGTATCTGAATGTGCTATGGCTCTGTGATAGTGCACATACTGTGTGCTGTAGTGATTCAGGGTTATAGTTGTGTAGTGACCAGTTATTTTGCTGCTGGGTATTACCAGGGACATTGAAAACAATGATAGTACAGCACCTTTAAACGGTCATGTGCACATCTCAGCAGCAGTCAGCAGTGGTTATTACTTTGGAGGATGAGTATGGCTCATATGACTATGTATTAAATGAAAATACTATGCAAATCAGGTTAACATTACTGACACCCGTTTATCCACAGGTTGTGATACAGATCCCAAGTATGTATGTGCATACATTGCCAGGTGCAGGACTGGACTATGGTTGAATGCATGGAGGGGTGTCCATGGCCAGGAATGGCGATCTGTACAGCCTGGCAGGTACAGTCTGTGACTGTCCCACAACCTCCAGTATATGGCTGACACATGCTGAAACAGTGTACATGCAGAGACACACATAAAACAAACAGCTAGGGATAACACATACACACACACATTGCATCAACATTGGGCCATGCAAAGCCTGTTGTCCCTCACACACACACAAATGCATACATGTTGATTGGCTGGTTCAATGACAGGCTCTGGAAAATAAACTACATACCCTGTGCATATGATGACACCTGTGCCACCTCTTGTAATGTGTAACACTGATGCAGGTATAGACTAACATGGTGCTGATGCACAGGGTGGCTTCATAGCACTGTAATAATATTACAATGTTGTTAACACAAAGTGTGATTTCCTTCTAGGTGTATGTAAGCAGGCATGATACATTACAGCTATGATCATCAATGTAGTATAGTGTACAGCACTGTTAATTCTGAAGATGTATTATCCATCCATGTGCCATTTGACTGGCGTGTGTAGTATTGGCAGCATGTGTTTCAGAGTGTGCAGTACGTGTGTGATGTGTGTAGTACAGATTTTCATGTATTTATATGTGAACATGGTGAAGGTGCACTGTCTGCATGTACATGTATAGTGGACACATTGGAATGGTGACATGCCCTGTATTTCACACTGTTAACACTTCATAGTTTCTATTGGTGGCCAGTATGCATTATACTACACATATTGTTGTACATGTCTACACATGTGTGATTGCTATGGTTTTACATGGTGCTGTGGGTGATACTGTTACTATCTGTGATTGTTTTGCATTATGGTAGTAGACACAACCTCAACAGTCTGAATAACCAATTGTTATATGATATCTTCACAACTGACCCACACATGTAGGACACACAGTAGCATGTGGATCCTACATGTACTATACTATACCAGTACGCACTGGTATTGACTGCCATACATTGCTGGGACCATTACTATTTGACATATAGCCATGTTAGTTACAAGAAAAGACAATAGGGATATTCCTGTCCACATCTGGGAATTCATGCTGTGGCCTAGAATGCATTCTGCACATGACACAGTTATTCTACACAAGGGTATCATACAGACAGATACGTGTTATCCAACCCATGCTGTACACCTATAAGGCTAAACAGAGTCAGTTATCCACATTTACTACGCATACTTTACCAACAGTAACACATAGGTATTACACCCCAATATGTATAATGGATAACAATGTGTACATATAGATATGTGCTATGTCATTTGTCATTTGATATTTGCATTTACAATGGTATTTTGAAGTACATCACTGTATCACATATGCAATGAGAGTTCTGCATGCATATCCTCCAAGGCGGTTGTACAACTATGATGAATGTCCATTATTGACATACTTTGCTGTGTTTGAACTGTTCTGCATTAATACACATACATGAACAGTCACTCACACTATGTATATAAACTGTTATGTGTGTGTGTGTGTGTGTGTGTGTGTGTGTGTGTGTGTGTGTGTGTGTGTGTGTGTGACACAGATGAACCTAGGCCACAGACAATTCTGGTACATGTAGTTGACAAGTGCTTTAATGCTCCACCAGATGTGTCCAGGCACCAGAACTGTGACTTGAGTGACACAAACACATGCTAGTGTAAAGTTTCTGTATGTGCGTGTGCCTCATTATGGCATTCCTGTTCATGTGTGTGTGCATTTCTGTTGTGTGTCATCAGCCACAGTTGAACTGCACATCCGGCATCCCCCACTAGGTGACCATGAGGGTTGTCCCCATTGCCAAATGTTTTGTACAGCTGCGTCAGATGCCACATATCGGAAGCATTGCAGCTTCCAGGGCATCCAACACACACATTCATTATTATGGGCTGGCCATCACACACAAACCGCCACTTCATGGAGGGGAAGCCCTTGTGGATGATGTAGGCCCTACCACACTCACTGGCTGGTGCTTTGATGCATATGTGCGTGCAGTGTATTGCACACAGTACTTAGGTTATTCCACTATTGTGTGGAAAAGACACATATTGCTGCCCAATACCTTACGGGAATTGGGGATATATACATCATCACTGACATGTGCTGACATGGCATTCATGAACTGGTGCAGTACCCTGGATGCTGATGTTTGTAAAATCCACATCATATCACCAATTGATCTCTGGAAGGTACCTGTTGCTGGTATCCTTAGGGCAACAAATACCTTGGTTTCCACTGGGATAGGTTTCCCTCTGTTGGTTCTGTGAGTGAGACATGGCCTGCACAGATCCACAATCTTCTGCTGGAGGTCTCTGTCCACTCTATAGCACTCTACTATCTCCAGCTCATGTAGCTCCTGGTAGGTTACCCTGTGCCTGCACACTCCTCTCCGTCTACTCACTGTGTGATGCTGAGCAGCATTCACATTGGCACAACCCTCCACATGTTGCATATGTTGACGTATAATAGCAATGGCAGCCCCTAACATTATGTTGTCTCAGTTAAGCTTTTACAGTTTTCACTTCTCTTAGTATACTACAGTGATGCAGTGTGTCTGAGGAAAAACATGGTGGACTGCTGTTTGTAGCATTGTACATGCTGTGCTGTGCTGGCCTACTGTACTGGCTGTGTAATATACTCAGTCTAATTGTTTTCACCTGCTAGCTGTGGTAGTTCTCCTTGGTTAACTTACTGCTATTTTTTTACCTTCCTTTTCACTGTTTGTGTCCACAGTGAGCGGCGCCACACATAGGAGCACAGTGAAGTGCATATCCGCTTCCACGTGCGCACACAGGCTTATACATGCGTACAAACACTTACACTGGCTTACACAACATTACACGGGCTTCAACAATCTTACAGTAGCTTACTCGTTCAACTCGCGCACACGGGCTGACACACATGCACACATGCTTACTTGGGCTTACAGGCTTGCACGGGCGCAAACACACTTCACCAGGTTTGCAAGGAACTTCAGTGATATCCATGGTGTACACCGTCAGTTTACTGACTTTACCTAGGATAAATCATAACACGCCTCTTCCACTGATGAGTCACTGACAGCAGACATGTGACACACTGCTCCAATAAGATTACAGTGTTTTATACATACACACTCATGATGTCACCTATCTTCTATGCTGATAGTCCCCTTAACCTACTCTTACACTGCAGAGGCTTAGCCCATATGGCATGACAAATTGTGCTTCACTATCCTCGGCCTCAACTGCATAGGATTGCCTACTAATGCTTGGTTACATCTCTGAGAGTGCACTTCCACACATAGCAACCACTACTCAGTAGCCATGTTGTCTTCAGCTTGCCATTCACCTGCATGATGAACTAACTTTTAACTGACATTACAATTTGTATGTATATTTTACATATTTGTCTTGTTTTGTATGCACAGCGCGTACTCGCGCCGCTGCGCTACGCTTAAACACTGGAGATCGGGGGAGGACAACTAGAGTTTTATTAATTTCCAATGGAAAAACATGCCACTGGCCTTATATTTGGCCATTGGCATGCTTCTTCAACTAAATCCATCCTTTATTTGCAGGTGACATTGCTCCGTTTAGCTACTTGCAGAACGTTACTCGGTTAACATCCGTGTACATTTCTGCACATAACTCTACTCTTGCACGGACAGCTTACTGTTTCATGTATCGCATATTTTACATCATTTGCATAGCGTTCACCTGCAAATGGGGTAATTTGCATATCCTAACATTGTCCGTGCAACGTTCGTTTAAGGGGCTGTGTTACACACCCCTACAGGATATTGCCGAATAGCTCGGCAGACATCTTGCCTTGCTCTACTCGTACACACCGACCAAAGCTTCGTGAATCCTGGCCTAAGCTTTGCTGTGTGCTAATATGTCTATTTGTGGAGTAAGCATGGCTGTAGGTATGTTTTGACCTGCTACGTCTCTCATTTCTACAGAGCACCTCCCACTTTCATCATTTGTAGAGGTGACAGCCCTATAGGAACTATATGTACAGCTGTGACATTTGACAAGTCCACACATACCTGTGGTCAATACTAAACTGACTACTTCAGCACTTTTCATACCTTCAGATTTGTCTTGTAGTGGTATAGTCGATGATACTGTTTCCTATAACATGTATCTGTTTCTGATACAAGATATGTCATTTTATTACACCACTACACACAATATATGAAGAAATCACAGGCCAGATGCCATTACATTCCTTTTGTAGGACACACCCACCCAGAGTGTTGTGTTCCTCACAAAAGCCAACAGGTGCTAATCAAAACATATTCTGCTACCATCTACCTTATGTGTTCGCCGGTATTTGCGCGTTCCGTCAGTGGCAGAACTCACATGCGAGTGTGGGAGACTGAACACTGTATCGGGGACACTGCATAGCACCCTGAGGGACACATTTATGTTGTTTCTATTAACCTTCCACATTGACTATCACAGGGCATTAGTATTCATCCAAATTTATCGAGGTACATGCTTTTGACTTATACATGTTTTGTCATTTGTCATCACGTCTTTCTTCACACCTGTCCACCTAATCTCACTAGTTCTGTACATTTATTTAGGTCAGGGTTACCTTCATACCTCTCAACTGTACACATTTTGGGTAAATGTCCCGGACTTAGATGTCTGATTTTGTTCCTTTTTTAATAATATTGTGCCTTTCTGGTAATTTAGTGGGGAGTCATTAGGGACTGTGGGGTTAGACAATAATGACAGACATTTGTAGTTTACAATTAATAACCCTCAAAACATTCATACTAATGACTGATCCATTATTCTATCAACGTTCTGACTTTGTAAGAGGAATATTTGAGATATTCCCTATTTGTACTTATTTTAAAATGCCTTTGTCCAGATGTCTTATTCTGATCGAGAGGTATGGTTACCATCTTATTCATACGCATGTACGTCCATGATAATTGCTTACATGACACTAATATAACTCCCGTCTTCCCCCAATAGTTTACACAATATCCAGTAGATGGATTCTTCATTTTTGGAAGTTAGAGGCGTCTGCTATACAAACATAGGAATATTAATCACTCCCATGGGGCGGACCTCATAAATCTGTGCCAACCAACACCTAGGCACCTAGGCCCATTATTGCATACCCATGATTCCCAGACCTGACACCCCTCCACAGTAGTCATAACACATATTTAATGTGAGCGATAATAACGTATGACGACACTTCTAAGCACTAGCCACTCTCCGCATGTCGGGACATATGTCATACATTCTGTCAACCCATGTGTTATTACACTTGCACAAGCTACTGTTGCATGTACAGCTATATTGTAGTTGCGGATGACACTTCTTTGCAGCAATCATTACAGGACAGTGCGTGTATAGATTCACAATTTTTGGGGTCCTGCAAAGGACACCTATATCCATGTTTAAAGAGTAGGACTTACAGATCTGGCACAGTGATACTTTCCAGGCAATAGTTTTGAGAGCAGCAGTGTATTTACTTTAATTGCATGTCTGTATGTCTATCCATACTAGCTATGGTGTAACCTATTTATGTACATGTGTTATATCTACGAGGACATTTGTTTATATGTTTGTTAGGTATACATCAATTAATGTTGTATGTGTTTGTGTGTGTGTATATATATATATATATATATATATATGTATATATATATATATATGTATATATATATATATATATATATATATATATATGTCTGTACATTCTTTATTTCATATATTTATTTAGTTTAAGTCTGTGGATATATATCTATACACAAATGTATATATCCATATATAGACATTACGTGTAGAAACCAGCATTCATTTGCTATGCTGTGAGCGGATTACACATGCATAAGCGCACTTGCATTTCCTTTTTCTGGGTTACGCGCAGGCGCACATGCATATCCTTATTGTGGGTTACATATGTTTACTAAGTCTTTGTGCTTATGTGGGCTTTATTACTTGTGACAGTACCAGTAAAATATCTGTAATCCGGTTAACGGACATATGCGAAACACACGTTCACCTTTACATATTTAAATGTCTGTACAGCACAGACGCATTCATTACACTTTAACATTATATGTGCTGTAGTCGTTGTTGAACCGGGACTGCATTCACTTTGGCCGGATGCTGTAACCACTATACTTTTGGTGTTCTGACTCATTTATATGCATACCCATAGTACATAGCTACATTAACATATGCCTCACCGCTTCACTTACGACACAGGCATCCATTCTCCTGCTGGGAAAAATGCGGTACTACATATTACACATTCCCTATTCCCTACTGCTCTGGACCCAAGCTGCATATTTAATCACTGCAGGGATATTCAGAACCCCAAGGCTTATAGTCCTGACACATACAAGTCTTTAATTGTCAGGGTGTTCATGTGGTGATCTGGGTTTAGGCTTGTCCGCCTGGTGAACGGAACTGCCCTGACCGTGTTCAAATGTCAGACAAAGCACATGGACAGAGTTTGTCCATTTTAAACATTTTATCTGTGTTTACAGACACAGGTGTTTGGGCACCTGTCAGCAGCTTATAATGTTGGCAATACATAATATGGGTGGGGGTGGTTACAATATATAATCCACGGTGAGTGGTGTTCCCATTCACATTTGACTATTTCCTGTATTCATTCATACGAGGATTATTATTTTGGACATGAATTAACTATGAATTAACTACAGGTATGCAGTAGTACAGTAAACATATGTGAAGGTTTGTTACAGTAAACATGTACAGACCTCTGTAATACTCGGGGACTACCCCAGATCCTTCATAACATTTCATGCTAATGTACATACTATTATTCTGTGAACTTTCAAAGTTTGTGAGAGCAGTATTTACATCTGTACCTATTTGTCCACCCATCATTTTAGGCTTTGTCCAGATTTTGTTGCTGTAATAGGTTGAGAGGTGGTGTCGGTATGTGATTGAGTTGAATATATACTGTCGATAATTCAGTGGGGAGTAGGGTTACCACCTCTTCCTCTTTGCGAGGGGAAGTCCCACTTTGGACAGTTGTGTCCTGCGACAAAACCTAAGACATGGCAAGTGTCCTGTGATTTTAAGACAAAGGTATATTTCTTATTTTCTTTAATAGTTGCTTGATACAGGTATTTTGTATCTGAAACACATAACTATTATTTGGGATAGCATAAGCAATTCAAATGCTATGACATAAGCTTTTATCTTGGCAAACAAGTGTAATTCTGTCCTTTGCACTGGCCGGGGGTATGTTTTATCCTGCAAATTCTCACATTTCTACAACAGATGTCCCACCTTGGGCATCTGAACAGGTGGCAACCCTAGTGGGGAGACCTGCATGGTGGACAGGTGTTCCATCCTGCGTAGTATGTTTTGCATGTCTGTCTAGAAACTGAACAGTACCGTGACTACACATACATGTTTTGTCCAGATGTGTACAGTACTAGACACCGTGGCATGTAAACAACTCTGATGTTTCAACAGGTTACTTATCCCACGCGGGATGTACACACATTTTGCCAGAACATGGACGCGCGGGCATTTGGATTTACGTAACTGTGATGGGATGTTTACACACGTGAGATACATATTTGCAATCCTGACACTGCCTAGGACGATACTTCCTACTACATATGGGGAATACTCGCTATGTGTAGGTGTACGGCTGCGCAAGGCTGGTAGCTGGATTTGGTGGACATTCGGACATGGGTGCAGGTTATGTGCTATACAGGGGCTGTTGTGTATTGCATTTGCATGCATGGGTTCTGCATTTGGATGTCCCGGTTCCGCATATAGCATCCTTATGTGTATGTGCCAGTTACGTTCCTGTTCATGTGTATAGCACATTTTAATATTCATATGTTTGTGTGAGTTTGATATACAATTTGGACTGTCAGGTTTCTTTACGGTTGTTATATGGCCACAACTGCCCAGCTGTGTACTATCACTACCACTGTGGGACTGCTGGTGACCCTGCCCATGCGGCTAGACATGTGTACTGGTGGCGCGCTGACATGATGCGCTTCACTTCCACTGGGTATAACTACTTACAGTGCAGTACATTACGGGCACACGATTTTAAATATCATTTGTTCCATGGACGGAAACGCATATTGTGTTGCGTGCATTTCTGTTTGGTTCTCCATTTTGTGTGGCCGGGAACTGTCTTGCATGCTTTGCATACGTTTCATTATCCACAGACACTGATAGGTGCAATTATAATTGCAGGCAGACTATAATATTCAGCAGTTTAGGTTGCTCATCGACAGCTGACATTGATACGCCTCCGGGCACAGCTTAGCAACGCCCTATGCACTCGCACACGTGTCCCATGCACGTGGATGTGGTGGCAGCGCACCTTCATTAATATGCATATGGCGCTACTACACCATATATACGCCGCACGGCCGGCGCAGGCCTTACACCGGCCTTGTGCCGAGCTTCATGAATCCGGGGGTATATATACAGAAAATCAGCTAAAACACACAAACAATTCAGATGCAGTGCAACCTAGAGCACTTGAGTTGTAGCAATATTAAGGCAAATACAGTTTTAATAAATGCACTAAAATATACTCTATTTCCAAAATGTTTGAGAAGCACAGTCAGAACACAAGGAGATTCAGGCAATTTTTTTTTTTTTACTGTGGTGGCTAAGCCATGTGCAATGGCTTCTGATCAACATGGTGGGGGTTGGTATTTTTGATTAAAGTGCTGAAAGTGTTAGTTTGCAGTATTAAAGCTTCACATATTGTGGAAGTAAGTTACCTTTAAATATTGTAGTTGTTAAAGCTTCAGGCTGTACATCTACCCTTAGCATGACAGAAAATGCTAGTATAAAATGGATGCATGGATGTGAAAAAAACTCATCTGTCTTGTCCTAAAAAGAGAGGCTGAAACCTACAGCTGTCAGTAAGATTCTGTCAGAAAAGCAAGTGGTAAAGACACCACTTTCCAGCCAGGGAAAGAAAGTAAGGGAGATGGCGGATGGGTGTTAGCACCGCCACAGTGATCTATCTGAACATCTACTGTTATAGTAAGTAAACTACACAACTGTACTATAGTCTTCATTAGATCATTTGTTGCAGTAGCCATTACAATACAGGATGAGTCAAAATAAGTTATGTCTTACCATAATGTTCCATGTGTACTGCTGATCCCCGTTCAGTCATTAATTGTGGGTATCGGTTCCGACCTCGGAACCGAGCCGGCCATCTTCCAAGCTTGCGTCAGCTACAAACTCTCAAGCTAAAACTCTTACCCAGAATTCCCTTCTCCTTGTTACCTCAGATTGAGTTTGCAAGTCAAAAGAAGGTAGAGGCTACCTCTGGTCAAATGACCTAATAGAACCGGATGGTGAGATCCACTAGAAGCCACAGGAGGAGGAAGGAGGGAGGGTCATAATGACTGAACGAGGATCAACAATACAGATGGAATGTTATGGTAAGACATAACTTCTTTATCTGATATTGTTAATCCTCGTTCATTCCTTATGTGTGGGACAGAGTCCCCAGCTACCTCTATTCCTGGGAGGCTCTCATGCAAGGACATTCCTGAGCACCACAGAACTAAAAGATGCTCTTCCCCTGGAGGTCAAATCCAATTTGTAATGATTGATGAAGGTATGAAGAGTAGCCCAAGTTGCAGCTGCACAGATGTCATGTAAAGAAGCTCTGGCATGGAAGGCAGCAGAAGCTGCCACCGACCTTGTAGAATGAGCCTTTATGGTAGTAGGTAATGGAATATTACTTTGTGTATAAATGAAGGTCACACAGTCTTTCAACCATCTAGCCAATGTGACCTTAGCAACAACACATCCTAATCTAGGTCCAGAATAGGCCAAAAATAACTGGTGTGATTTACGAGAGGCCTTAATCCTGGTCAAGTAGAAGCAAATTTGTCTGTGAATATCTAGCGTATGTAGGCAGTACTCTCCTTTGTTTGAATAGTTGGGGAAGAAAACTGACAATTCAATGGTTTGATTAATGGACATTTCAGAGATCACTTTTGGCAGAAAGGAAGGATTAGTTCTCAATGACACTCTATCTCTATGAAAAATCAAATATGGACTCTTGATGCATAAAGCTTGAAGCTCAGACATATGTCTTGCAGAAGTAATGGTGACCAAAAACAAGGTTTTCCATGACAAGTATTTGAGGTCACAAGAAGAAGCTGGTTCGAAAGGTGGCACTGTCAAAGCTTGTAGGACTAATGACAAGTGTCATGGTTGAATAGGTTCTCTAAAAGGGGGTTTTAGAGGATTCACACCTTTTATGAAGGTCTTGCATAATTTGTGTGACATAAGAGAGGAGTCTTGGACACCATCATGGAAATTAGATATTGCAGCCAAATGAACTCTAATGGTACAGGCCGTTAAACCGGATTGAAATAAGTTGATTAGATACTCCAGTACTACTGAAACTGGTGCTGAAAAGGGATCTACCTGCTTTTCTTTCAGCCAAAAGGTAAATTTTTTCCACTTGCTTAGATAAGTAATTCTGGTGGAAGACTTATGAGATGCAATAAGAATGTCACATACTGGGCAAAGAAAGATCATTCTGCTGGCAATCAAGGGAATTGGAGGAGCCAAGCTGTGAGCTTCAGGCTGTCCCAAGTTTGGGTGAATCAGATTCTGCGGATGTTTGATCAACCCCGGGGTTGGATGGAGAATCCACGATTGATCTAACAGGTGAGGCCAAAGGAAGGGGAACCAAATCTGACAAGGTCAATATGGTGTTATGAGGATCACTTTGCTCTTCAACCGGCGGGCTTTCTTCAGAAACTGGGGAATGAGAGGGAGAGGTGGAAATGCATAAAGTAGACCCAAGGGCCAATCATGGACTAGAGGGCCCTGGGTGACTGTCCCGGAGGGGGAATCAGGGCGAAGAAGTTGCTGCATTTGTAGTTGGTCGGGGATGCAAAGAGGTCACAGCAAGGAAGATCCCAGCGGTAAGATCTCCGCCGCTATCAAGGGATTCAGGGACCACTCATGAGGTTGTAGAATGCACCTGCTGAGTCTGTCTGCTATCACCTTGGAACTCCCGGGAATGTGCGTTGCTAGAAGAAAATGGTTGATAGCCATCGCCCATTGCCATATCCTCATGGCCTCTCGACAAAGGGGGTAAGATTTGGTTCCGCCCTGTTTGTTGATGTACCAGACCACTGCCATGTTGTCTGGTTGTATCACAATAGTCCCAGACAGCAGCAGGAGATGGAATGCTTGCAACGCCAGAAGCACCGCCCTCAGCTCTAGAACATTTATATGCAGATGGGCCTCCAATTTGGACCAAGTACCTTGGACTGTCTGTCCCTGACATAGCCCCCCCACCCCATCAGGGAGGTGTCCGTGGCCTTGGGCTGTTGGGGGGAGAAGGGGCAAGACCATTGTGACGGGTTGTGGGCCATCCACCAATTTAAATCCTGTTTGCACCTGTGAGTTACCCGAATCTTGGCTGAAAGAGGATACTGAAAAGGATACCACTGGGTGAGCAGTAGCCATTGTAGAAGCGCCTCATGTGAAACCTGGCCAGGGGGACAATGGTGATGGAGGCTGCCATGGAACCCAACAGCTGTAGGACAGAGTGAGCTGTGGATTTTTCCCTTGAAAGGATTGGGATCAGTTGTTGCTTTATCCTTAGAATTCTGTGCTCTGGAATGGATGCTCTGCAATTCTTTGTATCCAAGATGACTCCTATGAATTCTGTGGACTGAGACGGGGTGAGATTGGATTTTTGCCAGTTTATGGTTATGCCTAGCCTTTCTGCAGCGAGGAGAGAGTATGCCAGGGCTTCTTCCAATAGATGTCTGGTGGGGGCAGACATGAGCCTGAGCCAGTCATCTCGGTATGGAAACACCTGGAATCCTTGTAGTCGCAAGTGAGCTGTGACGACTGCCATGCACTTTGTGAACACTCTGGGGGCTGTAGAGAGTCTGAAGGGCAATACTCTGAACTGGTTGTGACTGGCTCCCACACGGAAGTGCAGAAATCTTCTTGATGGCTTGTCCACGTTTATGTGGTAGTACGCATCTTGAAGATCTATCGAGCACATCCAATCATCTTTCTCCAAAAGCGGGAGGATAGACTGTATTGTGACCAACTGGAATGTTTGTACTCTTACAAACTTGTTCAATACACCGAGATCCAAAATTGGTCTCCAGTCCCCGGTTTTCTTTGGCACCAAAAATAATCTTGAGTAGAGTCCGGATCCTATCTGGTCTAGAGGGACTATTTGGATGATTCTTTTTCTTAGCAGCTTTGATATCTCTAATGCTGCTGCTTCTCTTTGACTGGGTGGAACATCAGGTAAGTTTGTTGGGGGGCAGGACAAAGATCAAAGGGAATATGATAACCTCTGGTTATTATCCTTTGCACCCAAGAATCGGTGGTGATGGCTAGCCAGGCAGAAGGGTAAAAAGAGAAACAACCCCCAACCACCTCCAGAGTAAAGCAGAAAGGCTGCTCTTCAGGAGCGCTGGTAGGATTGGCCAGGAAAAGAGTCCCTGGAACCCTGGTTATGCAGACCCCCTCTGCCCCGAAAAGGGTGTCTTCCCTGTGAGTTTCCCCCTCAGCCTCTAGGGGAGAACTTGGCCTGTGTGTCACGGAAAGGACAGTGAGACTTTTTGTACCATATCTTCCCACTCTTCTGGTTTCTGGAGAAAGCCCGTTGAGGGAAAGAATAATGGACACCCATGGTAGAAAGGGTCTTACTGTCCTGTTCACATTTGGCCAGTGTGCTTTTAACCTTGGGTCCAAACAATGAAGAGGCTTCGATGGGAGAGTTGAGAAAGGAAGCCTTGAAGGGTTCTGTGAAATTACATAAGCGCATCCAGGCGTGTTGTCTCAGAACAATGCCTGAACTCGCCGCTCTAGCTGCTCCTTCTGATGCGTGAGATATCAGATGCATAGAGGAGTTAGATATCGATTCAATGGTGGCCAGCTGAGAGGCCACTTTGTCACAGACCTCATCAGACATGGCACCAGCCAAAGTTTCAGACAGCTCAGAAATTAAATCTCTTTCAAGCCTGGTAAAGTGTGCCATATAGTTCAGGGACCTGATTGCAAAGGTCGCTGATGCAAAAGTACGCTTCCCTGTTCTGTCCAGAGCCCGGGACTCTCTGTTGGGCAGATGGACAGTCTGGCTTTCTTCTTCTGCCAGTTCCTTCTTAGTTGCGGACACCACCAAAGCATCTACAGGAAGACCTTTGGACCAATGAGGGTCAGTAGCAGGAGGGAAAAATTTTATCTGGCCTCCAGGGAATGGCCTCAATGGTGTCAGAAGCCTTCCACGCATGCTGCATGATGAGCCGGACCAGTTCGTCGGCAGGTGGAGTAACCCTGGAGGTAGGGGGCTGGGCACGAAAGGCCTGCAGGAACACAGACTCTTCAGAGGTTGGGTTCAAGGGCTGCCAGTCACTTCTCTGTTTAAGAATTTTGAGAATATCACCAACGTATACCTCAGAAGGTGAGCGAGAGGTCCCTTCCCCATCATCAAAGTCTGTGTCTTCGGTAAGGGACTCCTCTGTGGAGTCCATGTGCTTCCTCTTGCACAAGCTTTTTTGATGAACTTCCTCAGAGGGAGAAGCTGGGGAAGACAGCGCAAAAGGGGTTTCCTGTGGGAGTATATCCTGAGGCCCTTGCGCCCGGTGTCTGCCAGGAGCGAGTTGTGTACATAGCGGTCCGGAGAAGGGCGGGGAGATTGATAGCACAGGATTGCCAGCCGATGCCAAAGCCTTCTCCATTAGCTGGAAGGCCAGTCCACCTGAAGAGGGGTGAGTGTCAAGGACAGGGGTCACCACCTCCACTAAGTGGCTCAGCCTGCCGACTCGGAGTCCCTGGATGGCTGTGTAACACCAAATTACGTACGCCACAGCTGACATCCTGGGTCATAGCAAAACTCTCCTGCCACGAAGACAACTGCGGTTCCTTGGTGAGGTCCATAAATGGAACTGTAGAGGAGGAAGACTGTGCTATATCACGGGGATTCAAAGGCAATGAAGGAGGAGAAAAAGTAGGGGTCTTTGGCAAAGGGTGATCACCTCCCAAGAAAGGATAGGTCCGGGAGGGCGGGATACCTCTGTCCAAAAGCACTTGATCCACAAGACGCAACACGTCGTGTTCAGAGAGGCTTCTAGGGGATTTCATGGACACGGCTGAGGGGGAATCAGGTCTATCCAAAGATGGAACAAGCTCGGTGCCCACCTCGCAGGTCTGCACTAAAAACAATGGGGCTGTAAGGGACTTAACTACATGTGTTTGCACCGAGGAAATCATTGGTGACGAAGTCATGGTCTGCACTGACAATAAGGTCAGTGCCAAAGTGGTTGTCAACACTAAGGCTGGAACCGAAAAAATCGGTGCCGATAATTGAATTGTCGGTGCTGAGAGGGTAGTCAGTGCCGAGTAAGTTGTCAGAGCTGATGTTGTAACAGTCTGCATCGACTGGACAGTCAGTGACAGTGGAGAAGTCTGAACCGAGGAGCCCCTCTGTACCGATATGGTAAAGGACACGCTAGTCGGTGCCAAAATCGCAGGTGGCGCCGATGGCCTCAGTGCCGAAGGTCTAGGCACCGAAAGCGCTGGAGCCGAAGAAGTCAGATCCGAAGTGGAAAGCTTAGTTTTCTTGGGTCTCGGTTGGTGGGAGTCCCCAGCCGGGGACGGAGGAAGAGACTTGGCCTTTATATGTTCATCACTCTTTTTCTTATGGGATCTTGGAGGGGTTGAAGCCTCCGACCCAGAAATAGCTTCTGAAAAGGGAGATTTAAGTAGCCCCTTCAATAACAATTTTTTTTTTTCTCTCAATCAATGTCCTGTTAGAGAAATTCTTAAAAATTCCACAGGGCAGGTCAACTGTTAGATGAGGCAAACCCAAGCAATAGACACACAGGGAATGTGCATCTGAAGTAGGTAATTTATGGCCACAATCTGAACATCTCTTAAATCCTGGACTACCTTTTTTAACTGCCATGTTAGGAAAGAAGAAAAAACAGAAAAAATACCAGCAATGGTTCAAGAAATACCTGAAGGTAAGGAGGAAAGGGGTTTACCAACGATGGTAAAAAAGAAATTACCTCGCGGTAAAGAGGAGGAAGGAGATTGAAAAGATTCAAGAAGGGATAGTCGCTAAATGCGAAAAGGTAAGAGAAAACTATCTAGTAACTTTTCTGTGAGAAAAAGTTGTTTTAGATTAGTATGACAAAAAATATTGTACTTAGCTTAAGAAAAGTAGCTTGACACGACCGAATGGTGACACGGCAAACAAAATCTGAGTTAACAGGGAGAGGAGAATTCTGGGTAAGAGTTTTAGCTCAAGAGTTTGTAGTTGATGCGAGCTTGGAAGATGGCCAGGTCGGTTCCGAGGTCGGAACTGATACCCACATGTAAGGAATGAACGAGGATTAACAATATCAGATCCAGAGTTCAGGATTCAGTGAAGTGCAGCTCAAATAAAGCCTGCTCTGGCTTTGGAAACAGACTTAAACTTGTAGTGTTTAGTGAAGATGTGAACACTGGACCAAGTAGCTGCTTCGAGAATAGATCTAGAATCCAACCCTTAATTGATCACTGCCCTAGAGGAATGAGTCTTAACATTCTGAGGAGAATTTTTGCCATGTTTAGAAAAGCAGAACTAAATAATATGAGACAGCCATCTAGAAATTGCTTGCTTAGATACTGGCTTGCCATTCTTTTACAAACATAGGACACAAACAGTTGACTTGATTTTCTCTAAAATTGTTAGTTTTTTCCAAATAATATCTTAGTGGCCTATGGATATTCAAGATGTGAAAAATGTTGTCTCCCTACTTTTTAAGGTCAGAATAAAATACAAGGAGTTGGATACTCTGAGACCAAATTCAGAGACAATATTAGGCATAAAAGAAGAGCTGGTTCTGAGACTTATTGTGCCTTTGTGAAAGATCAAAAAAGGCTGAGTTAGCACAAGGATCTATAATTCAGATACCAGTGATGAAGAAGTCAGTGATATCAGCAGGTCAGTCTTCCTAGTATGGAACTTTAGGAAAGATCTGACTGCATGTTCAAATAGAGGTAAAGTTAACATATCCAAAACCACAGACAAACAATTTGAAATTGTTTTAATACCAGTTATACCTGTCTCTTACCTTCACAGAAAGTTTTTTTTGTCCTGTCAATATAGTATACGAGTTGCCTATGGACATCCAGAGTATGTAAAATTCTACCCCATCCCCCACCCCTTATTTGTTGGTTCTGGAAAGAAAACAGAGAGATGAATAGCCTAGCTCAAAGTAAACTCTGAAGCAATTTAAGCATAATGGAAGGATTTGTTCTAGGAATTGCCCTATTTCTGTGAAAGACAGGGTAATCTTAGAATTACCACAACAGCTTATAACAAAGATACTCTTCTTGCAAAATAAGACCAAAGAGCAATACTATTTTCCAAAAAGGACCTTTACATAAGCCTCATGAAGAGATTCAAAAGGAAAAAGCATGTTTCTCCAGTACTAAATTAAAATCCCAAGAAAGAGCCACCCGTTTTGGATGGATATGAAAAAGAAGTTATGCACTAACCATAACATTCCATGTGAGTTGTTTAGCTCACCTTTATTCTCACTGATGGGTTCGGAACAGATCCTCGGCTCCAACACAGCCGTTAGCAAAGCTCAAGGTTTACCAGTAGCTCGAGATCAAGCCCCTTATCCCATGATGCACTGCTGGAATTACCTCAGATCTTGTTTGCTGCGTATATATATATATATATATATATATATATATATATATATATATATATATATATATATATATATAAACCCTGTAAGGGGTGCACTCCCCAAGAAAGAATAAGAAGTATTAAACAACCAGGATGATACTAGCCTCTAGGTCAACTGTCAGCCAGGAGGGGGATGGAGGGAGGGACGTGAGAATAAAGGTGAGATAAACAACTCACACGGAATGTTATGGTGAGTACATAACTTCTTTATGTGAAGTTGTTAAATCTCACTGTTTATTCTCACTGATGGGTAGCATCCCTAGCACCCGCAATCCTGGGTGGTTCACAGGAGTACATTTTTCAGGACTGTAGAACCAAAAGAAAACCTGTCCCTGGAGGCCTTATCCACTTTGTAATGAGTGATAAAAGTATGAGGCTTAGACCAAGTGGCTGCAGCACAAATGTTATCAAGGGGGCAATTTAGATTGAAAGGCAGAAGACGTAGAAATGGCTCTGGTTGAATGAGCCTTTACTTTGTGTGGTAAAGGTATGTTAGCAGCTGTATGAACAAATGAGATACATTTTGAAAGGATTGTTTTAGCCACTGGTCTACCTTTTCTGGCCTCCGAAAAGGATACAAAAAGTTGATCTGATTTCTTAATATCCTTGGTTCTATCGAGATAGAATCTAAGCTGTCTGTGCACGTCAAGTTTGTACAGCATGTATTCTAATTTGTTGGAATGGTTGGGGAAGAAGAATGGCAATTCAATAACCTGAGTGATATTAGATTCTGAACAGACTTTAGGCAAAAAGGATGGGTTTGTTCTGAGAGATACTTTATCAGCATGGAAAATCATATAAGGTGATCAGATAGACAAAGCTTGAATTTCTGACACTCTGTGGGCAGAAGTAATGGCCACTAGAAAAATAGTTTTCCAGGAAATGAATTTGAGCTCACAAGATGATGCAGGTTTGAAAGGGGGAAGAATTATTTGAGATAGCATAAAATTCAAATTCCAAGGAGAATAAGGGGTTTTGACAGGAGGCCTCATGTGAAAAACACCTTTGAGAAAAACCTTAGATAACTTATGGGCCATAATATTTAACCCATCCAATCCAAGGTAGAAATTAGATATGGCAGCTAACTGAACCCGAACTGTGGCAGCTGCTGCTCCTTCCTTAAAAATCATTGTCAAAAACTCTAGACTGGATGACAAAGGAGCTCGGAAAGGGTAATTTTTTTGTATGCTGGCCCAGATGAAGAAACTTTTCCACTTACTGCGATATAGTTTTCTGGTGGATGGCTTATGAGAAGACAACAGAATTTGTCTTGTGTCATCTGAGAGGGAATGAAGCCTGGCTATTTGGGGAAGTGGATCAGCCAAGCAGTCAGCTTTAGAGACTGCAGTAAAGGATGGAGGTCCCCTGACGGGTGTGTCAGGAGGTCTGGAACTGGGGTCCAAGATCCATGGATCCTCCAGCAGATGATGGTGAAGAAAAGGGAACCAAATCTGTCGAGGTCAATGGGGGGCTATAAGGATAACAGTCCTTCCCAGTGACTTTGCTTTCTGTACAAACCTGGGTATCAATGGAATTGGAGTGAATGCATATAAGAGACCTGGAGGCCAATCGTGTATGAATGAGTCTCTCAGGGGATGTTCCGGAGGTGGTATCAGGGCAAAATAGCTTCTGCATTTGGTATTGATGTGACTGGCAAAGAGGTCGCAGCAAGGCTGGCACCATTTGCAGAAAATCATGTCTGCAACATGTTGGTTGAGAGACCACTCGTGAGGCAACAATATTGCCCTGCTCAGCTTGTCCGCTATCACGTTGGATTTCCCCAGGATGTGCATTGCTAACAGAAAACACTGGGATGACACACCCCATTGTCATACCCTGAGGGCTTCTCAACAAAGGGGGTAAGACTTGGTTCCACCCTGTTTGTTCAAGTACCAGACCACTGACAAGTTGTCTGTCTGAATTGCAATTGTCCCTAAAGGAAGAGAGTCCTGAAAGTACTGCAACGCCAGAAGAACTGCTCTCAACTCCAGAACATTGATATGCAGATGTGACTCTTGATCCATCCATGTGCCTTGGGCAGTCTTTCCCTGAAAATGCCTCCCCCAACCCTATCAGGGAAGCGTCTGTGGTCACAGTGGCTACTGGGGGAGGGAGCACAAAGGGTCGTCCTATTGTGACATGAAGAGACATCAACCACTACCGAAGGTCCCTCTTGCAAGTGTTTGTGATGAGAATCATATGGTTAATTGGCAATTTCTGGTAAGACCATTTGAGCGAACAGAAGCCATTGAAGAATTTGCATATGCATTCTTGCGAGTGGAATGGCTAGAATTGCTGTCGCCATCAAACCTAATACCTTCAAGACCTCTGCTGCTGTAGCTTTGTTCTTTGACACCAATGAGTTGACGTGTTGGCGAAGAAGTGTGACCCTTTCGACTGGAAGACGAAGAGTGGTGGTTGAGGTATCTAACTCTGCTCCTATAGTGACAAGGCAGAATTTTCGAAGTTGACTGTAATGCCTAAGTGGTTGCAGAGTAGATTCTGTTGCCTGAATCAGTTGATGCCTGGTGGTGGCGGTAAGGAGCCAATCGTCTAGGTATGGAAACACCTAGAATCCTAGACGCCTCAGGTGAGCCGTGACCACTGCCATGCATGTGGTGAACACTCTGGGGGCTGTAGTGAGACCAAAGGGCAGGGCTCGAAACTGGTAGTGATTGTCTCCCAGCCAGAAACGCAGGTGATCGCTGGAGTGTCTGAACATCTTTATGTGGTAGTACGCATTCTTGAGATTGAGGAAGCACATCCAATCACCATTCCCTAAAAAGGGAAGAATGGCCTGAAGCGTGACTATTCAGAACTTCTCTTTTTTACAAATTGGTTGAGTCTGCTGAGGTCCAAGATAGGTCTCCAGTCCCCTGTTTTCTTTACAACCATAAAGAATCTTGAGTAAGTTCCGAATCCTGTTTGGTCTGCTGGGACTGGCTGGATGACTCTTTTTTTCTAGCAACTTGCGGACCTCTATTGTTGCTTGTCCTCTGAGACTGAGTGGAAAGTACAGTTGTGTACCTACCATAAATGTAGATGTTCAAGTGTATTCACTGTTGCAGTCATTACTCTTGGGTTATCCTGCTGGCAGGCTACCCTCAGTCGGCCAGAATTCCAAAGTCTAGGTCCAGTGTCAGTTGCTGTCGCCTCTTCCCTGACGTCAGTGCACCAGGGGTATAAAAGATGCAGCCGACGACATTTTCTTCAGTTTTTCTTGCCCCAGATGTCAGGTGCCCCCAAACTGGAAGGCTGAAAAATATGCCAATAAGTATGCATGCACAAAAATAAACATTTCCTTCATCTACAAGCAAATACACCACAAAGGTTGCATAGGATAGAGAAGTACAGATAAGTCCCAGCAAAGAAAAAGGGGGATGGTGGGTGGGTAACCTGGACTGCAACAGTGAATACACTCGAACATCTACATTCATGGTAGGTACACAGCTGTACTATGTTCATCGTGTTTCACTGTTGCAGTCATTACTCTTGGGTTGAATCCCAAAGCTGAGGATGGGTGGCTGGGCTAAATAGGATTAGGAGAGGCTATGAGGCCCTGCAGAACTGCAGTGGCAAAGCCTGCTCTGAACTTAGTAAAGAGGTAAGTGGTAGCGCTTTGTAAAGGTGTGCACTGAACTCCAAGTTGCAGCCTCTAAGATGTCTTTGGTTGGTACTCCTCTGAGGAAGGCTGCTGAAGCGGCTGCTGCCCTGGTGGAATGAGGCCAAATGCCCTTAGGCACTGATTTGCCATGTTGAGAATAACAGAAACGGATGCAATGGCCTATCCATTTAGAAATAGTCTGCTTTGAGATAGCCTTTCCTTGTGATCCTGCAGCATATGACACTAAAAGTTGCTCAGTCTTTCTGAAAGCTTTAGTTCTGTCCAAGTAGAAGCATAACTGCCTGTGTATGTCCAAAGAATGTAGAATTTTCTCACCCTTGTTTTGTGGGTTTGGATAAAAGGTAGGCAAGTGAATGGTTTGGTTGAGGGCCACAATGGACACCACCTTAGGCATAAATGTTGGGTTTGTCCTCAGAGAAACCCTGTCTGTATGAAAAATTATAAAAGGTTCCACAGCCATGAGTGCTTATAACTCTGAGACTCGTCTTGCAGAGGTTATTGCTAGGAACAGAGCTGTTTTCCAGGATAAGAATTTTATATCCGCTGTTGAGGCTGGCTCAAAAGGAGGCAGTGTGAGTTTTTCCAAGACATAATTGAGGTCCCATGGCGGAATTGGTGCTCTTCTTGGATGCCTGATGTTTTTGGCCCCTCTGAGGTAATGCCTTATTAAAGGATGTGAAAAGATAGGTGGTTCCGTATTGTAATGGGCTGAAATGGCAGAGGCATGAATCTTAATTGATGAAAAGGAAAGGCCTTTGTCCAGCATCTCAGTTATGTATTGTAAAATCCGAGGGATATGTGTCAATGCCTTGTTCCTGGTTCCAAGCACAGAATCTCTTCCATTTTTCTGCATAAGATTTTCTGGTACTGGGCCTCCTGGCCTCCAAGATAACATCCATAACAGCTTTTGAGAGAGGAGTGTTCTGAATGGCTACATTATCTGCCATGCTGCCAGATTTAAGGTACTGAGTTAGCTGTGCAGGATCCAATTGTTTTGTTGGGTCAGCAAGTGAGAAGTTTGAGGCAATATCCATGCTGGACCTTGAGACAAGCTCTTTAGGATTGGGTACCAGTGCTGGCGTGGCCAGTCTGGTACAATCAGAATCATTTTTGGCTTCTCTTGTCTGACCTTTAGGAGTACCCTGGGAAAGAGAGGCAGTGGAGGAAAGGCATATACTGTTAGATTTTTCCAGCTGAAGGATAGCGTGTCCACTCTCCATGCTTGTTTGTGATAAATCCTTGTGCAAAACCTCTGTAACTGGCAGTTGTGAGGGGAGGCAAATAGATCTATGTCTGGGCATCCCCATTTCCTTGTTATCATGCTGAAGACTTGTGGATCCAGTTTCCACTCGTGGGGATCCATGAGGTTTCTGCTTAGTTCGTCTGCCAGAGTATTTGTTTTTCCTGGCAGATGAATTTGATAAGTCAATGTTGTGTCCCATAAGGTCATTGCTTGTCTGCAGAGGGGGTAGGAATGTGTACCTCCCTGCTTGTTTATGTACCACATGACCGTAGTATTGTCTGTCTTTATCAGTAGCTGTCCTGGATGAAGTAGATCCTTGAAAGCTGTCAGGGCATTCTGAATAGCTAGCATCTCTTTCTGATTGATGTGAAGATGCATCTGGCTTGCAGGCCATGTGCCCTGAATACATTTTCCTGCCATATGGGCCCCCCAGGCATAATCTGATGCATCCGTTGTCAGTGTCTGTCTGGCTGTGGGTAAACTGAATGGCAGACCCTTGTTGTGGTGACAGGCCTCTGCCCACCATCAAAACTCCTGTTGCAGGCAGGGAATGAGTGTAATTACTGTCTACAGGCTGTGGCAATGCTGAGTCCAAACACTTTTTAGATACCATTGTAGTTTCCTTATATGCAGTCTGGCATATGGAATTAGTAGAATGCAGGATGCCATGAAACCCAAGGCCTGCAGGATTTTCCTTGCAGATAACTGGGTGTTTGTTGCCATTTTTTTAAATAAGAAGTCAGTTGTTTTTGTTTGTCTGGCATGAGATAAGCCATCTGGGCAGTTGTATTTAAGCTTGCACCCAGGAATATTATCTCTTGAGAGGGCACTAGTTTTGATTTCTTTTCACTGACTGTGTACCCTAGGCAAATTAGTAATCTTTTTAGAAATGCCAGATGCTTTAGAAGAATGTCTTTGTTCTCTGCTTGAATAAGGCATTTGTCCAAGTAGGGATATATTTGAATTCCTCTGTCTGCAAAATGCAATTACTGGTGCCAGGCATTTTGTGAAGACCCTGGGCGCAGTAGATAAGCCAAAGGGCAGTGCAGAGAATTGGTAGTGCATTGGGCCAGCTATGAATCTGAGGTATCTTCTGCAAGATTGTCTGATTGGGACATGCAGGTATGCCTCTTTTAGGTCCAAAGTCATGAGCCAAGCCTTCTTGCCCAGCATGGGCAATAGCTGCTGTAGAGTCAACATCTTGAATTTTGGAACTTCCAGAAACGTATTTAGTATACACAGGTCCAGTATTGGTCTCCAGGTTTTGTCCTTTCTGGGCACTAAGAAAAGTCTGGAGTAAAGTCATTGCCCTTGTTGTGGTACTTGTTGAATGGCCCTCATGTCCATGAGGACTGTAATTTGCTTTTGTGCCTCTGCCCACTGATTGTGTGGCAGGTCTGGCATACCTTTTGATCTTGGTAGGGTATGAAAATGGAACCTGTAGCCTTGGGACACTATGTTCAAGATCCATTTGTCTTGGGTAACCATTTGCCAATTTGATGAAAAAGGTGCTAGTTTTCCCCCTAAGGGGGCTGCCAAAAGAAAGGTGCTTGGATCTGGCAGAGGAAAGTCATTGGGATTGTTTCCTGCAAGGTTGTGATTTGTCTTCTCCACTTTTGGAGGTAGGAGCACCCCATTGTTTAGGTCTGTATGAGCCTTGGGGCTGAGATCTACCTCTGGGACACCTGTATCTGCCTCTTTGTGGTCTGTCTGACACTGGAAAGGACCAATTTTTTGAAGGCCAGTTCCTGCTAAATCTGGGTGGCTGTACCTGTAAGAAATCCTTAACTGTCTTCATGGATTTCGCTTTATCCTCCCTTTTTTTCAACACGTCTTCTGCTTTAGCACCAAACAAAGTGTCATGCTATAATGGGGCATCTAATAATTTTTGCTTTAACCTGATCAGGCAGATTCTATTCCTTTAACCAAGCATGCCTTCTAATAGAACCTGTAACAGCGGCCCTGCAAGAGGCCTCCAGTGAATAATAACCACATTGCAAAGTATGCTTTCCCACTTGTTCAGCTGCATGCAATAAATCCTGCAATTCCTTGTTCTCTGAACATTCAGTATTTGTCAACATTTTCTGTTTAAGCAGTGACATTAAATATTGCTGATATTTAAGCATATGAAACTGACAATTTAAAGCCCTTACAGCCAAGGTAGCAGAAGTGTAAACATTTTCCCCCCATCTGTCCAGTGCCCTAGAATCCCTATCAGAGGGAACAAGGTTTTTTGCAGTGGAAGCTTTGACCCCTTTGGACCCTGAGATACAGTTTCTGGGTCTGCAGCGGGGTTTTTATATAGGAATTTATGAGAATCCGGGACTCTGTAGTATCTGTCTGGCTTAGCAGGTGCAGGGGGTAAAGAGTGAGGGGACAGGCCGGACTCTGAAAATACATCATCTACAATGTCTAGAACTGGTGGAATAGCCAGGGGTCTGTGCTGAGGAAGTAGCAGAAAGTGCAAATTCTGTTGTCTTCTCATTTTCTTAGATTCAGAATAATCTTGGCTCTCCCAGTGGAAATGCTCCCTCATGGTATGCAGGGTTTCCCCAAAAGAATAACCCTCAGGAGGAGAGGCTGAAGGAATGGATTCTTCAGCATCAGAGTCCTCATAGGGAAGCATGGAATAATCCTGTTCAGAAGAGGAATCAGAAGAAATAGAAACCTGATCAGAAGAATCATATTCTGTCTCTTGCCTAGGCCTCTTATCAGGAGGGGGATGGGAAGCCCTGATCAAAGTAATTAGGTCTTCGGCCATTTTAAGCATCTGTTTTTTAGGCATGGAAGTCTGAGTAGGAGAATGCTGTACTTGTTTGTTTGTCTTTAGAGCTGCTTTAGTCTTTGTCTTTGAAGCTGAAGATGGTTTAACATATAATTGTGTAGGTCTGAAGACACCCTTAGAAGCCGATGCCGGCTCAGCAGCTCAGGACCTATCTGAGGGAATGATTTCCGAGTGTCCAATACCTTGAGTATCCAGAGGCCCAGTCAGCTCCACGTGGGTGTCAGAAGTGGCCTGTGGCTCTGAGGTAGCGGGTGCCAGGGGCTGCGAAAGCACCTCACTGAGAACTGGCAACTGGCCTAACGGAGGCCTCGCCAGTTTTGGACCTCGGATGCCTATCCTTTTCCTTGTCCTTGCGTTTTTTGTAAATTCCGGTCGTCGGCTGTTCCAACGGCATTATATAATTAAATCTTCGGCCAAAGTAATGAAATGCAAAATCGAACCGACGCTTAATAGTGCGTTGGTTAAATCTAGCACAAAACTGACAGCTAGCAACGTTGTGATCAGGGCCTAGGCAAGGAATACAGTGAGAGTGAAAATCCTTATGAGATATTTGCTTCCCACAAGAAATACAATTGTTAACTTTTTCTGACATCGGTATGGAGCAAGAAAAAAGTTTCCCCAACGAGGTACTTAGCTTTAATGAAGACTTCGGTTCTGAAATTCAGATTTGAAAATCTCAGGAGTCGGCCGACTGGCACTTGCGAACTGCTTTTGCTTCGGGCACCGTGCGGCAAGAAAGACTGAAGAAAATGGTGTTGGCTGCATTTTTTATACCCCTGGCGCACTGACGTCAGGGAAGAGGCGACAGCAACCGATGCCGGACCTAGACTTTGGAATTCTGGCTGACTGAGGGTAGCCTGCCAGCAGGATAACCCAAGAGTAATGACTGCAACAGTGAAACACGATGAACATCATCAGGGATTCTGTTGACAGGAGTGGGAGGGGAAAAGAACGGTATGAAATACCCTCTGGAAATGATGCTTTGTACCCAGATATCAGATGTTATGCTTAGCCAGGCTTCTGGGTACAAAGATAAGCAACCCCCGACTGCCTCCAGAGCTGGACAGCCGGGCCTCCTTTCAGGAGCGCTGGTAGGGCTGACCAGAGAACTGGCCTCTGTCACCCTGCTGTTGCGGACCCCCCTGCTGCGCAGGCAGCATCTTCCATTATAACCTCCTCCTCTGTCTCTAGAGGGGGTTTTGCCACGTGTGTCCTGAAAGGCTCCCTGGGCTTTTTGGAACCACATCTTTCCGCTCTTAGGGACCTTGGGATAGGGCCGAGTAGGGGTAGAAAAACAGACTCTGACGGCAGATAGAGTCTCACACCTGGTTAGAGTTTCCTTTACCTTAGGCCCAAACAGGGATGAGCCATCAAATGGGGTGTTGATAAAGGAAGACTTGAAAGGCTCTGCAAAGGAACAGAGACACATCCAGGCTTGTCTACGCAGAGCAATGCCTGTACTTGCGGCCCTATTCGAACCATAAGCTGCGTAAAATATGAGACGCATGGACGAGTTCACAATCGAGTTTAGGGTAGTGAGTTGGGTGGTAACTTTGTCGGCAACCCCTGCAGCTACCGTACCCTGGAGAGCATCTCCTACCTCCTTCAGGAGATCTCTTTGTAGTCTGGTAAAATGGGTTAAGTAGTTCAGTGATCGAAGGGAAAAAGTCGCTGAACTAAACAGGCGTTTCCCATATCTATCCATGATCCTGGAATCTCTGTTAGGAGGATGGACAGATGAGGACGTCTCAGACGTTTCCTTTTTGGTGGCTGCTGCCACCACTATGGCATCAACAGGCACTCCCTTAGTCAAAAAAGCTTTGTCCACGGGGGCAGAGATGAACTTATTTGGCTTCCAAGGGAGAGGTTCCATGGCATTCGGAGACTCCCATGCCTTACGAGAGATCAGCTCCATGAGCTCATCGTAAGGCAGAGACACCCACGAGGTGGAAGATGGAGACCCGAAAGCCTTCAAAAGCACTGACTCATCCTCAGTAGGGCTTTTGGACTGCCAACCACCCCTCTGATTAAGGATCTCTAATATCTCTGCAAAGGAGATAGCCTCAGAGGAGGATCGAGGGGACTCTTCTGACTCATCCAAGTCAGTGTCAAATGTCAAAGACTCCTGTGGGGAGTTCAAGTGCCTCCTCTTGCACAGTCTCTTCCTGGGTACCTCCTCAGTGGGGGCTTCTAGGGAGGTCTCAGATGAGCAGGGGGCACCCTGTGGGGCTACCTGAGGCTCAGGGTCTCTACGCTTGGGTTGACCAGTGGAAGCAGGATCAGACACAGGTGCTTGAGGGGAGGAGGAAGCCAGACCTGATGCTGATGATGTCTTTGGAGACAGGACTCTCCTCATGGCATTGAACGCACCATGACTCCGACAAGAAGGGGTAAACAGATCTGTAGGGACCGTCCGATCCTCCCGCACCGAGGCCATGGGCTCAGAGCCTGAGGTAGGAGCCGAGCTCATCCGAGCTGAAGCCCCAAGAGGAAAATTCGGCACCGACAAATCGGTGCGACTATCCTCTCTGGACCCGACAGGAAAGTGTCGGCTCCTAGAGTCCCCGGTCAGTGCTGAGGACGTCTGAGTAAATGGGACCGATAACAATGGAGCAGGTCTCATCTCCACAGGCTCAACAATCATCAGGTCAGCCTCCTCTGGTTCCAAAAGTCCGGTATGGCTCGGAGGAGGAGCAGACAAGTCCGGGCTAATGGTCTTCAGTTCCGATGGAGGCGTCGGAGTCGACAACAATTTGGCAAGGCCTGGTGCCCGTAAAAGCTTCTGCACCAACCAATCCATATCCAGATCTAAGAGGCTGACAGAAGACTTCGAGGAGTGCACCGAGGGTGCTGAATGAAGCAGAGGAGATGAGGGGATCTCAGAAACCGGCTCCAAAGCTGTGAGCTGGCTCCGAATGCAAAGGACACTCGGTTCCAAAGGCAGTGTAACCGATGACACTAAACCCTTTTTACATAACTTGGAGTCACCTGAAGATTGGATCCACCAATTTCTTCCTCTCTAAAAGTACCCTGGAAGAGAAGGAGTGACAGATGCTACAAGAGTCTTGGAGGTGTAATGCCCCCAGACAATAAACACACTGAACATGCCCGTCAGTGACTGACATTTTTTGTCCACAGTCCGGACACTTTTTGAAGGCAGATTTAGGATGTGGCTTCTCTTTCTCTTCAGACATCCTAAATTTAAACAAATAGAAAACACACTCTAAGTAACTATTTAGTTAAATATAAGGCCAACACTACTAGGCCAACTGCTAACTAGAAACACTTCTATGGAAAAAAAACAAAGCCAACACAGGGCATTTATCTCTCTATATATATATATATATATATATATATATATATATATATATATATATATATATACACACACACACACATATATAAACATATATATATATACATATATATATATATATATATATATATATATATATATATATATACACATACACACACACACACATATATATATATATATATATATATATATATATATATATATATACACACACACACACACATATATATATATATATATATATACACACATACATATATATATATATATATATATATATACATACATACATATATAAACTATCCTAACAAGAATGAAAGTTAAGAAAAAGTTTTTAAAACTTGTGAATAGAAGAATCTTTCCAATAAAATTGGTCCGAGCAATCTGGAACACTGAGATCTGTGCTGCGGCAAACTAGATCTGAGGTAATTCCAGCAGTGCATCATGGGATAAGGGCCTAGGTCTCGAGCTACTGGTAAACCTTGAGCTTTGCTAATGGCCGTGTCGGATAAACGGCGAGATTTAACAACTTCACATAACCTCTTTCAAAAAACGTTTCACTTGACACAATGAAGAAAGATGGGATCCATGGCAGACAACAGAGATAGCCAAGAGGTGAATCTTGAGAAGAAGAGTAAGAAAGGCCAGATGATAATAACTAGCACAAATACTGTACAACTGGAGGACCCTGAGCCTTAAAAGGAACCAAGTTCTTTCCTTGGCACCGACCAGAAAATCTTTTTCACTTAAGATTGTGGTAACTGACCTTGATCATTTTCAAAAGGAGAGATAACCACTGTTGCATGGGCCAAAAGGGAGTTACCAAAATTATCCTTGGAGAGGCCTTCTGGATATTTAGAAGACTCTGGTTATCAGAGGAAATGGTAAAAAGACATAGAAACATCCCAGACCAAAGGAATGAAAAGTCATCTGTCTTTCAGGCCTTTGTGTAAGGAGTATTGGAGAACAACTTCTTTAACGGTCTGCTGTTAATGAAAGCAAACAAGTCTACTTGAACAGTTCACAGCAGCTGGATCAATTTCTAGAATACCCCCAGGTAGAATTTCATATTTAAGGGGATCTTGTAAGATACAATATTTTTCTCTGATCAATAAAGGTAGTTTGGAGGAACAGATTGTGCCCAGATGTTAGCAAGGGCTCTGGAACCATAGTGCGAGGGGGAGGGAACACCCCCCCACACACACTTTTACAGGTCTGACCATGGTGGTAGCATCTTTTAAGGAGGACCCATGTGTTTAGAATGGCCCTGTATGTCTGTGCGTGCGTTCCTGTCCATCCACCTGTGCAATTTTAAAATATGATATGGGTACAGCTTTTAATGAGAGCTTTCTGCTTGATATGCTGCTGCTTCCAGGTAATAAGAAGTTATGTACTCACCATAATGTTCCATCTGAGTAGGTGGCTTCATTTGTCTGCAACCTGTGGGTCTTGGATCCGATATCGGATCCGAGCCGGCAACTTGTTACATAGCTAATGGATCCGAGCTCCTAGCTCCTCCCCTCACCCATAATCCCCTGCCAACCCTCCATGACCTCAGATCAAGTTTGCCCTTCTATAGATACCCAAAAAGGGTATTCCAACAACCTACATAGATGCATTCTGAAGGCCAGGGGGAAGGAGGGGAGGATGGTTGCAGACAAATGAAGCCGCCTACTCAGATGGAACGTTATGGTGAGTACATAACTTCTTAATCTGAAGTAGGGACTTCATTTGTCAGCAACCTGTGGGACAGAGTCCCCAGCTGCCTGAATCTTGGGTGGCTATCATGGAAGGATATTGCAGTGCACCGTAGAGCCAAAGGATGCTCTCCCTCTAGAAATAACGTCCAGTTTGTAGTGGCTAATAAAGGTATGAGATGAGGCCCAAGTGGCTGCCGAACAAATATCATCCAACGGAACTCTAGATTTGAAGGCAGCAGAAGTAGAAATGGAACGAGTGGAATGTGCGTGAACTCCTCCAGGTGCAGGTCTCCCAGAAGCTTAGTATGCTACAAGAATACATTGGGAAATCCAGCGTGACAAGGTGATTTTTGAGACTGCTTTCCCCAAATTGAATTTGGCAAAGGAAATAAACAGCTGGTCGGATTGCCTGTGACCAGCCGTCCTATGAATATAAAAACGTAGCTGCCTATGAACATCTAATGAGTGCAGCTTGTACTCTCCTTTATTCTGATATTTAGGAAAGAAGACCGGTAGATTTATGGACTGATTTATATTGGTTTCTGATGCTATTTTGGGAAGGAAGGAGGGATTGGTCCTGAGGTACACTCTGTCCGGATGAAAAATCAAGTAAGGAGGCTTCACAGAAAGGGCTTGAAGTTCCGAAACTCTTTTCGCTGAAGTAATGGCTACAAGGAATGCTGTTTTCCAGGACAAGTATTTGAGATCCACTGAAGCGGCAGGTTCAAAAAGGGGAGCAGTTAGGGCTTGAAGAACTAGTGAAAGATCCCAAGGGAGTACGGCTTCTTTGATAGGGGGTCTGAGCAGAAAAGTACCCTTGAGAAAGGTTTTACACAATTTGGCCCACATCAAGGGCCCTGTGTCATGTCCCACATGATAATGAGAGATGGCCGCCAATTGTACTTTGACGGTTGAGCAACTAGCGCCTTCCTGAAAAAGTCCGGTTAGGAAGTCTAGTATGGATGGAAGAGGTAAAGGGATCTAGACTATGATGCTCCGCCCAGACGGAAAAACGTTTCCATTTACTGCGGTACACTTTCCTGGTGGAAGGTTTATGTGCTGCCACGAGGATGGCTTTGACTGGTGAAGAGATACCAGGAGTCCTGACTATGAGTGGAACTGGAGCAACCAAGCTGTCAGCTTCAGACTGTCCATATTTGGGGTCGACAAGCCCGACGGATGGGAGATTAGATCCGGACTGGGATCCAGAATCCAGGGGGGATTCACTAGGTGAGACCATAGGTAAGGGAACCAAGTCTGCTGAGGCCAGAATGGGGCAATGAGGATCATCCTGCTCCCCAACCGCGAGGCTTTCTGTAAGAGTTGTAGCATCAGGGGTAGAGGAGGACAGGCATACAGTAGACTGGGCGGCCAAGCATGCACCAGAGCGTCTCTTGGAGTTTCCCCTGGAAGGGGAATCATCGCGAAGAAATTGTCGCATTTGGTGTTTGAGGGAGAGGCAAAGAGATCGCAGCAGGGTTGCCCCCATATTGCGAATATCTGCTTCGCTACTAGTGGGTTGAGAGACCACTCGTAAGGGGAAAGAATGGTGCGGCTGAGTTTGTCCGCTAGGATGTTGGCCCACCCGGGAATGTGCTTTGCAATCAGAAAGCGGTTGGTGGAAATCACCCATTCCCACACTCTCATGGCTTTGCGGCAAAGAGGGTAAGACCTGGTTCCCCCCTGTTTGTTGATGTACCAGACAACAGACATGTTGTCCGACTGAATTGCAATAGTTCCTACGGGGAGGAGATTCTGAAGTGCTTGCAACGCGTACAGCACCGTTCTCATCTCCAGAACGTTGATATGCAGAGAGGTCTCTGCATCATTCCATGTGCCTTGGACTGTCCTGCCTGAATAATGCCCCCCTCAACCGAGGCGGGAGGCGTCTGTGGTCACCGTGGCGAGAGGGGGAGGAGTGCAGAAGGGTCGGCCCGTATGGAGATCCGGAGCATGAAGCCACCATAACAGGGCCCTCCTGCAAGCCTTGCTGATAGCGATGGGGTGATGGAGGGGAAAAAACTGAAAAGACCATTGCACTAGAAGGGTCCACTGCAGTACCCTCATGTTCAGGCGGGTGCACGGAAGGAGCATTATAGCTGCCGCCATGGAGCCCAGCGCCCTCAGGACCAATTCTGCCGGTGGGGCTTCTGACTGGAGGATGGCCCGCACCTGAAGTTGCAAATTCTGTAGTCGTTCCGATGTCAGGAAGGCTCGTAGATCTCTGGTGTCTATTCTGGCTCCTATAAATTCTATGACTTGTGTCGGAGCAAGGAAAGATTTGTCCGCACTGATCGTGATGCCTAATTGGGGGGCTAGGCGGAGAAAGTAATCTCTGGCTGAGCAAAGTAGATGTCTTGTTGAGGCGGTCAGGAGCCAGTCGTCTAGGTACGGGAAGACCTGCATTCCCTGGAGTCTCAGGTGGGCCGCTATCACTGCTAATACCTTGGTGAACACCCTGGGGGCTGTGGTGAGGCCAAAGGGAAGGACCCTGAACTGGTAGTGACTGGCTCCCAGCTGGAAGCGGAGAAACCTCCTGGATCATCTGTCCATTAGAATATGGTAGTACGCATCCTTGAGGTCTATAGAGCACATCCAATCGTTCTCCCGTAGGAGGGGGAGAATAGATTGAAGAGTGACCATTCGGAATTTTTCCTTGGGTACCGACAGGTTCAAACGGGAAAGGTTTAGAATTGGTCTCAAGTCCCCCGTCTTTTTTGGCACCAGAAAGAACCTGGAGTAGACCCCTAATCCGAGCTGGTCTTGGGGGAGGGCTGGATGGCTCTTTTTTCTAGCAGCTGCTGGATTTCTGCGGCTGCAGCCTCCCTCTGATCGGGTGGTACATCGGGGAGGTTCTTGATTTTGGGGACATGAAGCATTGGAATTTTGTACCCTCTGGATATAATTCGAATCACCCAGCAGTCTGACGTGATGGACTCCCATGCTGCTAGGTGCTCTGAGAAATGCCCCCCGACTGCCTCCAGAGTGGAGCAGCCGGGCAACCCTTCAGGGCTGCTGCGTGGGCCGGTCAGAGAAGGATTCTCTGGACCCAAAGTTCCTCAGAGCCCCTCTGCCCCTGGGCGGCGTTTTCCCTGTCCTCCTCTGCCATGGAAGGACTGGTTGTCCGGAGCGGGTTGGGAATGTTGCGATTTCTGGAACCACATCTTCTTCTGACCCTTTTGTTTCTTCGAAAAGGACCGCTGGGGAGCAGAGAAGCGGACTCCGATGGCAGACAACGTCTTCCCGTCCTTCTCGCTCTGGACTAGCGTCTCACAAACCGTCTTGCCAAACAGGGTAGAACCATCGAAAGGGGCGTTCGCAAAGGACGCTTTAAAGGGCTCCGCAAAGTCACAATGTCGGAGCCAGGCCTGACTTCTCATGACTAGGCCCGCTCCACTAGCTCTAGCGGCCCCCTCGGTGGCGTGGGACAATAGCCGCATAGAGGTATTCGAGATGGATCTCAGAGTGGCCATTCGGGTGGAGTACAACTGTTTGCCCTCCACCGACATGGACTCAGGGGGGGAGGCAGCGTATTCTTTGATAAGATCCTGCTGCATCCTGATGACGTGTGCCATATAGTTCAGGGACCTTACCGAAAAGGTCGCTGAACTAAAAACTCGCTTCCCTAAGCGATCCATCAAGCGGGACACCTTGCTCGGTGGATGGACTGAGGGGCTCTCCTGAGCTAGTTCCCTCTTCATCGCTGCCGCCGTCAACATGGCATCTACGGGGGGACCCTTGCTCCAGTGTGACCAGTCTACGGGGTGGCTCAGTATCCTGTCCGGGCATTTAGGGACTGGCTCCACGGTGTCCGGTTCCTTCCACGCCCTGGTGGTAATAAGGTCCACCAGGGGGTCGGCCAGAGGGGACACCCAAGAGGTAGATGGGCCTGCTTTGAATGCCTCCAGAAACACGGACTCATCGGAGGAAGCCTTGGAGGCAGACCACCCACCTCTGATCCTAAGCATTTCCATGATGTCTCCAAAGGAGACATTCTCAGGGGGTGATCTTGGGGAGCCTTCCCCTTCATCCAAGTCCGTGTCCTCGGTTAAGGACTCAGGGGAGTCCACGTGCCTCCTCTTGCACTTGTGCTTGCGAGGCACTTCCTCGGGGGGGGCTGTCCGAGGAGGTCTCGCCAGCAACATCCTGTTCCAATGGAACAATCTGGGACATCGAAGCAGGCTGTCCCTGTGGCCGGGTGATGGAAGCCTGGCCCAGCAGAGAGGGAGTGCGGGATGGAGCCGAGACAAGGGCCGGGGTTCCGGATGCTCTCGACAGAGCCCTCTCCACTACATCGAAGGCCGAGGGGGAACCGCCCTCCCTGGGCTCCGAGAGCCGACTCCCACTCGGATCCGATGAAGGGATTGGGACGGTGCCGAGACCGTTGGATCGGAAGGACCAGTGTGCTCTGACCTGGATGGAGCCGAAGGCACACTGAATCCCTCGGATCCGAAGCTCGGCCCACGGCTCCGAGAGGTCGGATCTGACAGACTCGAGGGCAGGGTCGGATCCGAAGTACCAAGTATTGTCGGCGCCGACCCACCCCCCGTCTCCGACGCTGCCCGGCTCCGAATGCTCCGAACCCGGGTAGTGGGTCGGAGAAGGAGCAATTGGAGCAAAAAAGGGTGTTGAGCTCCCCCCCGAAGCGGGCAGAGGCAAGAGCACTCCCATCTGCAGCTGGGCCTGGATGAACCTTTGCATCATCCGGTCCAAGTCTGCATCTGACATGTTGTAAGTGGATTTCGATGAGGCCACCGAGGCAGGCCTGAAATGCCACCTCGATGGAGATCGGGCCTCCTCCTCCTCGGTTCCTGGGGAGAAACAAGGAGATCAGAGCCGAGGGGGAGGAGACCTAGAAGCTGTGGAGGGAGAAGCCCGCTTAGCCGGCGGGGCCGAAGCAGAGGCCTCGGCCCGCCGTTTGTGGTGCTTCTCCCTCCATTTCTCCCTCCTGGCCTCCCTGTCCTCCGGCACTTTAGCGGGAGTTTGAGTCCCGGCCGAAGGAAAGGGGGCAGGAGTGGCTATCATCACAGGCTGTGGTAGTGCCACGGGAGGAGCGGGGGCCGAAGCCGAGTCCGGGGGCAAAAGTCCAGCCAGGACCAGCTTCGACCTGCGCTCTTTCAGTGCCCTGGGGTTGAACGCTGCACAAATGGTACAGCCTGAAGAGAGGTGTTCAACCCCAAGGCACAGAACGCACCGAGTGCGGCCATCAGCCGGGGAGAGCTTATGGCCACACTCGGTACATTTAGAAAAAATGGCTTTTGGGGCCTCTACCATACTGAGAAAGAAAAGAAAGTACTACACAAGCCCCAAAACACAAACACACACACTCACTAACGACCAGCGAGGGGAGGGAAAAACTAAGTAAAAAGCACAAAAATATAAAGGGAACCTAACACTCACACGTTTTAAATTTAAGACAGAAAGGAATATAGAAAAAAACACTTATCTGAATAAGTCGCTAAGAGCTCTGAAAGACCCAGCTACACACAAGCGCGGCAAACTAGAGCTGAGGTCATGGAGGGTTGGCAGGGGATTATGGGTGAGGGGAGGAGCTAGGAGCTCAGATCCATTAGCTATGTAACAAGTTGCCGGCTTGGATCCGATATCGGATCCAAGACCCACAGGTTGCTGACAAATGAAGTCCCTACTTCAGATCAGTGGTTAACGAGGGTTTTCTGCTCGATATGCTGCTGCTTCCAGGTAAGGGTGCTGCCCAATCACATTTGGTGTTTTTGTTGGGTATTAGTTTGATCACACATGCTGCTGCTGAGGGTTTTGCTGAACATTTCGGGTGGAGAGGGGTACTGCTGAGTGTTTTATCATTCTGGGAGGTTGTTGCTGTGCTAAGTGTTTTGCTGATCATTCTGGGGGGTTATTGCCGAGTGTTTTGCTGATCATTCCAGGGGCTTGTTGCCGACTGTTTTGCTGGTGTGTGCGTGTGTGAACAGCCTGAATTCTCTACCCATACCACCACTTGTGATTCAAGGAGTTGAGTCCATAGCTTTCAGCTGCCCAGATTGTCACAGAATATTTGGCTCATATTTTTGGTCTGGTCCTCTTAAAATTTGTGGTTTTCTGGCAAATCAGTGAGAATTGAATTCACTAAATAATGATAGCCGTTTAAGTTTCAGTCTTCCTATCTTTTAAGAAACACATGGTAACACAAAACATTTTACTCTAGCAACTTTCTAAGATTATACCAAGCAATGTTTAAAATATGTTCCTGGTTTTGTGCCCCCCCCCCAATAAATTTGGTCTTTTTCCAGATTTCTTGTGCTGCAAAATTGATAGATTTAATTGAGTGTTAAGTGGATTTTACAAGGAGCTGAGAGCCTCAGGGGAACAGAAGTTTAGTGTGGATTATGCCAAGTCTGTTTGCACTGTTAGTAGCACAACAAGTAGTATATACTTGCTTTTGATGCAGAAGGCTGTGGGTTCTACTCCCACAGTATGCAGACGGATTGCTGATATTGTACTGCGTTGTACTTTAAAGGGAGTGGATGGTGCAGTCCTGTGAATGTCCTCCTTTGAAGGAGTTACCTAGTAACTATGAACCTGTTATAGGTTAGTCATCCATTCCCTAATGCAATATTACTAGCTTATCATTTTTTTTAATGTAACATACGCAATTCTTCAAGGGCAACAGGCACTTTACTTGTAGAAGAAACAATGAACTATAAAGTTATCTGCTAGCAGCAACCTCTTTATTAGTTACAGATTCCTTTAATGTGCAATTATTTAGATGACTTTTACTTCTGCAGAGACTGTGGATATTTACTGACATTGGTGTATTGTAATGACAGAAATTTGAGTAGACTTTTATGATGGAACTGTTCTGAATTGGACAGTTTTGTCATTATTGGTTCACAAATTTTGTTTCATTGCTTACTGGAAAAATGTTCAAAACAATAAATTTAAAACATGCTCTAACAAGTATGCTATATTATACAAGGAATATAATTTAATACAATCAGGAAGGTGAATCAAAGAACACATACATGTATGCAAGGCCCTAAAAATGTGTAAGGAGCCTATCGTTTGAAAACAGCCCAGAGGTAAGCTTAGTACTTCACTTGCCAGATGCAAAATAAATGTGGGTTTTCATGCCGTTTCAATGAATGAGAGTTTCAAGGGCAGAGAATTTTACTGCTCATTCTAAGTCTGTTTTCATTGCCAGACTGCTTTGTTTGTTTAACAAATGGCTATCAGTGTTTGTGCTACTTTATTTCAATATCTATAATCATTGTAAAAGTAAATAAGAAAACAGCATGCATGCTGACAGGTTTGAACAGTGTTTATGGTAACTCAGGAGAAACAGCCAAGTAATGGAACACTGGAGTAGCTGGGGAGGGGGCTGCTGCAGGAAAGGGCTGCTCTTGAGGAGCTCAATCTATTACCCTGCCTTTGTCCCAAACAATAACTGGTGCCTGAATCATGAATTTAAACTAAACTCCAAAAAATGCACTGGAAGTAATCTACTGCAGGGAACAGCCAAATTGACAATACCCCCTGAGAACAGACGCAGTTGTTTGGCATTTGGAAACTTGTGTGTGCAGTGACCTTACTTTTGACCAACATGTGCCCAGAGTCATAAAGTCTTTTTATATTGCAGAGCTTATAAACAAATTGATTGTAACTAGATCTAGAGAAGTTATTGTCCCCCTTTACAAAGCCCTCATTAGGTCAATCATTTTGTATAATACCCACTTTGGCATGTATCTGTCTAGACCAATTCAACAACTGAAATATCCACAGAGATACATTATTGAAAGGATACAAGTCCTAAACAATAGGTCTTGTGTGGATCACCTCAAAGATTTATCACTATACGCAGTATCCTACAGAGTGCTTAGAGGTGACCTGTGTCAAGCATCCAAGGCATCTTCCGACATAATACTGATGGACCTACTGAACATCAGCAAGTCAAATGGCATCAGAAATATTCAGTCCAGGTATCTAAACTGAATGTTGTGGAGAGATGGATATCTATCAGAGGCTACCACTGTTCCAGAACAGACTATCCATTCAAGTAAAACAAAGCTTATCCCTGTCCATACTCAAATGCAACTTGGATCTAAGGATGGGTAATAGAAAATGTACTGCAGGACTGCGCCTCATGCCACTAATGGATAGAGGCAGTTCCTAAATGCTACATCCTTACATAGGCCCCCTCAAATTATCAATGATATGATCACAGTTATTCTCACTAGGGCTAATATACAATTATCAGCCATGGGATGGGTAAGACCAATCAGGAAATGTTAATTCAAGCACCTAAAAGGAAATTAGCTAAGCTTAAAATGTCCTCCAAGTGAACCTATGTTGTGGTAGTAAATAGTTTTAAAAAAATTGCCCTTTTTACATCACCAAGTGCTGCTCTTACCCTCCAACCCCCCAGCCTTCAGCAGCTTCCAGAGCCTCTGGCTGTCAGTTTCTAAGCTACTGCAGCTAGTCTGCAAATGGGAGGTAGGATCTGATTCCCCTGTCTATGTATCACATCACTGTGTTCTTTTTCAGTGATTAGCAGTAGAAAGTTTAGAGATTTCAAAGCATTTATACAGTGGATATAAAAAGAGTACACACCCCTGTTAAAATGCCAGTTTTTTGTGATATAAAAAATGAGACCACAATAAATAATTTCAAAACTTTTCCCACATTTAATGTGACCTATAACCTGTACAATTCAATTGAAAAACAAACAAATCTGTTAGGGAATAAAATATAAAAAAAATAAAAAACGTACAATAAGCTGGTTGCATAAGCGTGCACACCCTTACACTAATACTTTGTTAAAGCACCTTTTGATTTAATTATAGCATTCAGTCTTCTCAGTAGGAGTCTATCAGCATGGCACATCCTGACTTGGCAATATTTGCCCACTCTTCCTTGCAAAAGCACTCCAGATCTGTCAGATTGCGAGGGCATCTCTTGTACACAGCCCTCTTCAGGTCACCCCACAGATTTTCTATTGGATTTAGGTCTGGGATGTGGGCTGGGCCATTCCAAAATTTTAATTTTCTTCTGGTGAAGCCATTCTTTTGTTGATTTGGATGTATGCTTGGGGTCATTGTCATGTTGAAAGGTGAAATTCCTCTTCATCGTCAGCTTTCTAGCAGACGGCTGAAGGTTTTGGGCCAAAAGTGACTGGTATTTGGAACTGTTCATAATTCCCACCACCTTGACTAAAGCCCCAGTTCCAGCTGAAGAAAAGCAACCCCAAAGCATGATACTGTCACCACCATGTTTCACCGTGGGGATGGTGTTCTTCTGGTGATGCGAAGTTTTGTTTTTGCGCCAAACGTACCTTTTGGAATTGTGGCCAAAAGGTTCAACTGGGTCTATATTACAGCATCGAAGTTTCAGAACTTCGAATGTTCTAATATTGACCCCTAGTAACCGAAAACTGATAACATCGAAGATTCAGAACAGCGAATTTTTTCCTACGGAAAGAATTTGCTCTTCCAAAACACATACACACAACAGAAACACACCAAACAAACAGCAATCCACACACATACACCTACAATCTTACATCTAACCCTACACTAAACTGTACATACACCACTATCTACCCACTTACCTTAACCCAGACCCTAACCCTAAGTTCCGTCACTATCGCACACACACACCTCACCCGCGCCCTAACCCTAACTCACCTACCCCACCCTAACCCTCATGTCCACACATTCGCACACTTACCTGACCTGCGCACTAACCCTAACTCACCTAACCCGCCCTAACCCTCATGTCCACACAATCGCACACTAACCTGAACCCGACCCGTAACTTTCCACCACAGTGCTGAAAATAGCGAAGCAACAGGAACGGACAACCGAATTCTTTCCCTAGGAAAGAATTCGGTTTTTAGAAACTTCGATGTTCTAATATAGACCCGTTCAACCTTGGTCTCATCAGAACATAACACATTTTCCCACATGCTTTTGGGAGACTTGTATTATTTTGCAAGTTTTAGCTGGGTCTGGATGATTTTCTGTGTAAGAAAAGGTTCCCGTCTTGCAATCCTATCTCATAGCACAGACATATGGAGAATACGGGAGATTGTTGTCACATGTAGTACACAACAAGTACTTGCCAGAAATTCCTGCAGCTCCTTCAGTGGTGCTGTAGGTCCCTTGGCAGCCGCCCTGACCAGTTTTTGTCTTGACTTTCATCAATTTTGGAGGGACGTCCAGTTCTTTGCAACGTCACTGTTGTCCCATATTTTCTCCACTTTTTGATGACTGTTTCCACTGTGTTCTATGGTATATCCAATGCTGTGGACATTTTTTTGTACCCTTCTCCTGAGTGATATCTTTCAACAATGAGATACCTTTGATGCTTTGCAAGCTCTCTGTGAACCATGGCTTTTGCTGTAGCAGGCAACTGAGTAAATGTCAGGAAAATCCTACTAGGACAGCTGAACTTTATTTACGGTTAATCAGAGTCTCTTTAATTGATGGCAGGTGTGTACTCAAGAAGACTGAATGCTGTAATAAAATCAAAAGATGCTTCAACACAGTATTAGTTTAAGGGTGTGCACACTTATGCAACCAGTTTATTGTACGTTTTTTATTTTTTATATTTTTTTCCCCTAAAAGATTTGTTTTTCAATTGAATTGTATAGGTTATAGGTCACATTAAAGGTGGGAAAAGTTTTGAAATGATTTATTGTGGTCTCATTTTTTATATCACAAAAACCTGGCATTTTAACAGGGGTGTGTAAACTTTTTATATCGTGTGTGTGTGTGTGTGTGTGTGTGTGTGTGTGTGTGTGTGTGTGTGTGTGTGTGTGTGTCTGTATGTATACATACATACATATATATATATATATATATATATATATATATATATATATATATATATATATATATATGTTATATATATGTGTGTGTGTGTTATACACAATATGTTAGTAAAAGAAACATAAAGCATGTCATATCAAGTAACAAAGTACAGTTCTGTGAGACCTTGCCATATGTAGATGTTGTTCTTCTCACTACTGCTGTATTCTTCACTCTTGGGATATCCTGCCAAAAAAGCCAGACATTCATCTAGCATACCAAAGCCTTCACATCTACCGTTAGCCATATGGCAGATGTATGTCCTATGTGTAAGGCATACATTATGTATGTGATGTACAAGCACTCGGTCCTCAGAAACTACAGTTGTCTAAAATCTTACCATAAAAGTAGATGTCCTTCTCTTAGATTTTGCAGTGTTCTACACAGAAGGGATGGCCCGACCAGGGCAGCCCAATGCTTGACCTGTAACAAAAGCCTAATAAAGATCTTGTATGAGTGTACGCCACATTTATGCTCCCCGCACAGAACATATGGGCATAAAAGGGACATACAGACACAAGTACCTAGAACTGAATTCCCCCAGAAGAGAGCAGTCACCATAGGACAAAGAAGTTCATACACTTCCAGAAGGAAAAAAATGCAGAACAAACTAGAGTGGGTTGGAGGAAGGGAGCGAATACTGCAACAGTGAAGAGAAGGACATCTACTGTTATGGTAAGATTTTACACAACTGTACTATGTCCTTCTATATCACTGTTGCAGTGTTCTACAAAGGAAGAGTAAAAAAGCTCAAGAAAAAGAATGAGACATAGAAGGCTGAGAAGAGCCCCCAACAAACCCACAGAAAATGGTTTCAGCAAAACCTGCTCTGGCCCTAGAAATCATATCCAGCTTATAATGCTTAGTAAAGGAATGCACTGAAGATAAAGTAGCAACTTTGAGGATGGAAGTGGTGTCCAACCCCTTGAAGAAGGCACCAGAAGAGGCAATAGCTCTAGTGGAATGACCTCTAACAGAAGTAGACAGACATATGCCATGAAAAAAATAACAAAAGGAAATGGCCATATGTATCCAGGAGGAGATATTTGGCTTAGAAACAGCCAAACCCAAAGACATGAGATAAAAGGAAACAAAAAGCTGACCAGACTTATGAATAGTCCTAGTTCTGTCCAAATAGTAGCTGAACTGTCTGTGCAAATCCAAGGTACGCAGGACCTTCTTACTAGCAGACTGAGGAGTAGGGAAAAAGGAAGAGAGTTTTACCAAATGATTCAAGGACAATTCATTTATTACCTTCGGCATAAAAGAAGGATTAGTACAAAGGGACACCCTGTTTCTCTGAAAAAAAACAAAAAAGGAGAAATGGCCATAAGGGGCTGGACCTAATAAACCTTTTGAGCAGACGTAACAGCCAGCAGGCAGAATATTGCACAGAAGCAGAATCTGCAGGCTCAAAAGGAGCCTGAGTCATTTTTTCCAAAATAAAATTAAGGACCCATGGAGGAGGAATAGGTTTTTTTAGAGGCCTAATAGCAGGATACCTTTAAGAAATTGTTTGACCTGAACAGGTAAAAGGAGGATTCAAGGCCAGACAAGCTGAAATGGCTGACAAATGGATCTTCACAGAAAAATAGGCCAAGCCACATTGGAGCAACTCACACAAATAAGAGAGTACCAGCGGGAACTCCACTGAAAAAAGGGTCCTGGTTACGAGCATGGTACGAGACCAAAATCATTTCCATTTGGACATATAAAATTTTCTGGTTGAGGGTTTCCTTGCCTCCTGTAAAACCTTGAGCATCTCCTCATAAAGGAGGTGCCTGAAAGGGATTAAAACCCTATCACCCATGATGTCAGGTGCACAGTGGACAAGTGGGGATGGATGATAGACCCCTTGTCCTGTGTGAGGAGATCCAACAGATGAGGTAATTTGTGATGATTGCCTATTGCCAAATGCATTAAGAGGGGGAAATTGTGCTGTCTCAGCCAAAAGGGAGACACTAGCAAGCTATTTGGGAGGGAAAGCATAAAGAAACATCCTCTTCCAAGGAAAGGAAAGGGCGTCTGTCTTCCACGCCAGATGGCATGGCACTCTGTCCCAGAAAGCAGGAAGGTGCCTGTTCAGAGGGGAAGGAAAAAGATCTAACTGAGGAATACCCCACTGATAGACAATGCCCAGAAACATGTCTCAGTAAAGCATCTATTCGTGAGCCTGTATTTTGGACCTGCACAGAGAATCTGCCACTAGATTATGCTCTAAAGGAATGTATACTGCCTGAAGACTTAACTGCAAACTGAGAGCCACTTCCCAATCCTGAAGTGCCATCCTACAGAGGAGGTAAAATTCTGTGCCTCCCTGCTTGCTGACATGCCACATCACTGTGGTGGTGTCTGTGTACACCTTCAAGGGGGCTGGACAGAACACAAGGTGAAAAGGTTAAAGGGACAGAATTAGAGCTCTCATCTATTTGATGTTGATATGGTCTGACTTCTGATGGGGAGCCCAAAGACCCTGAACTGTCAGGTGAACAAGAGAAATCCCTCGTCTATGTCTGAGGCATCAGTGAAGAGCTCATGATAAGGGACTGGAGGCTAAAAGGGCTGGCCTGAGTTGAGAATGAACTGCTGAAACCAGGAGAGTTACAATGAAAGTCAGTGGGTGATGATGCTATAGCCAGACTGACTTGAGGCACAATTAAAGCTTTTACATATGCAATCTAGCAAGAGGAGGCACTGGGATAGAAGAGGCCATGAATCCCAGGTCCGAAACAAACTCTCTGGCTAGCAAGATAGTCAGCGGAAGAAGAGATTTATAATACCTTTGGAGGCAGAAGAGAGGCCCACATTGGCACAGTCTGACTCCAGCATCTCAGATACACATGATCCTGAGAGGGAGTTTTGGAAATTGATAGTAAGCTCCAGATTTTGAAGAAGAGAGATGATGAACTGCAGATCCTCACAACTGAATGGGAGAAGGTGCTTGAAGCAACAGATCATTTAGTTAAGGAAAAATCTGAATACCTTGGAGCCTGCAGAAGGCAATCACAGCAGCTAGGCATTTTGTGAATACCCACTGGGTAGTAGACAAGCCAAAGAGCAAAGCAGAGAACTGAAACTGACAGGAAGACACTGAGAAATGTAAAAACTTCCAGAAAAGAGGGTCAATAGGGATATGAAGGTAAGCATCTTTCAGATTCAAGGACACCAGAAAGTCCTGGGGTAATAAAAAAGGAAATGGAGTTTGAAGAGTAAACATCTGAAAAGCAGGGATCTCAAGAAAGGTGTTGAGCTGGGAGAGATACAAAACAGGTCTCCAACTGCCCTCCTTTCGAGGAACCAGGAACACCCTGGAATAAAAACCCCTTCCCACTTGGGAAGGAAGAACAGGTTGAATGGTTCCTTGGTTCAACAGATACCCTAGAACCTCTGGGAAATGAGGAAGTTACTCTAGAGGAGGTTCAGAAATCCCTGAGAAAGGAGGAAGAGATTTCCATACCATGAAGTAATCCTGATGGATGATAGAAAGAACCCAAGAGTCTGAAGCAATGAGATGCCAATTTGGAAGACAAAGGGACAGCTGAAGGGACAAAGGAACCTGGTCTAAAAGAAGGTAGGGTGAACTGTCAAAAAGAAGCAGGCTTACCAGATAAAGCAGGCTTCAGGGCAAAAGAAATCTGAGAAGATTTAGCACAGGGGGCCCACCTGCAACTCTTTCTGTCCAAAGAGGCTTGGTTGTGTTTCCTGCAAACAAAATCAGACCTAGAAGGATAATTCCTCTGGAACTTAGGCATAGAAGAGACAAAAATATGTTTAAGATCTTGCAAGACTTTGCCTTTCTCTTGAAGAGACTTAAACATGCTAGCAGCAGCAGTCGCAAAAAAAAGAAGTTATGTTCTTACCATAACGTTCCATGTGGAGTGTTCATCTCGCCTTTGTTCTTACACACGGGTTCGGAGCCGATCTTTGGCTCCGAGTCGGCCGCATAGCAAAGCTCTGCATCTTAGAGAAGCTCGAGACCAGGCTATATCCCACAATCCTCCCTGCCATTACTCAGATCTAGTTTGCAGGCAAACCAGACTAACAATAAACCTGAGGTGCTAAGGCTACATACTGCTACAAAAATTCAGAGACACCATCTCACTGACAAATAAACTAAAGGGTAACGAATATACCCTATGAGGTAAGAGGTAATATATATACCCGGAAGAGGTAAAGACATGTGGACCAGACTCTAGTCCTACTCGTTCTTCCAAACACATGAGGGAGGGATGGGGGGGAATGTAAGAACAAAGGCGAGATGACAACTCCACATGGAACGTTATGGTAAGAACATAACTTCTTTATGTGAGAGTGTTCAATCTCGCCGTTTGTTCTTACCTTACACACGGGTAGCGTCCCTAGCTCCGTCACCCTGAGTGACTCATGGAAGAACGTTCCTGAGCACAGTGGAACCAAAAGATGTCCTGTCTTTGGAGGCTTTGTCAACCCTATAATGAGCGATGAAAGTATGTGGTTTAGACCACATGGCTGCTGCACAAATCGTGTCCAAAGGCAGGCGAGCTGCATGAGCCACGGAAGTGGAAACGGATCTAGTAGAATGGCCTTTAGGTTTGGTGGGCAAGGCCTGATTTGACTTAGAATACACAAAGGCTATACAATCAGTAAGCCATTTAGAAAGCGTACGTTTTGTAACTGCCATGCCCTTTTTATTGTCTGCAAATGCAACAAAAAGTTGGTCTGTTTTTCTGTAGTCTTTAGTCCTGTCCAAATAAAATCTTAGCTGTCTGTGGACATCTAACTTGTGCAGCATATATTCCAACTTGCTGGTATGGTTTTTGAAGAAAGTAGGGAGTTCAATGGACTGATTAATATTTATGACAGAACATACCTTAGGAAGGAAAGACGGACTTGTTCGTAAGGAAACTCTATCTGGGTGGAAAATTAAGTAAGGTGGTTTAATTGACAGTGCTTGCAGCTCTGACACTCTCCGAGCTGAAGAAACCACTACAAGAAAAAGAGTCTTCCACGACAAAAACTTCAGGAGGCAAGAAGAGGCTGGTTCCAAGGGTGGCAACATTAGTTGTGACAACAACAAATTTAAATTCCATGGGAATAATGGGTCTCTGACGGGCGGTCGAAGATGGAAGGAACCTTTCATAAAAGCCTTACAAAGCCTGTGGGACATAATAGAAGAACCGTCCTCACCAACATGGAAGTTGGATATGGCCGCCAACTGTACTCTTAGTGTGGAAGTAGAGGCTCCTTCATGGAAAAGGATGGATAGAAATTCTAGAACTTTATGTAAAGGAGCAACCAGGGGGTCCAAGTGTTGACTAGATGCCCAGTACACAAAGCGTTTCCATTTACTCTTGTAGAGTTTTGTAGTGGAAGCCTTATGAGAGGCAACCAAAATCGTTGAACTGCGGAGAAAGTAGATCAGACCTGGCTAGGCGGGAAGTGGAGCAGCCAAGCTGCTAGTTTGAGGATAGAAGAGACGGGTGAGGAACTCCCGACGAATGTGTCAGTAGATCTGGTACTGGGTCCAGGATCCACGGTTCCTCTGTTTGATGGACTCGAAGAAAGGGGAACCATATCTGTCGAGGCCAGAATGGGGCTATGAGTATAATTGTCCATTCCAAGTTCATGGCTTTCTGAAGAAATTTGGGAATCAAGGGGGTAGGTGGAAATGCATATAGGAGACCTGGGGGCCAATCGTGTATCAGTGCGTCCCTGGGGACATCCCCTGGAGGGGGTAGAATGGCAAAATAGCTTCTGCATTTGGTATTCATCGGGGAGGCGAATAGATCGCAGCAAGGCTGGCCCCATTTGCGGAAAATTCTTTCTGCCACCTGTAGTTTGAGGGACCACTTGTGAGGTAACAGGATGGCTCTGCTCAACCTGTCCGCAATGACGTTGGATGACCCCGGGATGTGCGTTGCTATCAGAAAGCTACCCGTGGACTCTGCCCATTGCCAAATTCTCATGGCCTCTCTGCATAATGGGTAAGATCTGGTTCCCCCTTGTTTGTTTATGTACCAGACTACAGACATGTTGTCTGTCTGAACTGCTACTGTTCCTAGAGGTAGGAGGGTTTGAAAGTGTTGCAACGCCAAGAACACCGCCCTCATTTCCAGAACATTTATGTGCAGGTTGCACTCCATGTTGGACCATTCCCCTTGGACTGTTCTTCCCTGAAAAAGTCCCCCCCCACCCTATCAGAGAATCGTCCGTGGTTATAGTGGCCGTCGGATTCGGTAGAACAAATGGATGACCCATAGTGAGATCCTGACTGGACACCCACCATGAGAGGTCTCGCTTGCAAGAATCTGTTATCAGAATCTCGTGCATTAGGGGTAACTGCTGGAACGACCACTGCGTGAACAGCAGCCATTGGAGGAGCCTCATGTGCAATCTCCCCATGGGAATTGCAATCAGGGACGCTGCCATGAGTCCCAAAACCTTCAACACCAATTTGGCCGGGGCTTTCCTGCATTGCAGTAGAAGAAGAACCTGTTCCTTGAGGGATGAAGCCCTTACTTGAGGGAGCTTTACCAATGTTAAGCGCGTATCTAGGTCTGCTCCGATGAATGAAATATGCTGTGAGGGCAGTAAGGCAGATTTTTCGAAGTTTATGGAAATCCCTAGGTGGGAACAAAGGTTGACTGTATAGTCTCTAGCTTGTATGAGGCGACGCTCGGTGGTGGCGGTGAGGAGCCAGTCGTCCAGATAGGGAAACACCCGGAATCCTAGACATCTCAAGTGAGACGCTACCACTGCCATGCATTTGGTGAATACCCTGGGGGCTGAGGTGAGCCCAAAGGGCAGGGCTCGAAATTGAAAATGACTGGCTCCCAGCCGGAAGCACAGGTGATCTCTGGATGGTCTGGCCATCTTGATGTGGTAGTACGCGTCCTTGAGATCTATCGAGCACATCCAGTCGTCCTTCTGCAAAAATGGAAGGATCGATTGAAGCGTGACCATCCGGAACTTTTCCTTCTTCATGAAGGTATTGAGATTGCTGAGATCCAAAATGGGTCTCCAGTTCCCTGTCTTTTGGAACTAAAAGAACCTTGAGTAAGTTCGGATCCTTTTGGTCTGCGGGACTGGCTGAATGACTCTTTTTTTGAGCAGCTTTGAAATTTCTATTGCTGCTGGGCCTCACAGATGGGGTGGCACATCTGGAGACCTTCTTTGTTGGGGTGGAGTTGACATAAAGGGTATTTTGTATCCTCTGGTTACAATGCTTTTTACCCAGGAGTCTGAGGTGAGAGTTAGCCAGGCCTGTGGGTATAAAGCCATGCGACCCCCGACTGCCTCCAGAGCAGGACAGTCGGGCCCCCATTCAGGAGTGCTGGAAAGGCTTACCAGGGATAGTATCCCTGTCGCCTTGGTTCTGCGGACCCCCTCTGCCGCCGGGGTGACGGCTTCCATGTCTGCCCCCCCTCTGCCTCTGGGGGGGGTTCACTCTGTGTGGCCTGGAAAGATCCCTGAGTTCTACGGAACCACATTTTTCCGCCTCGTTGCCCTTTGGGGTACGGTCCAGATGGAACGGAAAAACGGACTCTGACAGCAGACAGAGTCTTTCCTTCCTGCTCACACCGAGTTAATGTCTCTTTCACTTTGGGCCCAAAAAGAGTGGCACCATCAAAGGGGGCGTTGGCGAAGGAAGACTTGAAGGCTTCCGCAAAAGAGCACAGCCGCATCCAGGATTGTCTTCGTAGAGCAATCACTGAAGCTGCGGCTCTACTCGACCCTTCAGCCGCATACGAGATGAGCCTCATGGACGAGTTCACTAAGGAGGTAAGGGTGTTAAGCTGTGCTGTTACCTTATCTGAAACAGCAGCATCTGTGTTACCCTGGAGGGTATCTCCCAGCTCCTTGATGAGATCCCTCTGTAGACGTGTAAAATGTGTCAAATAGTTTAGCGAACGCATGGAAAAAGTCACTGAACTAAAAATGCGCTTCCCGTATCTGTCCATAGTCCTAGAATCCTTATTAGGAGGACGAACAGAAGAGGAAGAGTCCGACATCTCCTTTTTAGTGGCTGCAGCCACCACCATAGCATCAACCGGGACTCCTTTGGTGAGATAAGTCTTGTCCTGGGGAGTGGTAATAAATTTGCTTGGTTTTCGAGGGACCGGTTCCACTGTGTCCGGTGTCTCCCACGCCCTTCGAGCAATCAAATCCATTAACTCATCGAAGGGCGGAGTAACCCAGGAGGTAGAAGGTTGAGCACCAAATGCCTTCAGCAACACCGACTCATCCTCAGTGGGGGCTATGGACTGCCAATCACCCCTCTGTTTTAATATCTCCAAGATGTCCGCAAATGAGACATCCTCAGAGAGGGGATTTTGGGGACCCCTCTGACTCATCCAAGTCAGTGTCAGAAGTTAGATATTCCTGTGGGGAATCTAAGTGCCTCCTCTTGCACAATCTTTCCTCGGAACCTCATCGGAGGGGGATTCCGGTGAGGCCTCCGAGGAACAGGGGGCATCCTCTGGGGATGGCTGAGACAATGGTGCTCCACGCTTTGGATGTGTCGTGGGAACAGAAACAGAGAGCGGCTCCTTAAGGGAGGAAGAAGACACATCCGATGAAGTGGTTGTCTGTGTAGACAAAACCTTCCTCATAAGGTCAAAAACACCTGAACCTCGGGTCGAGGACTCCCCTGGTTCCGAAGAACATGGAAGAATCCGAGACACGGGGCCCATGGGTCTCGACCCCGAGGACGGAGCCGAGCCAATCTGCGCCGAGGCCCCGAGAGGGAGAGTCGGCACCGAAAGGTCGGTACGACTCTCGGTCCCGGAACCAAGGAGAGATCGTCGACTCCGCGACTCACCTATAGATTCCGATGGAGTCGAGGTAAATGGTGTTGATCGTGCAATGGACAGTTTCAGCACTGAGGGCTCCACTATCATCGGCTCATCCTCTTCCGGCTCCGAAGACTGGGTGGGTCTCGAAGGAGGACCTGTTGGAGATAAGGGAAGGCCTTCTAGTTTTGACACCAATTGGGAGGAAACTGCAATCAATTTGGAAAGGGCCGTGTTCTCCATAAGTTTCTGCACGACACGATCCACATCAGTATCGGATAATGGTCTAGAAGATCGGGTCGAAGGGGCCGAAGATGGCACCGACCGAAGAATAGAAGGTGGCGGTAGTTCCGACACTGGTTCCAAGACCTGGGGCTCAGTGAGAGATAAACGTTCGACGCTCGGCCCCAAAGTCTGTGGAACGGGCGAACGAACTTTAGAAGATGTACTCGGAGCCGATGACATGGGCTCCGACATCTTCGACCCCTTCGAGGACTTAGAAGCCTGGTCAGACTTGTCCAAGGCCTCCTGGAAAGCAGGCTTAAGAAGTCCCCTGTCTATAAGTTTCCTGCGTCTATCTGTCATGACCCTCCCACTGAAGGAATGGCAAATAGAGCAATCCTCTTGCAAGTGGAGAGGGCCAAGACAGTAGACGCAGGAAGTATGGTTGTCAGTGATGGACATTTTCTGTCCACACTGACACCTTTTTTCAGACATAACAGTAAACTCAATGTAAAAGAAGAGAGAATTTAACACTAGCTAATATTAAGGGAAAAAAATAAAGCTATAGGTTAAAGAAGGGTAGGCCCCAAAAGGGAAACCTATAAAAAAACTAACTACAATACACACACACACACTATAGTATCAGAAAATAAAATATGAAAAACTATAGAAGTATAAGAACTTTTGACAAAAAAGACTATCTCATCTGTCTAAAAACAGTTTTCTCTGGTCCGAGCTCTCTGAACGATGTGACCCGTTGCAGCGGCAAACTAGATCTGAGTAATGGCAGGGAGGATTGTGGGATATAGCCTGGTCTCGAGCTTCTCTAAGATGCAGAGCTTTGCTATGCGGCCGACTCGGAGCCGAGGATCGGCTCCGAACCCGTGTGTAAGAACAAACGGCGAGATTGAACACTCTCACATGATGTGTATTATCCAAAGGAGCATCCAACAACTTGGCATTAATGTCGTCAGGTAGAGACTGGAGACAAAATCATGATGGACCCATAAGCCACAGCCCTAGAAGAAGCATCATCAGCATCATTGCTACACTTAATAGGGAGGCGCGCCACTTGAGAAGCAGAGCCTAAAAAAATAAGGCAGAGGATTTACCTTCAGAATCAGAAAGGTCAGAGATAACATGACAAGCCTGAGCAATCAAGGCCAGAGCATACCTGGTTATGTGAGTTTGGGAATTAATAGCTCTAAAGGCCAAACCAGAAGCAGTGTAAAATTTCTTGCCAATCTTCTACATTTCCCTACTATCTTTATCACAAAGCACAAGTTCAGAAGATGGCAAAATTTTAGAAAGTTTGTCAGAAGAGACTGACACCACAAAAGAATCAGCAGAAGGACCCTTAAATAAAAACTGACAATCCTCAGGAACCATACAGAATCTATCAGGTTTCTTAGGAGCAGGAGTCTGAGAATCAGACGACTTGTTAGCAGGAATGAAAGTATTTAACAAGGCAGCCAGCACAGGAGACACTGCTGATGGTTTAGTAGTATCCACCTGAAGCAACTCATAATATCTTTTCTGAATATCAGACACTTGAGAAGAATTCCATCACCTAGCAAGTGTGTCCCCAAAGAACAATTCCTCAAAAGGAGACTCAGGGCTAACATATTCCATTTCATTAGAACCATAAGGCAAAGGTCGTGAAGAACAGGACAAAGACCCCTCACCAGACACCAATCCTCATCCAAGAAATCTGGCTCCCTAAGTCATTTAGAAGGGGTAGAGGTTCAAGAAGGAGCGGGTACTGAAACCCAAAACAAGCTCTGAGCAAACTCTTGTCATTCCCTTTGAGGATTCATAGGATAGACTGAAACATACTTCAGTTTTTGTCTTTTCTTAGAAGGGACATCAGCCCTAACAAATACCGGAGGTTCTGACCCTTATCAAGATTCAATAAGAGAACCCAGAATTTCCTCCCTGACCAATATGTGTGGAGTCCCTCCAGGACCTGCCAAGATAATCAAACACAGTTTCTCTTCAAGGTCTGGAGCAGACACCTGCAAAACCTCAGATGACGTGCAAAAAGACAGATCCATGCCACCCCCCACAGCAGGGTCATGGCAAAGGAATCCAACATCGATGCTGAACAACCTACAGAGGTATTACCTGCTTCTAGAGGGATGTCTGGTGGAGGCTGGACAGCTAAAGATTCCGTCTGAGACTTCTTGGCCTTCGTTTTAACTAGCAGGAGTATCTCGGGGTTAAAGGATTCTACCATGGTACCCTGGGCTAACTGTTTTAAGCCACTGGTTTTCAAGATAAATGGCCAGGAAAGACAAATGCTTTCTGAGTGTCTTAGGCACAGAAGCACCCAAAAAAAACACACTATCTGTGACGATCCTTGTGGGGAGTCTGCCTCCCACGCTGACATTTTTCCTTCTTGGATGACATGAACAGTAAAAAAAAAAAAAAAAAAAAAAATTAAAACACCAACGGGCCACTTATCTGGTGTTGCTAAATATTCAGTACAGCAACAAGGCATTCAGACCAACTGGTAAAATCGGCATTCTAAGTGTCAGCAAAGAAGTTCTAGGTAGTTGCATCTGTACTTTACTTTTATTCTCTACGTCCTGTGCGGGGAGCCTAAATGTGACATGCGGCGCATACAAGATCTCTTTTAGGCTTTTGCACACTGGCTGAGCTTCGGGCTGCCTTGGGTGGGACATCCCTTCTCTGTAGAATACTGCATAGAAACAGAAGGACATCTAAAGTGCCCCAGAAAAACCAAAACAACCCCAGAGGTAGGCAATAACAGATACATCCAGGTAGGGAAGAAGAAGAAAATGATGGAAGAAAGACCCCTCTGTCAGGAAGAAGGCAAAATAAATTAACAGAGAGTAGGAGGGGTGGACAAAATAGTGCAAGAGTGAAAAGTAGGACATCTACTGTTATGGTAAGATTTTACACAACTGCACTAAGTCCTTCCTTATCACTGTTACAGTATTCTTCACTCTTGGGAGACTACAAAAGCTACTGGAAATTATGGGAGGAGGAAACCAAAGAAGAGCCCTCCAAAACCCATGAAGCATAGCCCTGGCAAAACCCACCCTGGCCCTGGCAATGACATACAACTTGTAAAGTTTAGCAAAAGTATGAAAAGAAGACCAAGTAGCAGCTCCCAAAATGGATCTAGTATCCAGACCCTTGACAAAAGAGGCAAGTGTTCTGGTAGAATGAGAGCAAACAGTAGAACGAAGTACATGTTTAGTGTACTTTTGTTGTAATGTTGTGCAATATTGGAATTTATTTGGTACTTTCTAAGCTTCCTACTCCAACTGTGATTTGGAAGGGGGAGTTATTTCCATCTGTGGGTAGGATGTTCCACTTTTTGTGCTTATTTGTACAGATTAGTTGAGTATTTGCTCATCTGAGTAAGTGTGCACGTGTACCTGTGTGTGGTTTGAGGTTAGTCCTATCTTGTTTGTGGGTAGTGGGCAGGAACATATGTGCTGCTAGATGCAGCTTCCTTAGATGATTCATAGCACATTAACTTCACTGCTGTAAACTGGTTTGCATTAACCTAGTTAGATGTAGTGTAGCGATCCATGATAAGAACACTTAGATTTCTCATACACTTTGTTAACATAGTAAAGGGCCAGCTGGACTCAGAGACACTCAGCAGAAGACTGTGATGTAGCATTTTCCTTATGTTTCTGCAGTTTGTATATAAAGCTTCAAATGAATGCCATTATTCATATATTAATGTATATAAACACTGGCTACATCTTTCAACAATGCAAGCAGTTATTTATTTATTTAAGTTTAAGCTTGATGACCGGGGGGAGTCCACTGGGCCATAAAGAGCCCTTTTTCAGTGGAGGCCCGGGGAGAAAAGCTCCAAGACATTGCAAGTTACATGTCGCAAAGAATAACAAAGAATTCATACAGAACAATTAAACATTTTCAGAAAAATAATATATTATTTAATAAGCACTTAGAGAGTTAACATTTAAAACATAAGATTACTAGACCTTTGCAGGTTAGGTAAGCTCAATATTTACAGAAGACAACTATGTCAATAAGCTCTTAGTGAGTTAATGTATCTCTGAAAATAAAGTCCTCTGAGGGTAAGGTACCTGTTGTAGCCAAATCAATAAATCCAACGGAAAAAAGAAGAAACTGCAGGTACTCCACAACAATCGAAGCCAACCAGTTGCTAGTGTACTAAAACAGCTTTACTGTAAAAGTAAGCGCTTTCACATCTGCTCAGGATGCTTCATGATGCAGGATGCATCAAAGTCTGATGAAGCATCCTGAGCAGATGTGAAAGCGCTTACTTTTACAATAAAGCTGTTTTAGTACACTAGCAACTGGCTGGCTTCGATCTTAGTGAGTTAACATTTAAACAATAGCTACTATCCATTTGCGGTTAGACAAACCATTTTGCATGGAAGAAGTACCAGGCTATTTGTTATTGAAAGTATATCACATTAGATACCAGAGAGAAATTCAGTCCCAGTTAGAGGATGAGATTGTTTTAGGTTGAGATGAGGTAATAGTAGTAGTAATTGGTGATGATTTCAGTGCAGGGTAGAAAGGGAGGTGTTGAGAGGGGTTTATGCTGGAGCGTGACATAGGCATTCCCATTTAGCTGTTAGATGAGAGATTAGCTGAGATTTGAAATTAGTATGGTCTGGTAGGTTGCGTATGTGAGGGGGGAGAGAGTTCCACTGTTTAGCTAAGGAGTAGGACATTAGTAGATGGCCAGGAGGTCGTGCTGGTTTGTGGACCTGAAGGAGATTTTGGTTTGTGGATCTGAGTGGGGGGTTGGGTATATAGGGTTTTAAGGATGTAGCGAGCGATGGGCAGTTTGCAGGTTTAAAGATGAGTTTGTGGGTAATAGTGAGTTGTAGGTAATTGAGGTAGTTGGGTAGTTCAAGCCAACTAAGGGTGAGGAGGGAGTGGCAGTGGTGGGATGAGTATTTTGAATTGGTTACAAATTTGCAGATCTTGTGGTAGTAGCATTCGAGTTTGGAACGTAACCCAAGGTGGAGACTGGTAAACAGAGGGGCAGCATACATAAGGGAGGGGAGCAGGAAGGTGGATGCCAGGGTTTGATGGGTAGAGGGGCTGAGGAAGCGGTTGTGTCTGTAGAGGAGGCCAATCTTTTGGTGGGTTTTTTTGATTGTGGAGTGGACGTGGGTATCACATTTTAGTTCTTCATCAATTATGATGCCAAGAAGCTTTGTGGTGGGATCAATTTCAAGGAAGTTCTGGCTCTGTATGGTGAATGAGGTTTTGTCAATAATGGAGCTTTTGGAAGGGAGAAATATCATTAGTTTGGTTTTACTGGCATTAAGAGCCAAGTGGTTGGACTGCATCCAGGATTCTGTTGTGGAGAAGGCTAATTGGGTTTTTGCTAGGAGCTCAGAGGGAGAGAAGGCTGAGCAGATGATATTTGAGTCATCTGCATATTGGTTGACAGATGGATTCTGGGATGGAGTGGTGAAAGTTGTTAATGAATAGGTTAAAGAGTAGAGGCCCATGAATCGAGCCTTGAGGGACGCCTGTGGATGTAGGTAGAAAGGGTTGAAGTTTTCCATTGGACAGCTTGTTGGCGGTTGGACAGGTAACTGGAAAACCAGGCTATGGTGGTGGGAGAGAGATGTAGGGTGGAGAGTTAGGATATGAGTAGGGTGTAGGAGATGGTGTCAAAGGCCTTTGACAGATCTACGAATAGTGTAGATACAAATTTGGATGAGTCACGCTCACGGTTGATGGTTTCCAGAAAGGAAAGAAGGGCAGTCATGGTGCAGTGGCCAGGGCGGAAACAGTGTTAGGTAGGGGATAGGAGGTTGTTTTGGGTTATGTGTGTCATGAATTGTGCTTGGATGGTTTTCTCTAGAATTTTAGAAAGTGGGGGAAAGGATAGCAATAGGCCTGAAGTTGGTGGTGTCATGATGTAAGTATGGCACCAGATAGAGGGGATGTATGATTCTTGAATGGATCTATTTATGAGAATCGAGAAAGGATAGGTGATGTTATCTGCTGATTGTCAGGTGCATTACGACAGGGTTTGAGTTTGAGGAGAAGTTTTTTATGGTGCTTGTAGGAATGGGAGTAAGGCAGAAGGGTGTGGAGGGGGATAGGTGATTAGGGTTGAGGTTGTGGTGGGAGGGGCTGGGCTGGGGCTGGAGGAGGGGGGTGGGAATGAGGAGGATAGTTTGGGTATGCAGTCTATGAAGAATGAGTTGAACTGGGTGGCTGTGTCTAGGTCGAAGAGGGTGGGATTAGGGCAGGGGTTTTCTTTATTACCAGGGTGCAGAATGGATGATACGGAGTCCCAGAAGTGGGACTTGTCGAGTGCAAGGACTGGAGTTTGGAGTACTGGGCTTTGAAGTCTTTTGTTATAAGCTTTTGTGTGCAGTTTCGAAGTTGCTTAAATTCTAGGAGGGAGTTGGGGTTTCTATGTTTTTGATATTGTTTCCATTTTTTGTCCCTATGTTGCATGGCTAGTTTAGTTTCTTTTGATAACCATGGGCACAGAATGGTTTTGAAATGTTTGGTTTGGGGGGGGGGGGGGGCTTGCTGCTGAAGGAGGATCAGGAATGAGTGGTTAAAATAGGACATGGCATCGTCTAGTGGAAGGGTTTTCAGCGGGGACCAGTCATTGTGCTTTAGGCATTCTGAGAAAATTTGAAGGCTGAAAGAGGAGAGGTTGTGGGTTTGAAAGTAATGGTGTTGTTTTTGCAGAGGAGATGGGAGCCGGTTGGCGAAGGCAGGTAAATGATCACTGAGGGGATCTGGTATAATTCCTGCTGTGGTGATAACATTTGGGTGAGTTGTTAGGATCCAGTCAATGATGGTTCCAGAGGTACCATCTTTATTTGAACTGGTTGGTGAAAGTGGGATGGGGCATCAGAGTTTAAAGTGGCCCAGTTGATGTTGGTGTCACCAAGGATGTAGGTTTCCTTTTTTTATATGAGAGGAGAACCAGGATAGGATGTTCTCAAGTGTTTTGATGTTATCACCGGGGAATATTGTGGTTGTTTATTTTTAGAAAGCCTATTGTAATTTCAGCATTGGCAAAGGTTATATTGCTTTGCTACTACTTTGCAAAGGTTATATAACTTTGCTATCTCGTTCTTTATTGTAATCCCATTTCACATCCATTCCCCAGTGTTGATGGCTTCATTTTATTTTTTTACTGTAACACTGTCTGTAGAATGTTTGCATTTTGAAGTATGGGGGACACACCTTTGGAGATGTAAGTAAGTATGGTGTGTGAAATGCCAGCCTCACCTGTTATATATTTTTGCCTGTCCATCCATCCACAACCCCGTTTTTTCCACTTGGGATGAGGGTGTCACTTCAACAGTGATAAACATCTAGAGCCAAGATTTACACCACCAGGTGACTAGCCCTGTTATGTATCTTATAGTAAATGTATTGTATAACGGTGCAAGACAACACTATTGCTAATTTATATTATCACGAGCACACAATGTTTAAAACATAAAAGTATTTCCTTATTTCTAAGCAGCAGATTTTTGTTGTCCGCCCTCACCAGTTGATGTACATATGTATTACTGAACAGTTGAACATAACTATCTGAAAAGGACACAAACAATTGGTCTGTTTTTGGAATTTGTTGAGTCCTTGTCTAGATAAGCTTAATTGCCTGTGTGAACATCAATTTATGCAAGGTGTATTCCGCTTCATTTGAAAATTTTGGAAAGAAAACTGGTAGCTCTCTAGAGATTGTTGAAGAGAGAACTAGAACAAACTTTTGGAACAAAAATGGATTGAGCCTAAATATGATACTCTATCCTTGTGAAAAAATACGGTGGAGCTTTTGTTGAATTTAAAAGAAAAATCTGACAGGAAGAAGTTGTGAAAAAACACTACTTAGCTCAATGCAAGCTTCAGTTTGTTCGCTTGTTAGCGTTAGCGGCAAAGCTGGGATTGGTGGTGGTGCATCCTGGGATATAGTAAGCTCAGCCAAAGAGAAGCTCTTTGGCATAAAGCTGGCATAAGCGTGCCGAGATAGAGCAGGGGATCATCCCCGAACCCATCAGTCAGATGGATCAAGAACGGATGTTTGTGCTAGTAACTGGATAAGGGCAGATAAGTATGGTCTTGTGTAACCTTGCATGGATGTGGAATGAGAGGATCTGGCTCCTTTTTTGTCTGAGATCCACTGTGAATTATTCTGATATGAGTATCAGAATTTGTCTTGGGTATAAAAACTTTAATTAGCTCCTTTTTACTTGACACAGTGGTATCGTTGTAATTATTTTTATATTTTTTTGCAGTACTACTGTAAATGTCTTTGCCCTTCTATCTCTTTGCCCAGCATTGTATATATAAACTGTTTTTAGAATACCTTAATTGTGATTTCTGATGCAGACTTGTGTACCATCTTTCTTCCACATTCAGAGTTATCCTTTTGTTTTTCCTGATATTAAAATGAGTTCTCCAGAAGTGCACCTATTAGCAGTATAGGGCTAAGAAGATGAGTGCAAACCTTCTGTACACATGGATGAAAGAAAACACATTTTTTCCTGGCAAATGTTTTCTTCAGATATTCCATTACTCTGCTCACTTTATATGGTTCTTTGTCCCAGTGCTGGCTTGTCTCTACGGTATCAGACAAGTATTACCCCACATCGGTTTTATTTATTATTGTTTAGCAAACTACAGTTTAAAAAAATACAGAGATGATTTCAGCTTCAGTTTCAGTTTCTCTTTTTTATTGTGTGTATTTCACTTCTGCCTGCCAACCATCATCCCTCCCTACCACTGACCAGTTGGCCATTCATTCCCTTTCCCCAGGGTGGCAGACAGTAAAGAGGGACTGTCATTTAGATAGCCATCAGGGACTTTTCTTGTAAACCCTAATAATTCTTCCCTTGACAGCTGACATGCAAGCCCATGGGTGAGGGCCCTATAATGATCTCTTGTCTGGTAGATGTGCATGCTTCCATGCATGCTGTCCTCAGAATGCAGTGTCCTTTCAGAAAGTTACTGATGAAGCAGCTTGGCAGGAGTTGAGCATGTGTCCTTGGCTGACTCTACATTCCTGTCTGTATTCTTCAGTGAAACAAAACTATGCTGCATAGAAGATTTCCACCCTTACCCAGGATGAGATAGATGCATGTCAGTGGCACTAACTCCCCCCAAGCTCCTGCAGGCCATGAGCATCTATCTGAGTCACAGTTACAGAATCACAAAAAGCCCTGTCATTGTGCTTTGTATCTTAGAGGCTGCTGAGAGGCAACTTGTGCCTGGCCTACAGAGCAGTCTCTGACCCTGCCCTAATGTAAATGCTGTACATCCACAAAACAAATGGGACAAGAGTCAATGGCTCAAGGGATCTCAACCTAGCCTGTGACATTAACAGAACATGTTGAAGAGACAGATATATCTCCCAGAGGCTGCCGCTTTTCTGGAATAAATTCCCAGTTCACATGAAGCAGAGCTCCTCAATGACCTTATTCAAGAGCAACGTAGACCAAATGGATGGGAGACTATAAATTCACTCTGGGGGGGTGGCACCTATGTCCCTCATGAACAGTGCTAGTCGGTGCTGATCATAGACTTGCTATGTGAATAATGGCCATCTAATCAAGTCAGTTCGGGAACATGGGTATAACATGGCTAGACTTGTAAAGGCCGTAGGGCCACTAGCCTAGTAACCTTAACACCGAAAGTGTGATAAGAGACCTTGGGACACAGGTGGACAGTAGTCTCTCCTTTGATAACCACATCGTCACTGTAGTCAGGAAATCCTTCTACATGGCACACCTCATCACAAAAGGTTTCTCATCCAGAAAAAAAAGAGGTCATTGTTCCCCTCTACTCATCACTCATTAGACCCATTATAGAGTACAACACCCATTTTGGTATGTACCTCACAAGACATCTACAACAACTGGAAAGGCCACAGAAATACCTCACAAAGAGGATTACCGGCCTCAAACAGATGCCCTACGCAGACTGTCTCAAAAAACTCCAGCTTTACTCCGTCGCATATCGCCTACTCAGAGGTGATCTCTGCCTAACATACAAAGCTATGTCAAACCCAGAGCTGTTGGACATGCTCCACTTAAAGAAATCCCAATCCCTCCGAGCTACACACTCTATGGACCTAAACCTTGTCACCACAATAAACAGAACATGCTGGAGAGATAGATTCCTGTCCCAGAGACTTATACTCTGGAATAAACTACCTATCTATATCAAACAAAGCTACTCATTAGCACTCTTCAAGAAAAATCTTGATGATTGGATGGAAATAGGAAATTCACCCTGGGGATCACCTCTGTAGCTCTGCTCGACAGTGGCACAGGAAAACAATTTTCTTGGGTGGCAAAAGCCAGGGTACCTTTTTGGCTGGGCTTGTATAGGCCCCAGGGCCGATAGCCTAGTACCTACCTATGAATCTCCTGTGAACCTATAAACCAGAAGAGTCAGCCTGTAAAGAAGATAAGATTTTGTTCACCTTGTTTTTTGATGTACCACATGACTGCAGTATTGTCTGTAAAAATCCTTAGAGTCCTATGAACCCAAAGGGAGTAAAGGGCTTGGAGAGCTAAAAGTAGAGTCCTTATCTCCTTGATGTTGATGTGGCCAAAGACCTTGGACTTTGAGATTGTTGGAGGAGACTCACCCACCCACTTTGATAAGAAACATCAGTGCACAGCTCAGGAGTAGGGTGAGGAACCTGAAAAGTCAGAACTGGATTCAGAGAAGTATGATATTTATTGAGACAAAGCAAGAGAGGAACCAGATACTCCAGAGGATGGCAGTGCTGGAGAGAAACAGTCTTGAGATACCACTGAAATTTCCTCATGTGGAATTTGGCAAACAGAACCACGGGAATGGTAGATGCCATGTACTCTACATCTTTGAGAAATTCCCTTGAATGAAAGGGTAGAAGGGACTGGAAATAAGCAGTCAAAGAAAGGACCTTGGGAAGCAAGCCATCACTGGAATGATCTGAATCCTGCAACGCAGGAACACTTGGTCCTGAGAAGAAGTCAACACAGACTTTTTGAGAATGAAGGTGAACCCCATACTGCATTGAAGAAGCATAGTAAAGTGAAGATCGTGAAGCAGGAGCTGCTCAGAGAGGGGCTTGAATCAAAAAATCATCCAAGTAAGGGAATATTTGAATCCCCTGAAGTCCACAAAAGGCTACCCGGTGACAGACATTTGGTGAAGACCCTCACAGAAGTAGAAATACTAAAGCACAAAGCAGAGATCTGATGATGAGAGGAAGAAAGAGAAACATACAAACTTCCTGAAGACAGGGTCAATAGGAATGTGGAGGTAAGTGTCCTTCAAATCTAGGGATACAATAAAAGCTTGTGGAAACAACAGAGGAAAAAAATGTCTGAAGAGACAACATCCTGAAGGAGGGAACCTTGGAAAAGGTGTTGAGAAATAACAAGTCTAGAGTAGGTCTCCTTCCTAGGAACCAGAAACATCCTGGAATAAAAACCCATTCCCTCTTGAGGAAAGGGGACAGGCTGGAATATTTGCTGTGCAACCAGTTCCTGAAGTACCAAAGGAAAATGTGGGAACTGATAAGGAGGAGGTTGAGGATGTCCTGAGAACTGAGGAAGGGACTTCCAGACCATAAAATAACCATTTGGATAATGGAAAGCACCCAACCATTAGTGGTTATCTGTTGCCATTCAGGAAAAGAAAGAGCCAACTTCAGGGACAGAGGAATCTGGCCAAGGGATAGGAGTGGCTAAATGTCACATAGAACAATATTTGTCACAGAAAGGAGGCTTCTAGCCCTTAAAACCATGCAAATGCTTGTCCAGAAAAACTCTCCTAGAAGCAGTCTTGCCTCTATAAGGCTGTCTAGGCTTCCTACGGACAAAAAAGGTTTAGACTGATTTCTCTGAAACTTGGAAGCAGAAGAGACAACGATTTGTTTCAGATCCTGCAAGAAATGTACCCTTATCCTAAACAGAATTAAACAACTGAGAAGCAGCAGTGCTAAAGAGATTCTAATGGGAAATTCTAATAATTTGGCCTTGAAGTCGTCAGGCAGAGCCTGAAGGTGCAACCAAGAATAACTCCTCATTACAGATCTAGATGCAGCTGCCTTACAGGATGCATCAGCAGCAGTGTCATAACTGTATTTAGTGGAATGACAAGCCTCGTGAGAAGCACAGCTCAAAAGGGAAATGGTAGAAGACTTACCCTATGAATCAGGCATACCAACCAGAATGGCCCCAGATTTGGATTGAAGAGCGAGGACATACCTAGTCATATGGGTCTGGTAATAATAGCCCTGAAAGCTAAGGTAGCAGAGGTATATACTTTTTTTTAACTGTACCTGTCCATGGCATGGCTGTCATTATCAGACGTAAACACTTAGAATAGGGCTGCAACTCGGCTGGTTTATTAGTGGCCACAAAAATAACAGTAGGATCAGAGGAAGGGCTTTTATACAAAAACATTTGAGCTTCAGGATCTTTATAGAACCTGCCTGGCTTATTAAGGGCAAGAGGCTGAGAATCAGGGGCCTGAGAGGCTGCAGTGAAAGTATCCAAAAGGGCATCCAGCACTGGAGGGACTGCAGAAGGCCAAGGAGAATCTATTTGTAAGAGTTCAGTATCTTTTTTGAACATAATAATCCTGGGAAAAATCCCATTTAAAATGTTCCTTCATACAAACCACCATATCCCCAAAGGACAATTCTTTGATAAAGGAGTCAGGAGAAAGTGAATCCCCTTCTTAAGAACCTAGGGCAAGACTGGATCTGAAGACAGTAAGCCAGTGACTCCTCACCAGAGACTTACTCTTCATCAGACAAATCTGAGTCCCTAGGATGTCTGGAAGGAGTGGAAGACCAGGTAACAGAAACAGGAATAGGTAATCCTTGAGGGGGCTTTAGAACATTGAAAAGTCATTGAGTAAAATCCTGCCATTCTTTGTGGGGATCCTTAGCCACAGGATCCACCATATACCTAGTCTTCTGCTTCTTTTTTTTTTTTTTTTTAACAAGTATTTGGGGAATCACCCTAGGCCCCTCTGATATAATCAGTCGTGGTTCCCCTTCCATATCTGCACTAGACGTAGATGCAGCCTCAGCAGACGTGCAGGTAGACAGCTCTCTGTTGGACACCAACAGGATCACAGCAGAGGGAGCTGATGTTGGCAGTGAATGGTCCTTGGGTTCTACATTCTGCCACTGGAGACATCTAGTGGAAGCTGGGCAGCAGCAGGGTCAGTAAGTGCTTTTTTGGCTTTCTTCTTAAGTGGCAGCTGAATGTCAGGACGGATGGATTCAGTCATAGTACCCTGAGCCAAAAACTTCAACTGCTGGTTCTCCAAATAAATGAAGAGACAACAGGTGACTGTGGAGTGTCTTAGGGAAAAATGCCTGACAAATCTCATAACGTATATGGTTGTGTGTAGCACCAAAACAAAAAAGATGCTTCTCGTGTCTATCTTTATGGGGGATCTGCCTCCCACACTTACATTTTTCTTTCCTGGATGCCATGTAAACTACAGGAAAAAAGAAGACAAAAAGGAAGGAAGAGACCCTGACAGGGCAGTTATCTTTAGAAGGCTCAGCAGTTGAACCAACTCAGTGAACAGCTTGCAGACTGAATACAAAGAATGGGTTGGGACTGGCATATGTCACCTGTAAGGTGTAAAGGTTTTGGTATTCTGTTGGATGTTCAGCTATCCTCCATAGGCTATCCCATAAGCGAAAAATACTGCAACAGTGATAAGGAAGGACTTCAAACATAACACCCAGCTCTCTTGGCATGGAAAAATAATAACCTAATTACAACCCATGTAACCCAAGTTTGTTTAGCATCCCAGATGTCTGTTGGAGCAGGCTTGGAAGAGGACAGGAGTGACAAGGCTTTGCAGGCTCATCTTTGTGCAGAAAGAAGGGTGTGGGATTGCATACCAGCTGTACCCATGAGAGTGCATACCAGTGGCACATATTTCTGTGACTGACTGGCTTCATGGAGGGGTGCTATCATGAGGGGATTACATCACTTGCTGATATGACTTCTATGCCCCACTGATGCTCACTGCATGCCAAACCTTGGGCATGTTAATGGATACACTTAGGTGGGTAAGGGCCACAAGAATCAAAAATGCAAACAGTCCTTGATAACTCCTTTAATGGTGGCCCCTTTCACTCAGTTCTTGCTCCAGTGTATGGGAAACAAAAAGGCCAGCTGACTGAGACAGGGTCTGATGGTCATCAGGCAATGGGTTCGAAATGTAAAACAGCAAATATTAAAGATGTGATTAAGAAGAGTGGTGGTTCCCAAATTTAGATATAAAATAAGAAGGTCCATTGCTTAATTACCCTGTGTGTAATTTTGGGGACTGCAATAATGCTAGTGATTTGTTTTCAATAATCAGAGACTGTTTCATGAAAAAAAGATGTCACACTATTGGCTGTTTTCATTGCAGCCTCCTTTCGAAATGTAAAATGGTGACAAATATAAAATACTTGGGTTGGGAGGGTGACCTAATGGTTAAGGTGTTTGCCTTACAAACACAAGGTGCAGGATTTGAGTCTCACAAGGGATAACTGGCTAGGCTTAAAATGGCTCGTAAGAGCAGTTAGCTTAGTATTAACCTATGAACCTATACTCATGCTAGTACTGAACTGTATTCTGGTATTGTGCATTTGTCACCTTCATATTCTCTATTTTTTTTTAATTTTATTTTGTGAATTATTGTGCAAGTGCTTAGGTTACAAGCAATTAAATCTGAATCTGAATTTGAATAAAGGCAGAAAGTATACATTAATTCATTAAATATAATAGCACATTTCTGATTTGCTCAGTTACCTGTTGTTGTAGAAAACTGCATAAAGGACCTACACGAGTACTTAAAACAAAGATGGCAGAACATTTATTTGACTATCAAACTGCAACATAAAGCCCCTAGTCATCATTGACAGACAAAGAATATTATCTAAGCCTCCAAAAAAACTATAAACAAAATCCAAAGAAATTTTGGAACTCTATCTCATTTCTACTTAACTCTGGTACCAAAAACAACCCCTACCCAATCCGTGAGAAAACACCTAGTGAAATAATCTTCAACTCATATTTCATCGACACAATATCCAACCTTACCACTACCATTCTCCAAACTAAGTCTAACACTAACTTCCATCCACTAACACTTTCTTCACAGAACACTATTACCCCTCTCCACCTACATTTTCATTCTCCTCCATACCCATTGCTACTATAACAGAACTACTCCTTAAACTGACACCTGGCTCCAGCACCCCTGATAACTTACCCCCAGAATACCTCCAAATGTCGGCTAGATCCATTGCTTATCCCATCAGCATACTTCTGAATAGATCTCTCCAAGAGTTCTATGTACCTACTATCTGGAAAAAAGCATTCGTTCTTACCCTCCACAAAGGTGGTAACAATACAGATATCTCTAATTTTCGACTTACTGCAATTCCCCCCCCTAAACTCTGGGAGAAATGTATCCATAATCAACTTCTAAATTATCTACTCCTAAACAAACTCCTCTCCCCAGCTCAACATGGATTTAGACCAGGCCACAGCATGACTACCGCTCTTATTTACTTCATGGACACGATCAATCAAGCTCAAAATGCTAGTAAATTTGTATTTTACTCTTTCCCAACCTCTCAAAAGCTTTTGATATAGTCTCCGACCCTCTACTCTTCACTAAACTCTCCAATCTAGGTATCTTCCCCCAACTATAAACTAGTTCACTAACTATCTAAAAAACAGATAGCAATCTACTAGATAGTTCAACTCTTTCTCTCAATTTCTTGAGTCTTCCACGTGTTCCCCAAGGCTCCATCTTAGGACCTCTTCTTCTCAGTATTTTTCTAAAATAGTAGAATAAAATATACCTCCAATGGGCAAAAGCTGGATTCCTTAAAATCGAAATATATAACCAAAAAAGCCACAAAGGAATTCCAGAGACAAGGCAGAATAAAAACGGAATTTAATACTACAACCACACATAATGTAAGCCCTTTCGAACAAAGTTCTTCCTCAGTCAAAAGCTCTACATCACAAAACACTCTATTTAAAGCAAGAGCTGATATAGCACAGCCAGTTAAATTCAAGTTGTCAATACTTATGCAAATCTTTAGATTTAAGTATAGGCTTTAAAGAGACCTTGTCATTAAGTCCAGGTTTCCTATCAGTACAAAATCTAAGAATCCAGTGAAGCTCTCTTTCTTCGGTGAAGTTCTTTAAATCACCTCCCTGTGGTCCCTTGTATATCATCTCAACTGCTTTGAACAAAAAAGTATGTGCAAAGTTGGACTCATGGACATGTTTCGCTAAAGCATTAGCAATATCACTTCTCCTAATAGCATAACTGTGTTCATGTATTCCTTCATATAACATTCTACTGGTTTTACCTATACAGAAATTTTCACATACTGTGTATATTGCTAGATATATTACATTACTGGTCTTACAATATGCATGCACCTTAAACGTAAACCTTTTTCTAGAAACTGGATGCTCAAATGAATTTGAAGTATCGATAAAAGGGCAATATTTACAGATACCACATGGGTAGGTGCCAGATGTTTCATGCTCGGAATAGGTGTTGGTCCTAGAATCTGTATAACACAGCTGCTGTTTAACTGACTTCATGTTCTTATACCTAAACGGCATTTTTTCACCTACTATTCCCTTTATCTGATCACTAGTGGTTAGAATATCCCAACTGGACTGGATCACACTGCGTATCTGTTTAAAATCACTTGCATAGGACAATACAACTGATATGTACCTTCTAAATCTTGAATCAGAAACCAATTCATTACTATTACTTCTAGAATCTGAAAAATAAAGTGTAGCTGAAGAAGTCCTTAAATCCTTCAAATCTCTGATCATTCCTTCAACTTCATTCCTTTTGTACCCTCTCTCCAAAAAAATCAGTAGATAGAGTCTTAAGATCCTCCTAAAAATCTTCTTCAGTGTTATTCAGGCGTGAAATTCTTACACTCTGCCCTTTTAAAATATTTTTACAGATATGTGGCGGGTGCATACTATTACATTGAAGTACTGTATTTTTCCTACAAGGTTTTCTATATAGCCTAGTAATAAGATTACCAGAAATATTTCTCTGGATACATACATCCAGAAACACTATTTCATAACAGGAAACATTACAGGTAACAGAACATGAAGTCACTTAAACTGCGGCTGTGTTATACAGATTCTAGGACCAACACCTATTCCGAGCATGAAAAATCTGGCACCTACCCATGTGGTAACTGTAAATATTGCCCTTTTATCGATACTTCAAATTCATTTGAGCATCCAGTTTCTAGAAAAAGGTTTACATTTAAGGTGCATGCAAATTGTAAGACCAGTAATATAATATATCTAGCTACATGCACAGTACGTGAAAATTTCTATATAGGTAAAACCAACAGAATGTTATATGAAAGAATATGTGAATACAATTATGCTATTAGAAGTGATCTTGCTAATGCTTTAGCGAAACATGTCCAGGAGTCTAACTTTGCGCATACTTTTTTGTTCAAAACAGTTGAGATGATATACAAGGGACCACGGGGAGGTGATTTAAAGAACTTCACTGAAGAAAGAGAGCTTCACTGGATTCTTAGATTTTGTGCTGATAGAAAACCTGGACTTAATAGCAAGGTCTCTTTAAAGCCTATACTTAAATCTAAAGATCTGCATAAGTAATGACAACTTGAATTTAATTGGCTGTGCTGTATCAGTTCTTGTTTTAAATAGAGTGTTTTGTGATGTGCAGCTTTTGTCTGAAGAAGAAATTTGTTCGAAAGTGCTTACATTTTGTGTGGTTGTAATATAAAATTACATTTTTATTCTGCCTTGTCTCTGGAATTCCTTTGTGGCTTTTTTGGTGATATTTTTCTAAAATATTTTAACTCCATTCTTAATAATGGATCAGTAGTACAATATGCAGACAATTCAACCATTATTTGCTCTGCCAAATCGACACCAGAACGTCTGCAAATAACCCAGGATGCCTTTACTGCTACTGAAATTTGGATGGCCAATAATTATCTTGCCCTAAACCCCAATAAAACCAAATTACTATTATTTACTCCCAAGGAAAACCTCTCTGTAAACAAGACAGATTTCATCATTCATTCTCATAACACCACCTTTACATAGGCTGTCTAACACACTAAATTAGTAGGAGTTATTTTGGATGAAAACCTGACATTTGTCCATGTCCATAACAATATCAAAAAACACAATAAAATTATTCATCCTCTATAGACAAACACTTTCTTAACTGCTCTGCAAAGCAAACTCTTGCCTTAACATTTCTCCTACATTCTCTTCTGTATGGTGCTCCTCTCCTTACCAATATGCTGCCCTCCCTAAAACCAAACTTGAATCCTGTTACAATAAGATTGCCAAGTTTGCAAGCAGTGCAGAATACTCTTCCCATCACTGCATCCTCCTACAATTGCTTAACACTCTCAAACTTCCACATTACCTAACCTACTTACAATTAATCACAGCACACAAAATAATTTACAAACCATTAGACAGCACAGTCCTTTCTTCCATTTAACTCATTATCACATAAATAGACCACTTAGATCTAAAAATCAACTTCCCCTCCAAGTAGACAAACCAAAACTCCCAGCTGGTCACATGCTCTACTCTTTCTCTATTGCCAAAGTATGGAATGCTCTCTCTAGCTATCAGGACCTCCAGTAATATCTTCTCCTTCAAAATATCCCTGCAACAACACCTCTCCACTCTATGACAATGCAGATGCCTCAATTCTCATCCCTCCATAACCTGATACACCACACCTTAAGTCATATCACCCTTAGTTAAATCTTCACCCCTTCTAATCTATCCTTTGCCACTAATTAAAACATGTATAAGATACACGACATCTATATATGCCTAACTATCAGACTAATTCAATACACACTGCCAATCACCACTGTTCTGGCTGATACTCTTAGAGCACATTGAAAAGCAAAGCAATAGGACTGTTTTAACCATTATATGTTCCTTTAAATGTACAGCAATATGCTTGCTTAAGTTACTACGTCTGCCTTACACTGCATTAATCTGTACAAACTGTATGTTGCATGCATCTTATTCTGTTTTTGTATAATAGTTTGTATCTACTAACTGCTTTAGTAACAGCATTGTGGAGCTTTTCCTCCCCGGGCCTCCACTGAAAATGGGCTCTTTTGGCCCAGTGAACTTTCCCAGTAAAGAAATGCCAATAAATAAATAAATAATTCTCCATAGAAATATATGATTACTTTTGAGCCAGCCTCTGGACCTTGGCTACTGCCACTTGTAGACCATGTATCACCTTCAGAGAGAGGAAATCTCTGCATGTGTTACATTATTTTGCATTCACTTTGCAAAGCGTCAGTCAAGCTTTCACTGTGACTGTTTATTATTAATTAGATACAAATAAACACAGTGACTCAAACTGTGCTGTAGCTTCCTATAAGTGCCTTGTTAAAGAATCTGATAGACCTTTTTTAAAAACTTGGAAGGAAACCTGGAATTAATAAGCAAACTAGGTGGTTCAAGCAGTCCTTAAATTCAATCAGAATCTATGTTTTATTTGCCATACAGGCACATTTGAGCAAAGGCAGATTTCAATCTATATATAACTTGGAATGTTATAACTCCTTGATGAAAATATGTAACTAAAGGTGGTTGTTCATACTATGTGATTAACATTGGTTGTTGAGGTTGTTAACTTTAGATGGAACCAGTATAATACAGTAGTCTGAAGCAAACTAATTAGGTGTCATTGAGACCGTTCTGTACTGTACTGTTGGGCAGTATTAAGCAGTACAAGTCTGGTGTTTCTTCTACATACTACAGAGCCTCTTGAGGCATTTCTTTTAGCATGAGGAAGGGACTTCAAATATTGAGATTACACAGAGTAGCCACACTCAAAGTTGAAGTGTTCTGTCCTTCCAAACATAAAAGCATTAGATTAAAATATCAGAATGGCTGCACCTGTTGGAGTTTGCACCTTAACTTAATCATTTTTCCCGTACGTTGCATATGTTTTCAGCACAATTTGAGGAAAGTAATATTACTGCCTCACTACTTGCACTTCAGCTGACAGGTGCCCTAATAACTGCTGCATGAGGAGGTACCATACAAAAGGAAAGAACAGCAGTTAAGAATCCTGAATGGCATTTGCTGAACTCCATAATTATAATATACTAAAATATAGTTTATAAGATGAGTGTAAAACAAAGTATACAGATTCTAATATTCTTACCAGGCGTGCTTTAACCCTCTTTGGAAGTTCTTCATCCAGTGCATAAATATCCTCTCTCTTCACAGTAAGCTGCGATGCATCTTCAAATTCCACCTATGTAAAAAAAAGTGCCATAAAAGAAATTATTATTTTAATATCATGATGCTTTCTATAAAAATCACCCCCTCTTTATGGGATTCTCTGTAAAAACTACAAAATCATAGGCATTTGCTTTCTTTCTGTAAATCCTTGAAAACACATTTACCCAAAACAGACCAATTTCTATATGTATGATTGTTGACCAGGGTAGATGACTGATCCATTGTGGACCCTTTTCTCTGATGCAGCAGAGTATAAAAAAATATTGCAGTAACAGTAAAGGGAAGGTAAAAATAATACAGCATTGGCTATTTTCATATACTAAAGAGAAAGTACATCATAATCAAGACAGTTGCCTAGTGTTAAAATCTAATATAACATAAGCATGCTTTGTATACACACATATGCACAGTATTAAGTCTGAGTTAAAAACACAAAACATAACAATGTTCAATGCAAACACTGTACATTGCTGCCAGAAGAGAGGTTTAGGGTGGATAAGGAATGTTATTGTGATGGATGTTTGAGTACTAGATCATAATGTAAAGCTTGTCTTGATAAAGGAAGGCTAGTAGCGGGGGGGGGGGGTTATAAAGAGATGTTACATGACTGAATTACGTTAAGTGAATTCGTTCTTGTTATCAGAATATATATATATATATATATATATATATATATATATATATATATATATATATATATGGGTCTACTGTACAAGTTTGAAAATACACTTCTTTGAACTCACACAGTATACCCTGGGTTACACGAAAGTGCAATTTCGCGAAATCCGCTTCAGCAAATGGGCTACTACTGATTTTAGTGCAGTAGTTACGGACCTTAGGGTTAGGGTGCGGGTCATGGTAAGGGGATAACTAGTAGGGCTATCCCCTTACCGTGACCCGCACCCTAACCCTAAGGTCCGTGACTACCGCACCACAGTGGAGGATAGCCTGTCCTCCACTGTGGTGCTGTAGTCACCGACCTTAGGGTTAGGGCACGGGTCATGGTAAGGGGATGGTAGGGCCATGCCCTAACCCTAAGGTCCATAACTACCGCACCACAGTGGAGGACATAGCATGTTTTCCTGCTGTCATCCACTGTGGTGCGATCCATTAGTAGAAGCTGAGTTTGCGAAAGTGCACTTTTGAATAAGTGCACTTTCTCGTAACTGAGCTGTCTACTGCTCTTTTTCAAATACGTGGTATTCGATGAAAAGCAGTAGACCTATATATATATATATATATATATATATATATATAGTTTGAAGATATATTAAGTTTAGAAAAGAGTAATTTATTGAAATTGCGAGTATATAAAACAAGCAAGATAGGACCACCATGATAAATATCATAAAAGGAGGTTTTATTCTTCTTTAAAACAAAGAGATAAGCGCTTTTGCGTGCTAACAAGGCACGCTTCTTCAGATCTTACAAAACAATTAATACTGCTTCATGTATATATAAACTAACATCACCTTCATGAAAAACACCTGAGGCAATCAATCAATTAGCAAATCATCCTATTGTACTCTAGATGCAACGTCACTTAAATAGTAGTGAATGAATTAAAACTAACAGAAAAGCAGAAAGACAGCCATTGCATCATGTCTTATAACTATATTCAGGTTTATACTTGATTGCCATAAAACTATGTAACTAAACATTCCATCACATAAAATGTAGAATATGACTATATGTCTATCATAAACTGTATATATAAAAAATGTTAGATATAAAATAAAATAGTATAAAGATATACTAATACAAAATATATAAAAATACTAATATGAACTATATAAAGTAAATATATGGCTGTACATGAGAAATTCTACAGCCATACATAGACCACTTCATGACATTTATTAATAATATATATGTTCAATGAATAAATACTTTCAATTCATGTATAAACATGAACAGAACATATGCATTTCATGAAAACAAAAATAATAATAATAAATATATACATTCCATAGTCTTATTAATCTAAGTTCATTTACATGTTCGTGCTTCTAATACTGGCTTGATACTTACAAAATTATTCAAACCTGGATATAAATGTGCACATAACTTAAATATCCAATATAGCTCTATCAATTCTAAGTAATTCATTTTATCACCTCCTCTTTTATTGACAGTTACTATTTGTAATACTCTAAATTTAAAATGATGATTCTTCTCAGCAACTATGTGTTTTGCAAGTGCATTTTGTTGATTAGACCGTCTAATATCATATATATGATTATAAATCATGTCTTTAAGTCTCCTAGATGTCATACCTACATAGAAACAGGGACATAGGACACAAGTTGCAAGATAAATGAGATTACTATCATTACAGTTGGAATACAATTTAGGTATAAACTTATAATCCAGAACAGGATGACTAAACAACTGTATATCTGTTATCACATCACACATATTGCAACGACCACAGGGAAATGTCCCAAAACTTTGTTTATCCTTATGTAATTCCTTATAAATGTCAGGACCATGATCTATACATAAAAGTCTCATAAGATTTTTACTATTCCTATAGCTGAATCTGGAAGACTCACCTATAATATTTAGTACAGTGGAATCAGCTGTAAGTACATGCCAATTCCTTTAAATTATATTAATAACATTCTCATTATCGTTCGTGTATCTAGTAACGAAAGTCACCCTAGTACCCTTGTTAAATCTATTATAACAAATACCTGTTTTCTTTGTTTTCATCTCTGTGTCACTGGTATTCATAAAGACAGCTTCCTTCATTTTATCTATCACAGATTTATTGTACTCTCTTTCTAAATATAATTTCTCCACATATTCTATCTGTTTGTATAAATCTGACGTATCTCTACAGATTCTCTTCAGTCTGTGAAATTGACTTTCAACAATGTTACAAAACACGAACCTAGGATGCGTACTTCTGAAATGTAATACGGCATTCTTCCAACACGGCTTCCGATACAGAGAAGTGGATAGGCATCCCTGTATATTTTGAGAGATAACTATATCTAAGAAATCCACCTTCAAATGAGAACATGTCATGGTAAATTTCAAAGAATCTTTCATTGATTCTAAGTATCTCACAAAATCATTTAACATAATAGCATCTCCATCCCAAATCAATAGGATATCATCCACAAAACGTCTGTATAGGAGTACGTGCAAATAATGTTGACTATTAAATAAGAATGCCTTCTCCCAAAAGTATACAACAAGGTTCACATAACTGTTTGCACATGGGGTTCCCAGAGCAACACCCCATTTCTGTATATACAAGTTATCTTTGAACATAAAGACATTGTTAGATAAAACAATATCCAACAGTGTACAAATCAATAGCTGTTCATCATTGTTAAATCTGTCAACTTCATTCAGAATGTCTCTGATGGCTTCCATTCCATATTCATTAGGGATGGAAGTGAACAGACTCTTCACATCTAAAGTAACTAGTAGACAATTTGTTGGTAGGGACTGTTCAGACACATGTTCTAATTCCTCTAGTAGTTGATAGGTATCCCTTAAAATAGTAGGAATGTCCCTCACTAAAGGTCCTAGCTTAGTTTCAATAAAGATAGACATTGTCTCTGTTACCCATCCTCCTCCTGCTACAAAAGGGTGCATTGGGGGCAGAAAAATGTTCTTGTGAACTTTTGGTAACCCTTTTATATAAGGAATCAGAGGAGACTCTACAAGAAGATAGGCATATAATTCCTGGTTAACCTGTCTACACATAAGGAGGTCATATAAATCATCATAGATGCGGTTTAAAATATTTTTAAAATATTCATCATCAATATTAATATATGTGTTAGTATCCTGTAACATTTCAATCATAGCTTTATTATAATAACATGTATTAAATAACACTATCCACCCACCCTTATCCGCTGGTTTAATGGCTAGATCAATATTATTCTGAAAGAAAAACAAAGATGCTTGTTCTTCTGCATTTAAATTAAAGTATAAGCATCTACGTGTTTGAGTGGAGAAGTATTCATAGAAATCTCTTTCACACATCTTAACAAAACATTCTACACATACCGGTGAACCGGGAATGAAAGTGCTTTTACGTTTTGCCTGTTAATATTACTTGAGTCAGCCTGGCAATTATCTTTAAACATCAATTTTAGCGTTATAGAGTGCCCAAACATTTTTAAATCAGTTAACAATTCACTCAAGTCACTACCTTGAGATGGAATAAAGGAAAGACCTTTATTCAGTAATGATATGTCCACAGGAGTCAACTCATAGCTTGAGAAATTAAAAGTTAGGCAGTTCAATTCCTTGTCCGACGTCTTGTTTCCAAGTTCCCGCCTGAGAATTTCCTTTTCCGAAGTCCTCGACTGTTGGACCTCGTTCTGGACGCTGCACGTATTCTCATCGAGTAGGGCAAAAACATTCAATGCCATTGGTTATCATCTTAGATCTGGCTCCTGAAATGTTTCCACTCACATGACCCAATAGAGCCTGTTGGTTAGGTGGAGGAGTGTCTACAAGTGAAGGAGTGGTTAATTCAAAACCTCCACTCGATGACGTATCAGGCACATGTTCTTCATGCATAATATCACTCGTAGAAATATTTGCATTTAAAGTGGTGACATCAACCGCTAGAGGTTTATCATTCGTAGTATCATTGTACAAGACAGTATGAATAGAATGTGAAGCAACACTTGCATAGCTGTTAGGATTATTATTATTCTTAGCCCAGACAAATATATGACCAGAAACAAAATCTTTATAATCACGTTGCAATTTACGATGTTTCGTTTGTTGTAATCTGTCACTGTACATACATTCATATACATGTTGTCAAGTTTGTTGTCAAGTTTGGCCTCAAACATTTCCTCTTTAAAGCGTGACTGTAGTTCTTTATTCAAAGCCTCTACACTCTCATTCAATTCAGTCTCTATCGGGGAAAAATAATCAATGAGAAATTTAATATAGTTATTGCCAAGTTCAGTATTAAGCTGCTGCCATTTCTTTAAAAGTTCAGGATGGCTGTCGCCATAGGTAGGCATACAAAGCACTCTCATTCCACGGGGAATAATGTGAAAGTGCAAACTGGCTTCCATATGCCAACGTTGCCATACTAGTCTTTGCAATTTATACAAGTCATTCTCAAGCTCTCTCATGAGATTATTAAACTCACTCATATTGTCCACTGTACCTGTAGTAAATGGTAACAACAGATGTTGTAGTTCTAAATTCAGAAGTGATTATTCCGTTGTTCAACAATATTATTCCACTTCTTATTTAAATCCATTCTGATAGGATTATAGTCCAACTCTATTGGTTGTGTGTCCGTCATGTGGCCACTACGATATCCAAAAAGGCAGAGACAAATAGTAGAAAAAGGGTAATGTTGTGGCCCAAAGGTCCAAATCAAGAAACCAAAAAATAATATATAAAACAAGCAAGATAGGACCACGACGATAAATATCATAAAAGGAGGTTTTATTCTTCTTTAAAACAAAGAGATAAGCACTTTTGCGTGCTAACAAGGCACACTTCTTCAGATCTTACAAAACAATTAATACTGCTTCATGTATATATATATATATTAACATCACCTTCATGAAAAACAGCTGAGGCAATCAATCAATTAGCAAATCATCCTATTGTACTCTAGATGCAACTTCACTTAAATAGGTAGTGAATGAATTAAAACTAACAGAAAAGCAGAAAGACAGCCATTGCATCATGTCTTATAACTATATTCAGATTTATACTTGATTGCCATAAAACTATGTAACTAAACATTCCATCACATAAAATGCAGAATATGACTATATGTCTATCATAAACTGTATATATAAAAAATGTTAGATATAAAATAAAATAGTATAAAGATATACTAATACAAAATATATAAAAATACTAATATGAACTATATAAAGTAAATATATCGCTGCACACGAGCTAGTAGGGCTATCCCCTTACCATGACCCGCGCCCTAACCCTAAGGTCCGTGACTACTGCACCACAGTGGGAGATAGCCTGTCCTCCACTGTGGTGTGGTAGTCACGGACCTTAGGGTTAGGGCAGGGGTCATGGTAAGGGGATAGCTAGCAGGGCTATTCCCTTACCATGACCCGTGCCCTAACCCTAAGGTCCGTAACTACTGCACCACAGTGGAGGACATAGCATGTTTTCCTGCTGTCGTCCACTTTAGTGCGATCCATTCGTAGAAGCTGAGTTTGCGAAAGTGCACTTTCGCGTAACTGAGCAGTCTACTGCTCTTTTTCGAATACGTGGTATTCAATGAAAAGCAGTAGACCCATATATATATATATATATATATATATATATATATATATATATAATATATATAATTTGGAGATATATTAAGTTTAGAAAAGAGTAATTTATTGAAATTGCAAGTATCCATGTGTATAGTTCAAAATATTTAAAATAGCTGGGGGACTATGCCCCCAATGTGGGAGGTGGTGCCCCTCCCCCACCCCCTTACTATATATTCTAACTCCGGGGTCACACTACAGTGGGGAAAAGGCCACATATATCTTTCAGTGAAATGTGTTTCAGTGAATTGTGTTTTCGGAGAATTATGCAGTCAAATGTGTTTCAGTGAAATGTGCTTTCAGTGAATAGTCCTAGACCCATATTATATATATATATATATATATATATATATATATATATATATATATTTATATGCATGTGTGTGATGGAGTTCATCAGGAACATAGTCCCATAATTTTGGTGCTAGGATGGAAAAGGCAAGTTTAGTGGCCAAGAATGAGTTCCTGAATCTGTTTAAAGCTTAGGTATAGTTAGCTTGTGAGTGGAGTTGGCATGATGCCTTTTGAAGATTAGTCTCTGGCTGAAATTTAAATATTTGAATGAACCAGGCTAATATACTTTATACTAATCGACTTCATAAACCACTTTTATGACATCATATCACAGTAAATGAGACATTTAGAGTGCCACCTTTTGTAATCATTGTAAATACTTAAATGCATATACATGGTTTCTTGCTATTTGTTTACAAGAAATTAACTACTGTCCAGAGAATGTTCTGGCTACTTCAAGCAGTATGTATTCAACATATACACTATTGCACATTAAAAAAAATTGTACTTATATAGTTTGCGGTAATTTTTGAATACACAATCAATAAGATGTTTTTACACTATTCAAGCATGTAAACAGCTGCACAGATGCGGTTGTACCCTTTAAGAACTAGTGCAGGGCAAGCCCCAGAAAAAAATCGCTTTGGTGGAACCATAATATCACAAGCTTTACTGTAAAAGGAAGAGAATTTTGACCAAAAGTAAGAAGAGTAATTCCTAGAATGTTAGAAATATTGTCACTGAAATAAAGAAACAACTCAGGAACTTAATAAAATCCACCAAAGCCAAGTTTGAGGCTAAAATACCTATCAATGCCAAAGACAATCACAAGGTATTTTTTTTTAGTTTTGTCTGTAATTTCAAAACCACAACACAGCAATGCACTGAGCTGGTGTGAATAATGTCACCTACACTAAGGCTGAAAATATAGCAAACCTATTGGCCAATAAATTTAGCTCTAACTTTATCCCTCTCTCCCCTCGATCTGCCCCTCAAGATATACCTGAAACAGGCTTGCCTCCAGTTATAACACAAGACCAAGTCCTGTAAGTGCTAACAAAATCTAAAGCTACTGCATCAATGGGTTCTGGATGAATCTTAAATAGCATGAAGTACAATTTAGCGGCACCCCTAACAACACTTTTCAATCTCAGCCTCCATACAGGTTTTGTAACAAGTGAATGGAGAAAACTTACATTCATTTTCCTGCATAAGGTAGGACCTTCCAAAGATCCAGGCAACTACAGACCCATTAAGTCTAACCAGGCTGGTATGCACAGCCACAGAATGACTTATCATGGAACTAATCAATATGGACATAGGGAACCTCCAAACACTGGACTCGTCTCAGTTTGGATTCATTAAGGGCAGACTGTGATTGCTCATCCTGACAGACTTTTTGAAAAGGTCATCAAAACACTGGATAAAGGCAAAATGATATACACCACATACCTCTATTTTGCGGAAGTTTTTGACAATTCCCCACTCAGACATAGAAAAGCTAAATAAACTGAGAATAAAGCCCTATGACACCTGCTGGATTGCCAATTGGCTCACAGACAGGAATCTGGAAATCAAAATAAGGGAAGTTACCTTCAAAGCGATACCAGTCACCAGTGGAGTACTCTTGAGTTTTGTGCTGGGACCTCTCCTGTTTGGCATCTGCTTTTCTGAAGTGAAAAAAAAAAAAAAAAAAAACAAAATAAACAATACCAGAGGGCTCTGGCTGACTAAGTTTGCAGATTACTACAAGTTAAGATAAGTAACTGAATCCCCAAATAACTTAGCCAGCCTGCAGGAAGGTTTGTCCCAAAAGAACAACTGTTGCCAAAACCATGGACTGAAGCTAAATGCTAAAAAATGCACTACTGTATCCCTTGGGAAGTCATCTACTCCAGGTAGCTACCACATCGACAATACACCTCTAACATTTGACCCAGTTCGGGATTTGGGAACTTATGTGGACAGTGACCTAGGATTTGACCAGCATGTGTCCAATTTCATATGAAAGTTTTTCTATACTGTACAGCTTATAAACAAAACTTACTTATTTAGATCTAGGTATGCCACTGTCACACTTTACTCAACTCTTATTAGGCCAGTCATTGAGTATAATGCCCCCTTTGGCATGCATCTGTCCAGACACATGCAACAACTGGAACACCCACAGAGATACCTTACAAAAAGGATACAAGGTCTAATATGTCTTACATGGACCGTCTCAAGGCCGTGCCACTATACTCAATATCCTACTAAAAGGTGATATGTGTCTGGTATACAAGGCAACATCTGATCCCATACTGATAGATTTACTGCCCATCAGCAAGTCAAATAGCATCAGAAATATTCAGTTTTTGGATCTAAACCTCTTCTGCAATATCCAACAGAACGATTTATCGGAACAGGTATATCTTGCAGGAGATACCGCGGCTCTGGAACAAACTTCCCATCCATGTAAAACATACAGCATCACTGCCCATATTCAACAGTAGCTTAGATCCATGGATAAAAAACAGAAAAGTTACCTCAGGACTGCATCCTGTGCTATTAATGAACACAGGCAACTCCTAAATGCTTTAATCGCCTCCAGTTATCTATGTTATCGTCACAGTTATTCTCATTTGGGATAATATATAATTGTTAACCATTCTATGGGCAAAGCCAATTTCTAACCAAATTTGATAGGTTAATTTAAGTACCAAAAGGGAAACTGGCTAGGATTAAAATGGCCCATAAGACTAGCTAAATTAGTACTCACCTATGAACCTACAAGGTAAATGTTGTAATTCTTCTACAATATAACTTCAGTGTAAAGCTATTCTTATCAAATTATGTTCTTTTGTTTTCTCTATATGAAATGTTTTTGTCATTTGACCCCAGCTGTGGTTGAAAATAGTCCTAAGATCAAGTTAGTGAAGAAAGAATAAATAAACAAATAATGTTCATTCTATCATAATGACATTGTTTTATTAAATAAGTATCCTGTTTAACTACTTTTGACTGCCTATACTTTTCCTTTGTGTGAGTATAACTGACTAAAGTGATTAAAGTATTTCTGTGCCCTGCACTGATTCCTTGCTGTCTTTTGTTACACAATTATGAAAAACATTACAGCAGTAGAGGGGTTAAATCATTGAATAAAATGGCTGGCTATTTTGAAAGACTAATGCTTTTCAAAATGTAACAGATGTCTGGACAACATACACTAAGACAGCTGAGGTCTACTACTATGCAAATGATTCCTCTGCAAAGAAGATGGTGACCGTGTTCTTAAGTGCTCTGGAGCAAAGGCATATAACTTACTGAGAAACCTAAATGTCGTAGAAAAGTTAGCAAGTTTTAGCTTCAATGAAGCAATTAAAATTATGCAGGTGCATTTAGCACCTATGCCTTGACTGTGTGCAGAACATCCAACTAAAAGGAGGATCCAAAAAGGACAGGAAGTCCCTGGCAGTCTTTGTGATTGAAATGAAGAATTTACCTAAATATTGTTAGCCTCAGGATAATCAAGATGATACAACAGATGATCTGGTTATGTGGAATCCTAAAGGAAGAAATTCAGACATCACAACTAAACTAATCAGATCTCATTTTCAAAACAGAAGCTGAGACTGCTGTGCAGACGGAGACAGCCTCCTCAAATGCCAGTTAACTGCAGTCTAGAGGGCTGGCCATTGTGCACAAGTTGGTAGCCATGTGCAAAAAAAGGGAGCACTGGTCACACTAAGATATGTTATTGCTGTGGGAGAGGCTCACATGAGTTGGTCCAGTGCAAGTGCAAAAAATGTGTAGGAAATGAAAAAAGGTGGGGCACTTCTAGACAGTCTGGTACTGTGAAAGTAAAAATAAAGCCCAAATATTAGCACAAATGCAACACAGATGTATATGCAATAGTTGAAAAATTAGATGACAGAGATACAGGTTTTGGGATTTTGAATTCTACCATGTGTAGAAGGGGCACAAAGTGTGCCACATGATTCACTCCCAAGTGAGTCATCTTTTGGATGAGATGTTAAACTGAGATTCCATATGCCTGAGCTGGTGGTAGCTCAGATGGATGTAAAAGATCCACAGCACTTAACGAATAAAGAGTAGAGGAATTTCACTGGTACCCTGGCCAAATTTCCCATAGTCATTATGAATACAACTTTGGGTCTCCCATGAAAAGAAAACAGTTGCCTAGTGGTACTAACTTGGTCAACACAGTAAATAAAATAAAATATTCATCTGTCTTAACCATTTTAAGAAAACCTTCACAATTCCCTTATTCTACCATACCATCTTTCTTTCCTCCTTTCACATTCTGCACTCACTGTCAAGACTCTCTCACAAGCCTGGTGACTTTTACTAGTACATAAAAATCATCCACATAAGCCACAACCTTTAGTGTTTCTGTTTTTGAAACACAGACTTCACAGCCGCATTGTCTGCTAAAGTTCTAATACCTCAGTACATGCACACTAGTGCACTCAGCAGACATTCCTAATGAATACTCAGAGCCTACTAAACCTTCTTTAATCCACACTTTTTCCCTCATTCCACCACACAAACCCACCAATCAACTTGCAGGCTACTTACGCCTCTATAATTTACCTAAATTCTTCCATAACTTCCCACACTCAGTGTTATCAAAAGCCTTTTACAGGTCTAAATACCAATCCATCTACTTGTTCTTTCTTTAGCTGATTAAACTATCATGTAATATTCTGAAAAACTCAGCAGTAATGTATCCCTTCATAGCATAAGTCTGAAACCTACTGACCACCTTAGATAATCCCATTGTGACTTTTTTAAGAACAGGTTGGCGATCAATTTCAGATCAATATTCAACACACAAACAGACCTTTAAGTATGTACATCCTGCAGGTTCCTGTTTTACTTAGGAAAACAACAATATCTACTTAAAAAAAGTGTTGGCTCCCTTGTCTTAAATAAACTGAAAGATTTTCACCAACTCCTTAAAGTAAAAGCCACAAAAACTTCTAAACATAAGACAAGCCATCTCACTCTGGATGCTTCCCATGTTCTGCTTAATTACCTGCACTATCCCTGTCAGTGTACCCTCACTACCACTGATTCTAACTACACCTTTACTCCTTTATGCCAGTCAAGTACAGTAAACCTTCTTGGCACATGCCTTGTAGTGTACTCAGTCTTGCCATCAGCATCACTAATCAATGCGCCAGACTCATTCCGGTCATCTACTTTTTCCTTGCATCATCCACAACTTCAAAAGGACTCAACACCTCCCTTATACCATCTATAAAATTCCTACTTCACACTTTAACTGGCATAAAGCTTTTCTTGGGATAGGATACTTTCCTCTCTTCAATCACCACAGTACATTTTCCTTTTTGGCCATACCACTGCTATAACATTTTTAAAATCTTGCACAATTACTATCATTGGTTTTATTCATCTGCTATTGATCCTTTGCAATCTTCTTCTTTTGGCTTTTCCCGGTTAGGGGTCACCACAGCGGATCACCTGTCCGCTCATGATTGGCAGTGGAGTTTTACGGTGTCAAGTTGCCAGCCCGGTGCCCAACCTTCCACAGAAGGCACACACACTCATGCCTAGGGCCAATTTAGAGTGTCCAATCCACCTACAGCATGTCTTTGGGGTGTGGGAGGAAACCGGAGCACCCGAAGGAAACCCACGCGACCACAGGCAGGACATGCAGACTCCGCACAGGAGGCACCCCAGCCGAGGATCGAACCGGAGAACCTGTTGCTGAGAGGCGGCAACGCTAACCGCTGTACCACCGCAGCCTCCCTGATCCTTTGCAATAATGTTCTAAAAATACTGTTTAAAATTCCTCCTTCCTTCTTAGTTGCAGTCATACAACTGCCAGTTTTCCTTTCATGATCAAAAGCAGACATACACTCTATAACAAATTTGCTCTGTAAAAAAGGCAACTTTTGAGTTTTCACATTGTTTTTCCCCAAACTCCTTATACATCACACCACACCATCATGTATTGCTTTTCAATAATTAAAAACCTACAAAATCTATTGCTTTATGAAGATACAGCTCTTGCAGACATAAATAGATGGCAAATGCCAAAACTCTCTCTCTCTCTCTAAAAAAAATAGTGCATTTAGGGCTTATTACAGATTTTAATCCAGTATTTGATCATTTTCAAAGTACTTCATGTCAGCTAAATGCTTTGCATATTTCCCCATCTAGAATAATTTATGTCCCACCTTCACACAATATGCTTCCTAACAAACAAATAAGGTTCAATAGCTTTAAACATTTCTAAATGATGTTGCTTACACTGACAGCCATACAAAAAGTTATTCTCATTTAGAAACATTTTTCATGATTACCATCACAGTCTAGCAAGCCTCATTTGCTATAACCTTACAGGCACAACTATTCATATTGCCTTATAAACCTGTATAGTTTTTTTTTTGTATGTTACAATGTATGTTGAACTTTTTACGTGCTTAGCTTGTATTGAGGATATTTTTCTTTGTACCTGCTAAACTTGTACTGTACTGTGAACATGTTACTTGTATCATTTGTGACTGTGGAGCTTTTCTCCCCAGGCTTCCACTGAAAAAGGGCACAAACTCGGTTGGACTATCCTGGTCAACAAATGTCAAATAAATAATAAAATAAATAAATGTTCTGCCTTCAGACACCAATTCTCCAATATCTTCTATAGTTTTACTCATTCAGACCTATCAGAACTCTTCTGCTTCTCAATATTACTCCTGTCACCTTTTCACTGAGCCCTCCCTAAGCCATTTATTTTTTATGTGCTTAAACGAATGTTATGCAAAGAAAATGGTTTAACTTGAGCAGTAATACTAAGCATTCCTACATTATTTATCACCCATTTTTTAATTCTTCCTCTTTTTCTTCACATTTAGATTTGTAATTTGTTTTCTATTTGCAATGTCTATATCAAAAATATTTACTCAGCTGTCACTGTCTTCTGACGCTCTTCATCAGCTGATCAGTTTCTTGCAAAAACAGTGAACTTACCTCAAATACGAATCCTGATATGGCAAACTTAAAAAAACTTCCTTGTTGGAACCAACAGCAAAGGTGTTGGTAGAAGCTGTGTCATACCCACCATGCTACTGTTTTTAACTTCACCTTCACTTTCCCTCTACCATTGCTAAATTCTTCAGTATCGAAACTAAGCTTACGATTTTTCTAACCATCATAACGAGTGCAACTAATACCACAGTAATGCTGATTCTGGCTGATAAAGAACAATGCATGTAGCATGACTTTGGAATTATTAATGTAAATATGAACAGGCAATACTTGATATGTGGTGGTTTCACTAGGATGATTGTAGAAAAACACCTAGAGACATCACTAAGGTTTAATGTGTTAAGTACTGATTACTGAGTTTTAAATGCAGTGAATGCTTTGATCGCTCCAGCAGTGATCACTTTTCTAGAAGTTAGTAAGCAGTTACAGTTAAATGCAAAGTTCAGTCTTCAATGTTTTCTTCGTTTCCTGCCTTGTTTCATCAGTTATATATCATATACAATATTTGAGGTAATTCAGTATGCAAATAATATTCAATCCAGACTAGAAGAATGCTAGAATACAAGTTTCTTTTAACAGACATACTTAACATAATAAAGAACCATGGGTTACAATTAAGCCCTCATAAGGCTCACTGCTTCAAATGAAGCAAAATTCTAAGGTTGATTATTGCTGTGTCTGTAATTTGGGGACAATATAAATCATTTAACAGCTGCTTATTTTAAAACGTGAAAACAGTTTTGTGGATGATGAACATGTATAGACATTCTTTGAGAAATGCTGTAAATCATCTGTATTGTAGATTCAGTTTATAATGAGACACAAAGGTGTCAACAGTTGACCATGCTGCAGTAGTACAAATCATATCAACAGGCAGATTCTGTTGAAAAACTGTGGAAGTTGCTATTGATCTTGTTGAGTGAGCTGCTGGTCTTTTAGGTAATGGTAAATCCAGTTTGTCATGAACAAATAAAATGCAGTTTGACAGCCATCTAGAAAGGGTGACCTTGTAAACACCACACCCTAATTTGATTTTGGAAAAGGCAACAAATAAATGAGCTGATTTTTTTTAAAGTCTTTTGTCCTGTGGAGATAAAATATAAGTTGTCTTTGAACATCAGACAAATGTAACATATGTTTTCCTTTGTTTGAGAACGTTAGAAAGAAAACTGGAAGATTTAAGCATTGACTGATGTTAGATTCAGATGCCACCTTAAGAATAAAGGAAGGATTTGGTTTTAAGAAAACTCTGTCCTCGTGAAAGGTTGAATATGGTGGTTTGCAAGAAATGGTCTGTAATTTTGAGTTTCTTTTGGCTGAAGTGACTGACCAAGAAGATTGTTTTCATTGTTAAGTACTTAAGATCTACTGGTTCAAATGGGGATTATGCAAGAGCTTGCAGCATTACTGTGATATCCCTAAGAGGAACAGGATCTCTTATGGGACGTCTAAAAGAAAGGTTCCCTTGAGAAAGGCTTTAGAAACTTTCAAAGAGGCTATAGGTGTCTGATTATGGCCAATGTGAAAATCTGAAATAGCTGCTAATTGAACCTTTATAGTGAAGAAGCTGGAGTCTTTATGACACAGTTCCAATAAAGAAGCCTAATATTGAAGGGACAGGAAAAGAAAAAGGATCCAATTCCATTTCTACAGCCCAGAAGGAAAACATTTTCCATTCACTTCAGTGAACATTCCTGGTGCTACATTTTTGAGAAGCTGTTAAAATGTGATCCGTCTGAAAACCTGTCATCTCTATCCATTGTTAAAAATGAAGTAGTGAGGTGGTCAGATTCAGGGTGTCTTAGATCCAGGAGAGGACAATCATATGGGTGAGACAGGAGGTCTGGGCTGTAAGCCAGTGTCCACAGCGAACAGAGAAGATGAGATCATAGAAACAGTAACCATAACCAGTCAGGGCCAATTAGGAGAACAATGAAGATTAATTTTAACTTGCACCTCCCTGGCTTTCTGAATGAACTTTGCAATCAGTGAGAATGGAGGAAAGGCATGTAGAGGATCAGGGGTCAAGTGTGGACCACAGAGTCCCTCAGAGATTGACCCTGAGGATGATGAGGGCAAAGTAGTTCCTACACTTCTTGCTGAGGTTAGACGCAAACAGGTCACAGCAAGGCTGGCCCCAGTGGTGGAAAATTTCATTCATTACTCACTGATTGAGGGACCACTTGTGTGGTAGACGGATATTTCTGTTTACCTAGTCTGCTAGCACAATGGAAGTTCCCAGGATGTGCATTGCTACTAGAACACACCCACTGCCAAACTCCTGTGGCTCCCAACATAGAGGATAGGATCTGGTTCCCCTTTGCTTGTTGATGTACCAAATTAATGATGTATTGTTGGTCTGAATGGAGATCACACCATCTGGCAGAGATACTTGAAATGTCTGCAAAGCTAATACAACTGCTCTCATCTCCAGAAAACTGATGTGAAAGTTGGCCTCTAATTGATTTCAGGTACCTTCAGCAGTCTTCCCTTTGTGATGCCTCCCCACCCTAAATGGGAAGAGTCCATGGTGACCACAGCTACTGTAGAAGGGAAACAGAATGGACAGCCTTCAAATAACACGGGGAAGAAACTCACCACCTAATATGAGTTCTGTATACTGAAGTCAGTCTTATGGGTGTGCTCAATGGATGACGTTGCTGTGACCACTGAGTTGACAGAGTCCATTAAAGGACTCTCATGTGGAAACAAGAAAAGGTAATGAGTGACTGCTGAGGCCATAAGACCTAGTAGTTTTAGAACCAATCTTGCTGATGGGCAGGAATATGATAATACTTGGTTTGCTACTCTTCAAAGAGAAAGATTCCTGGAATGTGGCATGGCAGCTACTTCACTTCATGTGTCTAGGTGGCATGAATTCCAGTGGCTGAGTGGGATTCAGTTGACATTTTTGGAATGTTGACTATTTCACCAATCTGTGAAGTAAATGGAGTAAAGTGTCCCTCCTATGTATGAGTAGATTCTTGGTCAAAGCAGTGACGAGCCAATAGTCCAGATAGGGAAAAACCTGGAATCCTTGCACGCTGGGATAGGCTGTGACTACTGCTGTGCATTTGGAGAACACCTGAGTGGAATGGAACAAAAGGGCACAGCTCTGAATTGATAATGACTAGCTTCCAGCCTGAAATGGAGGACACGCCTTTATTACTTGTTTATCTTTACATTATAATAGGGTAGAATGGACTAAACCGTGACCATCCAGAATTGTGTCTGCTTCACAAACTGATTTAAATGACTCAGGTACAGAAATGGCCTTAGCTCCCCTGTCATTTTTGGAATTAAAAAGAACCAGGAGTAGACTTCGGATTCTATCTGTTCTAGTTGGACCTGTTGGATGGCTCATTTTTCTAACAGATTTTTTTACTTCTGCAGCAGCTGATTCCATTTGGCAGGGTGGATCAAAGGAAATTCTTTTTCTTAGTTTGGGGAAATAAAGGAAGGAAATTATTTATCATCTTGTGATTATCTGCAATACTCATGAAGCTGTAGTGATGGCCTGCCAGGTTTGATGGTGCAGGGATAAAAGTACCCCGAATGCCTTCAGAGTGAGGGAGTCTGGCAACCATTCAGGAGAGCTGGAAGGATTTCTTGGAAAAGGGTCTATAAAATCTTTAGTTTTTGCAGACCACCTCTGCACCTAAGGTGACTTACACTGTAACCACCCCCACCATAGAAGAGTTTCTCCAAGGAAGTGTTTTGGTTAAAACCTTGATATTTTCTAAACCACATCTTCTATCCTCCCTGCTGATTCCTTGAAAAGGTCTTTTAAGGAGTGGAAAAGTGGATTGCCATTGGCAGACAGGGTCTTACCATTCTGCATGCTACTGGACAGTGTGTCCTTAGCCTTTGGTTCAAAAAGAGTGAAATCATCACAAGAGGCATTAAGGAAGAATGTCTTGAAGCATTGTGCAAAATCACACAACCACATCCAGGCATGATGGGGAGAGGTGATGGTAGTAAGTGCCATTCTGGCCACTTCATCAGCTGCATTCGAAAGTAGGTGCATGGAGACGTTGGAAACAGTACTGAGTACATAGCTGAGATTCCACATTTTTCTGAATATCTGTTGGCATATTTCCCAAGAGAGAACCTTAAGCTCCCTAGTCAATTCTCTTTCTGGAAGAGTGTGACATGAGCCAGGTATTTCAGCAATCTAAGGAGAAAAAATTGTTGAAGCATAAGTCCATTTTCCAAATCTGTCCAATGCCCTAGATTCTGTATTAGGAGGATGAACAGATGTACTCTCTTCAGAGTATTCCTTTTTTGTCCTTTATCAATTCCAAGATTTTCTCAAAAGTGATGTCTCTGAAGGGTGATCTGGAGGAACCCCCTCCCCTTCCTCCAAATCTATGTCTTCTGTGACAGATTCAAGCAATGGATCGATATGTTTCTTTTACAAGTCAGTATTTTATGGGTCCAAGGTTCAGGAGTCTCAGAAGATGGATCTGAATCAGACTGGGGAGCTCAGAGCAAGCATTTCCTTTAGACTTTTGAAAGTTGACTGGCCCTGCCAATGCAAAGGTCGACAGAGAAAAAGAAAGGGATCTGAGCAAACAGGAAGCATCTTTTCCCTGGTAGTGAGAATCCTTTGAAAGGTTTCAAATGCCAAGCTGGAAATTGGAATCAAGGAGAACTCTCAAGGAGCTGGAGCTGACAGAACCCTTTCAACACCAACTCATCCCAGATCCAAAGCCAACAGTGGAGCTGAACTATCAAGAGATGATTCCCTGAGAGGTAGAGATGGATCTGAAATTTTCATAGTTGATCTGTTCTCCAGGGCCCCAGCTCTGACACTTCTGTTCTGATTCAATTTTCGATCCAACAAGGTTAGAGTTGAAACACAGTGGAGTCGGAATAGAAACAACACACATAAACAAACACATACTATCAACCATAAAGAGACTACTAATCTCTGGTGACATACACCCAAACCCAGGTCCACTCAAAACCAAACAGATATCTGACCTCCTAATTCTTAACATCAACATAAGAAGCATTGCTAAAAAGATACCTGAACTGCATCCATTTATAACCAATTATAAAGACATGGCTAAAACCTAGCATCCATAATGAAGAATTCCTCCCCCAGGATATAATACACTAAGACTGGATAGAGTAGGCAGAAAAGGAGGTGGGGTAGCCATTCTTTTTAAAAACACACTAAACCTCCAACTCCTTCAAAACCCTCCACCTAAATTTCATAACGCCAAAACTCTTTTTTGCAGTCCTATGCTTAAACAAAACAAAACAAAAAAATCAACATTCTCTGCTGCTACATTCCTCCAGGAAATAACTCTCCCATAATAGTGTAAATCTTACAGTGGGAAAAAGATAACCTACCACAAGAAATTATCCTGCTAGGTGACCTAAATACTGACTGGACAACCTGTAACTCCGATAACCCCACTAACCACACCAATCTCTATGGGTTCTCTCAACTCATTCAAGAACCCGCTAGAACAGATAAAAAATTTAAAAAAAATCCATTCTGGATTGGGTACTGGTCAGTTACCCCAAACAAAACTACCAGACAGGTTGCCTACCAGATGGTCGCAGTGACCACCTCCTCACATTCCTACAACGCAAACGCACTAACCTACCCAAGCCCATAGTTCATAGACTAATATGAGATGATCACAACCTAAACCCTTATGATCTCAACACTGTTCTAAGCCATTGTAACTGGGAACCACTACAAATCCTTGGATTAGGCCAGGCAGTTGACTACTTTAAGAGTAATTTTATCAATGTCCTTAACAGACTCACCTCACTAGAAAAGTTAGAGTGAAAGCCAACTATGCACCATGGCTAAGTAGAGACACTGCAGCCCTACTGAAATCCAGAGATAAAGCCTGGAAAATCTGGAAAAGGGAAAACGCCACTTGCTCCAAACAAAACTACGAATAGCTTAGAAATCAGGCCAAGGAACAAACCAAACAGGATAAATAGATCTACTTCCTAGGGGCCCAAAGCAAATACTCAAAAAACCCACAAAACGTCTGGCAGTCTATAAACTCCTTAATAAAACCAGGCAAAACCACTACTCCAGTTCCAAACTCCACCAACAAGACCATGGACATTGCCACTGAATTTAATCACCAATTTACTAAATCCATCCTGGCATTATCCAGCCAACTATCCAAAAATAGCCCTTCATGCACCCCACCAATCATCCAGAAAGCATTCCCTCCTTTATTCTATCACCAGACCTCACCCCTACAATTAAAAAGCTTCTTCTAAAACTGAAACCCACCACCCTTGCAGACGATAACTTACCTGCTAACTTCCTCCATCCTTAACTGCTTCATATAGGAATCCCATATCCCAAAATTCTGGAAAATTTCTTATATCATTCCTCTTCATAAAGGTGAGAATTCTTATGATTTCTCAAACTACCGATCCATCGCCATCCTATTCCCCCTATCTAAACTTCTAGAGAAGTGTATCTACTTCCAAGTCATGAAATTCCTGAACACACATCAACACCTGTCCACCACACAACACGGCTTCCACCCACATCATAGCACAACCACTGCTCTTTTCTCTTTCACCAGTCTAGTTAACCAACACAGGAACAACAATAACTTTACATCTGACATTTTTTTTATCTCTCCAAAGCATTTGACATGGTCTCACACACCATTATACTACACTCCCTAGCCTCGCTATCCTTTGTCCCATCTACCATAGCCTGGTTCAGAAGCTACCTATCTGACAGGCAACAATCTGTCCAATGGCAAGGTGTACTGTCCTCTCAACTTCCTACCACCATAGGTGCCCCACAAGGCTCAATACTGGGCCCACTTCTCTTTTCTATCTTCACCAATAATCTACATAGCTCAACCCAGCATGCAACACTTATTCAATATGCAGATGATTCGACTTTGATCTGCACAGCCCCATCTCCCGCCATACTACAGACTCACCCAGGAAACCTTTAACTCTGTAGAAAAATGGATTTCTGATATCCAACTCATCCTAAACCCCAATAAGACTAAATTACTACTATTTACCCCTAACAAATCAAAAACTGCTCAGCTCTCCTTCACCATCACCTCTAAAAACGGCATTACCATTGCCCCTTCTGACCATACCAAACTTCTCAGCATTGAAATTATCAACAATCTTCACTTCGATGTCCACATCTCACAAACCATCAAAAAGATTCACAAAAAAATGGGCACACTATACAGGCACAAAAATTTTCTCTCGGACCAAGCAAAGTCACCCTAGCCTAGCCTCACCTATTATCCACAATTAATGTACGCAGCACCAATTTTCACCAACATCAGAAAAATAGACCTAGACAAACTAGAATCATGTTACAATAAGATTGCCAAGTTTGCTAAAAACACCACCTTCAAAACACATCACCGTGTTGCTCTAAGGGACCTAAATTGGCTAGAACTACCGCAACTACTTAATTACCACCAGCTAGTCACTGCCTACAACATTCTTAAATACCCTGATAAAACCCCATCACTAACTCAACTACTTACCAACTACACAGCAAATCGCCTTCTCCGATCTGACAAATCTCTTCTCTGTATCACTAGGGCAAATAATACTGCAGGAAAAGTGCTATACTCCCACACCATTGCTAGAAACTGGAATTGTCTGCCCCCATCACTGACTACTGCCTCCACCACCTCACACTTCAAAAAGTCCCTCAAATCACATCTGATGATTACCTGGCTATGTCCTTGTATTACTTAAACGTAAGCTCTCCTACCTTTTCCTCCTCATATCCATTCACCAATACCAAGTTAGTCACTGTAATCCTCTACAGGACTAAAACTCTAACAGCCATTAGTCCAGCCTGTAAGTTAGATTCTAATCCCTGCTGTTTGTAACTTCTCTGACTACAGAAAAGTGTTTTGTCTGCTTGCATATTTTAATGTGAATATCTGATTGTTTTGTTGTATAATGTACATGTTTGTTGTACTACTCTGTAAAAAATATTTTCCTCTTGTTTACAATGTGAAGCTTTTCTCCCTGGGCCTCTGCTGTAAATGGACCTAGTCCATTTGGAATCTCCTGGTTAACAAATGTAAAATAAAATAAAGTCAGTGTTGAAGATGTAAGGTCTATTGACACCAATGTAGATGCTCTGGGTATGTTTGGATCCAAGGTCTTCAGATCTGAGAAGTGGATCAACACAGGGTTCCTGAGTGGGGAAGTCATGGGACTTTTCCTCAGGTTGATCTGAGGAGATGACATCGGGATGACCTCCAAATGAATCTGCTGTTGAAGAAATCTCCATATTATGCCATTAACATCGGCATCGGTAAAGCTCCTCAAAGAACTGGTAGATCCCACTGATTAAGCTACTGAGGAAGCCCTTCATGGTCTTTTTTCCTGCAGGATAGGAAAATGTAGCCTAGGGCTAATGGGATCCAGGAAAAACAGTAAAATAGATGAAACAGACGGGATCAGACTTGTCTTAGGTCAAAATAAAATGAAGTCAGGTTGAAGATGTAAGGTCTATTGACATCAATGTAGATGCTCTGGGTATGTTTGGATCCAAGGACTTCAGATCTGAGAATTGGATAAACACAGGGTTCCTGAGTGGGGAGGTCATGGGACTTTTCCTCAGGTTGATCTGTGGAGATGACATCGGGATGATCTCCAACTGAATCTGCTGTTGAAGAAATCTCCATATTATCCCATCAATATCAGCTTCAGTAAAGCTCCTCATAGAACTGGTAAATCCCACTGATGAAGCTACTGAGGAAACCCTTCAAGGTCTTTTTTTTTCCTGCAGGATAGGAAAATGTAGCCTAGGAATAATGGGATCCAGGAAAAACAGTAAAGTCGATGAAGCAGACGGGATCAGACTTGTCTTAGGATCAGATGGCTTCAACATTTCAATGCCAGATAATTGTTGGGTCATGTAACCGTTTACTTGGCTTCTCGACACTCTTCTCAGGAGTCTTGTTTCCCTGAGATTTTTGCTCCTGTTTATCCTGGTCTGTCTCTGCTGATTTTTTGACCACTTTAGAGTGAGAAGCAGAAGGAATAACAAATCCTTGCTGAGAAGGGAGCAAACCTTTTCAAAATCAGTTTGGAAGATGTCTCACAGTTAGAGCCCAAGTGGGCCACCCTTAGACAATAAACATACGGGGTGTGGGGGTCCTGTTTTTGAGACCACACTTGGAGCACTTTTTAAAACTCTTCTCTGACATGCTTATCACCCCAAAAAACAAAACCACAATATTCTAAGTAAATGACAGCCTTGCTAACAGGCTAAAAAGATATGGTACAATTAAAAGCTACAAGGAAACATTTTCTTTAACCAAGCAAGTAAGAAATTAAAGGATTGGACCTTAGAGGACTGATCCAGCAAAGTAGAATTAGTATATAAAGAATTAGTTATATAATATTTTAAGACTGTTAACTAGGGTAGGGAAATGTAAAGAAAGCTGTGCTAAAGATCAAAAGAGAAAAAGGAGTAATTTTGTTTGACTTATCGTCTGTGAAGAATGGACATCAGAGCTCCTTGAATCTCACAACCATTCAGTTCAGGCAACAAACAAGATCTGAGGTATTCTAGGAGAAGCAGATAGGGATTAATGGTAGGTGAGGAGTCACAGCCCTGGATCCATGCGTTTGAAGTGCTGAGACTGGATCCAAGTCAGATCAAAGACCCAGCAGTTGAATCATATGAAAATGGACAACACTGGATCAAAATGTTGCTCAAACTTCCTATTATCTTTAGTTGTATCTAAATAAAAAACAAGTAATCTCTGTGGTATCCCTGAAGTCTAACACAACCCACTAAACAAGTATAATGGGTCCAAAAACCAAACAGTGTAAGAAACTTCTCTGTGTTAAAGATTTTCAATCCATATATATCTAGTTAATCACTGTATATTAATCAGATCAGACAATGGTAGTAGAAGTAGTGAACCTAAACTCGTCCCAAGTCAAAAAAAATAAAATAAAATAAATATATGATTTGAAATATTGTACAGAATTACTAAGTACCGAGCAGGGTACTACTTTTGAATAATATAAGCATTCAAAAGTAGTACCCTGCTCGGATTACTTTTGAATAATTAGTAATTCTGTACAATATTTCAAATTATATATATTTTTTTATTTATTTATTTATTTTTTTTACTTAGGATGAGTTTAAGTTCACTACTTCTACTACCATCATCTGATCTGATTAATATACAGTGATTAACTAGATATATATGGATTGAAAATCTTCCACACAGAGATGTTTCTTACACTGTTTAGTTTTTATCTAAATAATACCTGAGCTGTCTAAGCAAATCCAATACATGTTGGGTCCTCTCAGTATTTTGAGGATATGGAAAGAAAGAAGTAAGATGGATGGTCTGATTCAAAGACTCATCATTAACTACTTTAGGCATAAAAGTAGGATTAGTTCTAAGAGACACACTGTCTCTGTGGAAAACCAGAGGAAGAACTGCCATCAGGGCCTGAAGTTCATAGTCTCTTTTGGCAGAAATCAGAGCCACCAAAAAGACCGTTTTCCAGGTACAAAATTTTAAATAGGAAGAATCCGCTGGCTCAAAAGGCGGCTCAATAAATTTTTCAAGAGCAAAGTTCAGGTCCCAAGGAGGAGGAATGGGTTTTCTTGGAGACCTAGTATGAAAGATGTCTTTGAGAAACTGTTTAACCTCAAGCCTAGAGGACATTGGTGGAACCAGAAGCAGAGAAGCACAAATGGCTGCCAATGAGCTTTAACAGCGCAGTATGCTAGATCAGAAATGAGGAACTCTCACCAATAAAAAGAATAGCATGAATTCCCACTATTAGAGGTAGTCCTATTCATTGTTGTGAACATAGAATAAATTATTTTCCACTTCATAACACTAGATTTTCTAGTTCATAGGTTCATAGGTGTATACTAGGCTAATGGCCCTGGAGCCTTTACAAGCCTAGCCCATAGAAGTGCACTGGCATTGTGCCACCTGCCGTTAGTCCCCAGTGCTTCTATCAAGTAGAGCCACTGGAGTGATCCCCGGGGTGAGCTTTCTATTTCCCATCCACTCATCAAGATTTCCCTTGAAGAAGGCCAGTGAGGTGTTCTGCTTGACATGTATGGGAAGCCTATTCCATAGCATGGGCACTCTCTGGGTTAAGAACCTGTCCCTCCAACATGTTCTGTTGACTGTGGTAATGAGGTTGAGGTCTCTGGAGCATGTGGTGCAGAGGGATTGGGATTTCTTTAGATATAGCATTTCTAACAGAGCTGGGTCAGACATGGCTTTGTAAGTCAAGCAGAGATCGTCTCTTAGTAGATGATATGAGACAGAGAATAGCTGGAGTTGTTTGAGTCTGTCTGTGTAGGACATGTGTTTAAGGCCTAGGATCTTCTTCGTGAGGTACTTTTGTGGTCTTTCCAGCTGTTGCATGTGTCTAGTGAGGTACATGCCAAATATGGCATTATACTTGATGGCTGACCTAATGAGGGAAGAGTAAAGAGAGAAGATGACATCTTTCTTCCTGGATGCAAAACCCTTGGTAATGAGATGTGCAACACAGAAAGACTTTCTGACCACAGTGGCAATGTGGTGGTCAAAAGAGAGGTTGCTGTCAACCTGTTTTCTCAAATCTCTTATACCGCCTTTGGTGTTGAGTGGGCTCCCATCGATGTGGTAAGTAGTGGGAACTGAGTTTTTCCAAAAGGGGATGACGATGCATTTTTTGGCATTAAGCTTAAGGCCATGGTTTCGACACCAGTCATAGTGAGGCCTTTCTGTAGGATGTCTACATCACTTGGGGAGTTAATAATGGCTCCCAGTTTGCAGTCGTCTGCGAACTTGGACAGCCAGAATCTCTCCATGTTGGCCTGGACTTCTGAGACGTAGGTGCCAATCAGGAGAGGTCCCAGGACCAATCCCTGTAGGACTCCACTCGTGACTGGTCAGCAGTCTGACTTGGGAGTCCACTGCTTTCACACTGTGGGTTCTATCTGTGAGCCAATTTGCAACCCACCTAGTGATATAGAGGTTGATGCCTAGTTTGGTGAGTTTATCAATAATTCCTGAGTGGGGAATGGTATCAAAGGCCTTGGCCAGATCGAGGTAGGCTGTATGATCTGCCTTGCCCTCATCCACAGCTCTGGTGACTGACTGAAAGAAGTCAACCAGGTTGAGCAGGCATGATCTACCTTTCACAAAACCAAATTGACTGGGATCTAGATTTTAGAGATTCCCTAAATCCTTGTTAATTAGGTCAATGATGATGCGCTCCATAGCCTTCCATATCAGACTCGTCAGGCTAATGGGGTGATAATTCCCAGGGTCTGTAGTCACTCCCCCTTTATGGAGAGGGATTACTGCAACAGTGCGCCATTTAGTAGGGACAACGTCTGAGGTGAGGCTGTGATTGAATAGGGCACACAGATGTGGTACCAGTTCACTTTGTAGTTCATGTAGAACACATCCAGGGATATTGTCGGGTCCCATGGAAGCTGTATTCTTGGCCTTGGACAATGCAGCTTTAACCTGTGCTGCAGTAATGCTAGGTGCCTGGCATTCCTCCAGTATTGTGATTTGGTCCTTTGGGAGGGGGGAGTTGGCACTGAATCTGTCGGTCAATGTGTTGGCAATATCTGTTGGCTCCGTATAGGAGGTACCATTGTGCAGTAACTCAGAGCAAACCTGGGTATTGCCATGGAGATTCTTGATATAACTATAGAAGGCTTTGTGGTTGTTTTTAGTGTCTGCCACAATTCTGCCTTCATAGCTGGCTTTAGAGGTTTTGATGAGGGATCTGAACTTTTTTTGAGGCTAATAAGGGAGTTTTTACAGTCTTGGGACTTCACCTTTTTCTGCAACAGTTTCTTCCTTCTATTGTACAGTTTATTAATGGCAGGGGACCACCAGATTGGCTTGCTTTTTTTGGAGGACAGCTTCTTGGGTCTGCTGGGTATGGCTAGTTCCATACATTTATGTACATGTTCGTACAGTGCATTGGTGTATGATTCGGCAGTCATGCATCTCTTTTCCAATGACATGGGTGCCGTGAAGTTAGCCACCTCTGTTTTTAGGAGCGCAAAGTCAGCTTTGGAGAAGTTTTTCAGGGTGGTTACCATTGCGGGGGGTGTTGGTTAGATGTGGATTTCCATGGTGATTAGTTTGTGGTCAGATCTAACCAGGGATGAACTGACTATTGGTGTAGAGCAATGGTTGGCCATGTTAGTAACAACCAGGTCAATGATGTTGCTTCCTCTAGTGGGGGTAAGAATGAGCTGGTCCAAGGCATTGGAATTGATGAATTCCAGGAAGCGTTGGGCCAGTGTATTGGTGCATTAGTTGTTTTCCCAGTTGATGGAGGGGTAGTTGAAGTCATCTAGTATGAGAGTGTTGGGTTGGACCCTAATAGTTTCCAGGGTGCTTAGGAATGTGGAGTGAGAGTCTTGGGACATGGTTGGGGACCTGTAGCAGGTTATGACCTAAATCACCATCTTACCCAATATTAGTTGTACCTGAAGTATCGCAGATGCGTTATGCTGAACTACTTTTATGGAGGTGTGCATATCCTTTATGAATATGGAGAAGACACCACTGCCTTTGGAGCTTCGGTCCATGTTCTGGGGCCGAAAGGTGTGGAATGCGTTATAGCCTGGTAGTGCAGGGGTGCTTTCTGCTGCTTTAAACCAGGTCTCCGTTACAGCACAAATGGCAATGTTCTCCATTTTGTGGAGTGCTTCGAGCAAGTGCATCTTGAGAATTAGACTTCTAGCATTGAGCAGCATGACCCTCAGACTGCATTTATTTATAGCTGATACGGTGGTAATTTTAGTCTTTGGAACATCGCCTAAAAAAGGCACTACAGGGGTGGCAAGAGCCTTAGCCAGCATCCAGAAACCCAGGGATGACAGATGCAGGCCATCTCTGGCAAAGCATCAAGGTCTGTCAGTCATGTCATCCCAAGCAGACATATACTGGATCCCCTTAGAATGACATTGGAAACTTAGCCAATTGTTAAAGTCAATCATTTTCTGCTTGTACTGCAGTATCATTCTGGGCGATGGTAGGATGCTGCTCAGGGCTAGGGTCATACCTGCCTGGGCCATATAATCCGAGAACTCCTCCATGTCTCTTTTCATGTAGTCCAGGAAGACCCACATGGACAGTAACAGAGTCATACTTGTACTTGTTGTGGAATGACCTGAGTGCGTGTGTTACGTGTCAGATTCTGGCAACTGATAGGCAGATGACTGTTACCTTCTCCTTATTCAACCTAGTGAGTGGGACATCAGTGTGCCTCACTATCGAGTCACCTATGATTATTGTATTTGGCAAGCTGTTTTGCCTTAGGAGTTTAGGTTGAGGGGCACACTGTGTAAGTGAGCTATGTGTCTTGTGGTTTGTGCTGTGTTGTGGTGGTTGAGTGCATTTCTGCCTTGGAGGGCTCTGCTGTTTGGGTGGATTTCTATTGAGAGCCTCCGCAAAGGTGGGTGTGTGGTTTGTGTTTTTATATGAGAGCTGTGATGGTGGGTGTTCTGGAGGGCTATGTGTTGCATGTGGTGTGGTGCAGGTGCTGTCTCCTCTTGACCAGCTATTCCAGTCTTGGCTTGAGAGTGCATGGCTTCCAATTTGGATATATAAGTGCATCTCTCACAAGTCTGAGTGTTGGGAGGTAAGAGGAGAGGGTTGTCTGTGTTCATGAGGCAGCTGCTACACTTCCTCAGAATGCTCAAGTTCACCAGGTTAATAGGAGAAAGCACAGGAAACTGACCTTTAGACATGCCAGGAGGGACGGTCATTATTACTAAGTTCTGGAGTGGTTTCCTTATATAGTCCTTTTACAGAAAAAATGTCACTCAACGTGTCTGAGTCTGTACAGCACTGCCAAGCACTTGAGGGGAAGAAACTAATACGTAGACCCTGAAAATTTATGGATGAAGTATTTAGTCAGATACTCTGAAGATAGAAAGAAATCAAGCAGTACGTACTGAAAAATAAAGAATTAGCTCGTCAAGAATGATGAAAAGAGGGGAGTTGCATGAATGGCTGCCTGAAGAATCCATTGACAGGAGATGGTGAATTCCCATGCCATGAGGGCTAGTCTACAAAGGTGGTAAGATTTTGTTCCACCTGTTTATGTACTGCATAACAGAGGTGTGCTGTCTCTTACAACACTGAGAGGACCATGAGTCCAAAGATATGCACAACCTGAAGAACCAGGTTAAAAGCTTTCATTTCCTTAAAGTTGATATGCTTTTTTAGTTATTGTGGTGACCAGCCCCCCCAAACACTGATGTATTTGGAACAAAGCCACACTGCACCCCACGCTATGTCTAAAGCATCTGTAAACAATGGAAGGCACCTGAAAGTGAAGACCTTGGTTTTGAGATATCTGGGTAATCTACCACATAATTTCCTTACTCAGGCAAGGCATGAGTAGAATGGGAATGTCTAGAACGTGGCAGTGCTGCAGCAAAACTGTCCTCAGATACCAATGTAACTTCCTAAAATGGAGTCTGGCAAAATGAACCATTCAAACAGTGGATGTAGTGAACCCCACAGCTTTGAGGTTTCTTGCAAAGGAAAAAGGGACTAAAAGAAACCTGTCAAAGAGATGACCCTGGGAGGAAGAAGAAAATACTTATTAGTAAGGATCTGAATCCTGCACACCAAAAAACCTGGTCCTGAGGAGTAAGAATTAACTTCTTTAGATTGAGAGTGAAGCCAACACAGTGAAGACATATAGTAAATTCTAGGTCCTGCAGAAATAGGACTTGCACAACTGTACTATTTTCATCTCACACTGCATCCGTAGTATATGGTTAGATTTCCCAATATTACCCTACCTGGGAGAAGGAAGGATAAGAATCCAAGAGCCCCGGGAGAATAGTCCTCACAAAGCCTGCTCTGGAACTTGAGAAAGAATCCAGTTGGTATTGCTTTGTAAAGGTACAACAGAGGACCAGGTTGTTGCCTCCAGAATGCTTCTAGAGTCCACTCCTTTCCAATATGCCACTGAAGAGGATAAGGCTCTGACAAAATGTGCTTTAACCTTGCCTGGAACAGATTTGCCATGGTAGGAGCAACTACAATCAATAGCAGGGGACAATCACCGAACAATAGTTTGCTCAGAGACAGGTTGATCCTTAGTAGTCCCAGAATAGCAAAAAACAGCTATTAAGCTTTCCTGAAGAGCTTAGTTCTGTCAAGGGAGTACCTGAGCTGCCTGTGCACATTTCTTTGATGTTTGTGCTTTGTAGCATTCAAAGGACCCTATTCGTCTTGCACTAGAACTCCCCTGGACACTGTTCCCCATGCAAAATCTGACAAGTCTATCTGGACTGATTAAACTGGAGTCTGAAGGGAGAAGCACAGATCTGGATTGAGAGATATCGGATCCCTCTACCACTGTTACTCTCATTTCACAAAATCCAGCACTGGTACCTGGAATTCCAAGGAAAGTATGTGGTGGGGCCAACATTTTTTTTAAATTACTGCTGAATCCTTCTCATGTGAAGTCTGGCCAGTTATGTCATGATGATCAGTGAAGCTATGAGTCCTAGAATTTTGAGAAACTTTCTTCTGGAGGCAGCTTCTTGAAGAGAAAAATTCCTGAAACTGTTCCAAATAGTCAGGACTTTGTCTTCTGGTTAAAAAAAAATATATATATTTTTTTTTTTTCTGTGTCCACCATATACCCCATGAAGACAATTCTTTGTGAAGGAGTGAGACAAGACTTTTGCAGATTCAACTTGAAGATGGGAGCAAGTGTAATGTGATAATAAACATCCTGCAGATGGAAAGTCACCATGAAACAGTGGTCCAGAAAAATGGTAGGACCATATTCAGGGTTTGAATTTTGAATCTGGGTACTTTCAGAATGGTATTTAGGTACAACAAATCTACCACTGGTCTCCACAATAGCTACTTTTTGGGTCCCAAAAAGATTCTGGTGTAAAGTCCTTTTTGTTTTGTGATGCAGGAACTAGTTCTATAACCCCTGCTTGCAACTTTTGAAGGAGAACCTAAGAGAACAACTGTGTCTGATCTGGTCTGGTAGGTGCTGGGGACTTCCATGAAGGGAGGAGGATTTTCTGTCTACTGCTAAGAGTACCCTCAACGAATTATTCTCAGCATCCAATTGTCTATTTGTGCCCAAGGATGCTGGGTTGAGTGAAAGTCTGCAGAAGGCGAGAGGAAAGGAGGGACAATATACCTAGAGTCTTGGCATAGTCATTCTTTAGCAGGGGTATGATCTTTTTTTTTTTTTTTTTACAGAAAGGAACCCCCCGGAACCCGCGGTGGTGGTGCTGCGGGAGCGTTGTCGCCTCACAGTAAGACGCTGTCCGGTTCGATTCTCAGCTAGAGCGTCTTCTGTGTGGAGACATGCGTGAATGGGCATACCTTTGTTGAAGGTTGTGTGTCAGGCCTGGCAAGCCGGTATGTAAAAATCAACTGCCAATCATTAGCGGACCGGAGTTCCGCTGTGGCAACCCCTAACTGGGAAAAGCCGAAAGGCACAAACAAAAGAAAGGAACCCCCCCCCTTTTTTTTTTGTTTGGACGCAATATCTTCCTGTCATTTCTTCTTGGTACCCCGACTCTTTTTAGGCTAGGAGTTTTGCTTCTTCTGCCCTTTAAAGTTAGACCTCTTGTTAGGGGAGAACCTCGGAATATGAAACATTCTAGACACCCAATGCATCAATTCACCTCTATCATCCTACTGTTTTAGAATCTGGACAGTAGCAGGGCCAAATATAAATTTATAACTTAATGGAGTATTCAAAATCTCATTTTTAAATCCCCAGAAAAATTCTGGATACGTAAGCAAACCTTCTCAATGCAACATAAACGGCTGCATTTATGGAAACAGTGTCCACACCTTCCAAGACACTCCTCAAAGCATGTTTTAAACCTGAGTCACGTTAGAAACACTCTCATTCATATAATAATTCTGTTTAGCAGGCAAAGATACAGCAAAGTTAGCTAAACTGTAACCACATTATAAAATAAATGTCCACATAAAGCCCTGACAATTTAAAATTCTGAAGACTAAATTACTAGACTGCATTAACTATTTTCCCTGAGATTTTAACAACCTGCCAATTTTATCAAGCAATGTAAGGACAGAAGAAGCCAAGGCTCTCGTTTGAGTTGGCAGCTGGAGATACCGCTGGTGGGTCAGATGACAAATGATCAAAGAGAACTGCAAGATCAGAGTACACCTTGTATTTTAACATAGCCTTTTTAGGAACTGGTTCATTAGCCAAAGGTGGTTTACTTGCAGTTTTACATGCATCCTCTCCGGCCAAAAGCAGAGGAGGAACAGTCAAAACATTTGGAATCTCATCCTCAATAAGATCATAAACTTTGCCAGTCTCTGGCACAGGTCCAGACTGCTTCCAGGAAAATATATTTCTACACCTAGCTAGTATCTGTGGAAAGGTGAACACTTGCTTAGGTTTCTGAATCTGTTCACCTTCTGAAAAATAAGGTTGGACAGACTCAGAATGACAGTGACGGTCTGCAACAGAGTCCCTGTCAAAATCTGTGGTGCAAGACCGATCTTGACAGAAAGTAGCCCCATAATCATTCTGAATAGCAGCATAGTCTCCAAGATGAGCTAACTGTAAAACACTCTTAGCTAACGAAACCACACCAGTCCTATACATAGCAATAACCAAAGTGTCTGTTGTGTGGTGAAGTCTCTGTTTCCTCTTACTATAAGCTATACTACTGAACAAAATATCTGGAGACAGAGTACTATATTTGGCAAGGGAGTTCTTACCCCGTACCTCTCCTGTGCCTACATGGTTTGGTTCTCGCATACCTGAACCAGGTACTGGAACAGCCCCAGAGGATGTGTCTGAGCCCCCATACCATAAATGGCTGCAGGCTCACAACAGATGGTAAATGGGAAAAAAGGTAAGTGGCCTGCAGACTGGCTTAAAGCAAGAATTGATTCACAAATCATAGGCCGAGGCATGTTTTTGTTGATTTTTTTCTTTTTAGGTACAGCTGGATTTAATTGGGGGGGGGGGGGGGTGCAGCTGTATCATGAGCCATCAAGTCAGAGAAAAAACACCAACCAGAATAATACAGTCATACTATTAAAGGCATACCAAGATGTGCAATAATAGAAAATATAAAGTATGCCCACACCCAGCAAATGGAGCTAAACTGCATAAATATAGTAGAAACAGTTTAAATTGTCCTAAACCTTATTCTACAATCTGCAAACAACAGCACACACAGTCACAGTACCAAAGTTAACTTGCCCAAATAGTGACAACAAATCAAATATATGCCCTTAAATGAAATAGAAACCTTTCAAAACAGCATAAATAAGCATTTATTTAGATAATCCCTTGTCAGTACTGAAAAAATCCCTACAGAAAATGTAAATAAACTAATTTGCAGAAAAATCATAATTTAAAGGTAAAAAACAGCCGCAGTGTTACATTAGTAATAAATATCACATAAAAGAAGAAAAAAGTGAAGAACAAACGCAATACTCTCCTGTCAGGACTTCCAAATTAAGCAGATGAACAACAGAAGCAAGAGGCCTAGTGTCTAGCTGACACCAGAGAACTTCAATTTCCCACAAGTCATAATACACTTTAAAAAAGCCACATAACTGCTTAAAAGCAACATTAAGCATACAAACAACACAGTAATAAGTTAGAACTCACAGAGAAATTAATAGCAGTGGTAAACAGCAAGAATATTAAAACAAAAAGAACACAAAAATATTTATATATTTTTAAATAAAACAGAATAAAATCAAAAGTATATAAAATAAGGAAGGAAAGTTCTCAGAGGGATCACATCTTGGTCTGGAAGGTATAATCAACTAATGCAGGTTGCACAGGAGATTCAGCAATATGAGTCTTACAGCTGGCAGTCAAAGACTGAGTAACTTACTTTCTATGACAGGGGTTAGTCTTTCCCTGATGGGAGGGTCTTAGCCATTTCCCTTTCACAGAGTCAGATGAGGGGATTCTCAGCACTGAAAAGCTGCCAGTGTGGGTTTGTGAGTAGGGACAGAACTCTTATGCCACTGAAGCAATGTGAATAATAAACATATAAAAAACCCAACCATGACTGATGAATCATCTGGTACACAAAAATGAAAGTCATGTACTTACTGTACATGTACAAGCACTGCATTTATGAGGAAAGGGAAAAAAAGTAGTTATGTACTAACCATAACTTTCCATCTGTGTTGCCCATTTTCATTCTTCCTCAACTTATGAGTTTGGATCTGATCCCTCGGCTCTGACTCAGCCACTGCAAAAGCTTGTCAAGCAGAAAACTCTCAAGCTACTCCCTTACCCACAATGCACCAGCCCCAAGTACCTCAGATCTTGGTTCCTAATATCAGCAGAAAGAAGCATTGAAACAGAGATAGAGGAGAATATATCTGGATCCATGTTCCAAGGAAGTGGCATAATTAGAAAAACACTCGCTCTCTGAGGAGACTACAGGGCAGGGGGTTGGTGGGAGGGGAGTTGAGGAAGAATGAAAATGGACAACGCAGATGGAATGTTATGGTGAGTACTGTGACGACCGTGGCCTGTCCCAGCAAACAAGGAGCCTCAATCCTCACCACTAACATCAGGGAGGTCATCTCCTAGAAGAGGAAAGGATAACAAATACTCACAGTAAAGTACAATTTCCCTTAAGTACACACAGAGATCACAGTCAGTCTGGGGCTGGTTGCTCCCTTGCTCTCCAGGTCCCCAATAAGACTCCCCACTGGCACAGCTATAGGGTCCAGATCTCAGCCTAGCTGGCAAGCTAACCTCCAGTACCCTCTCTGTCCAACCAGTGCTTCGTGTCCCTGCCCAGGAAGCTGACACACCCCACACACTTTGAGATAAGTATTTATACAACTTCACAGACACTCCTGGGAAAGGCTGACGCAGATTCCCTAGCTGTGCCCCTTTACCCAGACTATATGGTAGTAATTTCTGCCACCATCAGCTAATATTATCAGCTACCCAAAGGCCCTTGAAAGGGTGTTCAATTATTACTGTGCAATATTATTATCCAATTTGTAATGTGACTATTCCGTCTTAAGGCTTATTAGAGTGGCTTATTACGATAACCTCTATAAATATGCAATGTACTCTAGAGCCTACTTCTCTACATGAACCAGCCAAAGGTAAAGGTTTTTAAAATATTTAATAATAAATAATTAAAACACAAGACAATACTACTACACCACAGAGATATCTAAGAGTTCAGAGATCACACAGAAACTTAAAACAATACAGTAGGACAGGTCTGATGTCAAAGAAAAACATTTCAACTAACTCTCTAATCTTTAGCTAATCTTAAGAGACAACACAGTGCTATAATCCTACTTACATACATAAAGAGCATAAGCAGTACTGGGATTGATGGTCCAAGACAAATGCTTTCAGTCTCTCACTGAACAATAGTTTTTAAAACACTAACAAACAGCTCTGCTAAGGCACTCCCAAATTACATAATTTTGACACAGGTTTTCCCAGTATTCACATTACATCATTCTGACACTTAGTCTGGAGTTCCCAGGCCACAAACTGCATTATTTAACAAGCTAACACCTGCTCAGGAAACTAAAACAATAAAAGACATTTAAACATGTACACTCTAGCAATCATTCCTTAATTTAAGATAATAGAAAGAAGGTGTTAAGCCAGTCGCTTCGGCACCATTTTTTAGATAACTGTAACATCAAAGAACATTTGAAATGCTTGGCTTGATTTTCCTTACAGAAGATGGCAATGTTGCAACAATCTTGAAGTTCACATTTTACAGTGTTTTCTTTCATTTAAGAACACAAGCCTGTATTTTACTTTTATTTATACAAATAATAGAATTGTGTATCAAATTCTATTTGACTAGGCTGGCAGCCTTCGCCCATCTTTCCTCAATCTTCACAAGTACATAACTTCTTTATCTGATGATGTCAATTTTCATTCTGTCCTCAACTTCTGGGATAGAGTACCCAGCTACCTACATCCCCAGGTGGACTCAAGGAAGGATATTCCTGAGGCACCATTGAACCAAATGATGCTATACCCCTGGAGAACATATCCAATTTGAAATGAGTAATTAATGTGTGGGGAGTACCCCAAGTAGCTGCCGCACAAATGTTATCCATGGAAGCTCTAGACTGATGACCTTGCCACAGCTCTAGTGGAATGACATCATAATGGTTTTGATAAAGTAATGCCAAATTTGTTGTATATGTAAGAAAAACAATCCATAAGTCATCTGGATAGAGTAATTTTGGCAACAGGTTTTCTTAGTTTTAAGTCAGAAAAGGAAACAAACAATTGGTCAGTATTCCTAATACTTTGTGCTCTGTGCAGGTAAAAATGTAAGTGCCTGTGGACATCCAATCAATGCAACATGTATTCATCTTTGTTAGAAAATCTGGGGAAAAATACCAGCAAACCGACTGACTGATTAATATTAGACTCTGAAACCACTCTAGGGAGAAAGGAAATGTTAGTTCTTAAAATGACTCTGTCTTTGTGAAAGATCAAATAAGGTGGCTTAAAAGACAACGCCTGAATCTCTGAAATTCTTCTAGCAGAAGTAATGGCTACCAGAAAAAACTTTTCCAAGAGAGAAACTTTAGTTCACATTTAGTTGCTGGTTCAAAGGGAGATAGAGTAATTTTTTGCAAAACCAGATTAAGATCCCATGGGGGAGTAGGGTCTCTAAAAGGAGGTCTTAGAAGAAGAGTACCTTGCAAAAAGATTTTTCATAGTTTATGGGAGGCAACAGAAACACCTTCAAATCCTGTGTGAAAATTTGAGATCACTGCTAGCTGGACCTTCACTGTGGATGAATTCGCTCCATCTTTAAAAAGTGTGGCTGAGAATTCAAGTATACTATGCAAAGGGGCTGGAAAAGGATCAATGTTATTCTCATAGGCCCAGTAAGCAAATCTTCTCCATTTACTGCAGTAGAGTTTACGTGTTGATGATTTATGTGAAGATAAAAGTATCTGATGGACTGTAGAAGAGTATAGGTTGACTGGCTCCTAATAAAATTGGAGAAGCCAGAAAGTTAGCCTGAGGTTTGGTATGTCTGTATGAATCATGCCCATTGGGTGACAAAGGAGATCGGATCCAGAATCCATGGTTGGTGGAGTAAGTGAGGCCAAAGGAAGGGAAACCAAATCTTTCGAGGCCAGAAAGGTGCAATAAGGATAACGTTCCTCTTACATGACAGCTTTCTGCAGAAACTTCAATATTAGTGGGATTGGTGGGTAGACTTAAAGAAGGCCAGGCAGTCAGTTGTAATGTAGAGCATCCCTCGGTGACTCCCCCTGTGGGGGGGGGGGGCAGGGCAAAGTAGCTGCTGCACTTGTTGTCTAGGACAGAAGCAAAAGGAATGCAGCAAGGCTGGCCCCACTGACAAAAACATCATATCCTCCACATTTTAGTTGAGAGAGCATTCATGAGGTAGAAAAAAATGCAGCTGTTCAGTTTGTCTGCTATCACAATGGACTTCCCCAGAATGTGTGCTGCTATGAGAAATCGATTGGATGAGATCACCCGTAACCATACTCTGAGTACTTCCTGACACAAAGGGTAAGATTTGGTTCCTCCCTGTTTGTTGATTTACAAATCTACTTACATATTGTCCATTTGAATTGCAATCATCCCCAAGGGGAGAGCTTCTTGAAAGGCCTGCAATGCTGAAAGCACCGCTCTCATCTCTAGAACACTGATATGCAAATTGGCCCCTTTGGGGGACCAAGTGCCTTGGACTGTCTTTACGACCTAATGCCCTCCCCAGCTGGGAAGCATCCATGGTCACTATGGCCTTGGGGTGAGGGGGAATGAACAGATGGCCTTGTAGGACCTGTTCTGATTGAATCCACCACCTGAGATCTCTCTTGCAAATCTGTGTAATATGTATTATGGTTGACATTGGTTGGTAAAGTATTGGCCACTGTGTGGCTAGCATCCATTGTAGAATTCTCATGTAAAACCTGGCTAAAGGTACTAGAGTTATTGCCACTGCCACTGATCCTAGAGCTTGAAGAACCAAGCAGCCAGAAACTTTGGTACTGCAGATTATTTTCCTGGCCTGTGTTCTTAAGGTCTGAACTCTTAGAGAAGAAAGGGAAAAGGGTATTGCATAACCTCTTGGAAATGATCCTCTGCACTCATGTATCTGTTATCATCTCTAGCCAGGCTCTCTGGTGCAGGGATGATCGACCCCCGACTGTCTCCAGAAGGGGGACAATCAGGCACCCTTTCAGGAATGCTGGAAGGGTCTATCGAAAAAGGAATCTCTAAAACCTTGGTTCTGTGGGCCACCTCTGCTGCAAGGGCAGCATCTACCATTGGAGTGCCCCCCTCTACCCCTGGGGAGAACTTCCTCCACGTGTCTTGGAAAGGTCCCTGAGACTTTTTCAACCACATTTTGCCATTGTCTCATTAATTCCTGGAAAAGGCTCTTTTAGGCATGGAAAAATGTACACCCATGGCAGACAAGGTCTTTCTGTCCTTTTCACACCTGGATAAAGTATCCTTAACTTTGAAGCCAAACAAAGACATTCTATCACAGGGGGCATTGATGAACGAAGACTTGACGAGCTCCATAAAATCACATAAGTGCATCCAGGCATGTCTCCTTATGGAAACACCAGAAACTCCCTGCCCTTGAAGTTCTTTTATCACTGCAAAATTAACCTCATGGAAGAATTGGAGATTGATTGCAGGGTAGCGAACTGAGATGTAACAGATCCCTGTACCTCTTCAGAAACAGAGCCTGAAAGGGTATTACAGTTCCTTTACTAGGTCTTTCTGCAACCTAGTAAAATGTGCCAAATAGTTCACGGACCTGATGACAAAGGTTACTGAAGCAAAGACATGCTTCCCAAACCTGTCCATTGACTGAGACTCCTTGTTTGGAAGATGAACAATGGAGTTCTCTTCAGATAGTTCCTTTTTTGCGGCCACCTCCACCACAACCATGGCATCAACAGGCACTCCTTTTGTGCAAAACTGCCTGTCCCCTGGTACTGTTAAAATTTTGTCTGGTCTCCCTGGGATTGGTTCAGTGGTGTCTGGGGCATTCCATGCCCGCTATGAGATCAAATTTATGAGGTTATCAGCAGGCGGAATCACCTAAGAGGTTGGTGGGCCAGTACCAAACTCCTCCAGGAACACAGACTCCTCCAACGAAGGGTTGCTGACTTCCAGCCACCTCTCTGTTTCAGGACTTCAAGAATGTCTCCAAACTGGATATCTGATGTTGAGCGTGGGGGCCCTTCACCTTCATCAAAGTCTGTATCTTCAGTGATTGACTCCTTGGAAGAGTCTAAGTGCTTCCTCTTGCATGTTGTCTTCTTAGGGACCTCCTCAATGGGGTGCTCTGGGGTGGTATCAGAAGTGGTGGAAAGACCCTGCTGGGAAGCCTAGGGTTTCAGTATCTGTTGTCCCTGTGGAGAGAGTAGATGAGACTCTAAGCAAAGAAGTGAAAAGTCAGTAAACTGAGGGTCCAAGGGGAAGGGAACAGTCTTTGTCAAGGATGCTGACAAGGCTCTCTCCATCACCTCAAAGACAGATCCCCTCCCAGAAAGGAATATGACCCGGATCCATAAGGGCAAGCCTCTGGACCAAAGTCCCTCCCTGCTTTCAGAAGAATTCCCCAAAAGCTGAAGTCAGAGCCAAACAAACCCGCCCCAAGGTGCAGAGCTCGAATAACTTCTGTGTCAACTATGACACCAAGGACCCGAAAGGGCAGCTCTGGCTCAAAGAACTCTCTGGATCTGATGTTACTGAAGAGCTCAGAACAAGCTTCTGATCCGAGAATAAGGAAACTCTCGGATCTGATGCAAATGGATCCGGACAACTCAGATCCGGTATCTCCAAGACTGGGTATGAAGTCAGAAGTGGAACTTGCACACAGGGAGTGGTGGAAGGGCAGGTCGCCTGACCCAAAAAGGTAGGCACCGATGGAACAATTGACACCATACCTCTCAATCTGGAAGCATCAAAAATCTGGGCAAAGGCTCATGAAAAGTAGGTACAACTAGCCAAAAATCTGTATGCTGATCAACATAAAATTTGCATACATAATTATGTAACCCTGCCCACTCGAATGGAATTGTGGGATGCCAACAATCAAATGCAAATTGAAGAACAGACAAAATATTAAACACAAAATATAACCAGAACAACAGTGTTTTATTTATATTAACAATTGAAATTGTATCAAACTTTAAACTTATGTAAAAAAAAAAAATACAATTATTAGCTATGATGATTACTTATTAAAACACAATTGCTTATTAACCAAACATTTGCCATTTGGGACTTGGCATATGATTACCCCATTCTCTATAGCTTTTTGTAGGACATGTGGATCTGTACTGGTGGCTTACACAGTACATTACATTACCCAAATGTTTAGTCAGCTTGTCATGTTAAAACATTTTGCATCTAATCCTACAGCCTTTCAGAACCAGATATGCTACCTAACACATCAGCAGTTTTCTACATGCACTGAACTTAAAGCAACAAACATCTGGAAGTATTTTGATCTTCTGGTTCATCTTTAAATTATCTATCAGCCACAGTAAACCCACATAACATACTGAGATAACCTGACATAGCAAATGCACTTATTCTCAGGGAACAGACAGTGCTAAGTCACTGCAAAAATCTAGAGAGAAACCATCTAGAAAGCAGTGCTGCATAGAATAGCAGTTCATTAATTCCTGTCATAAATCTTACAGAGAGATTTAGAATGTGTGTGTATGGCTGGCAAATTGCAAAGTCTAACCCTTTATCCCTTATAAATCTGGTGGATGTGATTATTCTAAAGCATATGGATCTGCATAAATGCTACTTGCAATGGTAACATGCCTCCACAAGACATCTAGATTATTTTACACATGCAACATATAAATAAAAATGAAGTAAATACACGTTAAGAAGTATCTTAATTTTGAATTCAGTGCTCTATTGCAGAATGTTTCAGTTGCTTATTTCTATTTAACTGCATGATATTCTGAGGTAGGAAGGAAAAACACAGCAGCATGACTATTACTGTCTTAAGGTGAAGCCTTGCCCCATGGCAGATTTGGAAATAAGGTTTTTCTGCAGTCCATCATAAATGGGTGTATATGTGTGTGTGTGTGTGTGTGTGTGTGTATATATATATATATATATATATATATATATAATATATGTATATTGACACACACACACACGTATATATACTGGTCATACCTCAGTCTCAACCTCCTAGAGCAAGAAATCTGGACAAAGCTTAAAACTACAGGGGAACAAAGCCCAAAACATAAGGACAGTTTTTAAATATTGATGTCATAAACTTACTTAGAAAGTTACTGGAATGATAGGATTTGTGGACAGCTGAAATACTGTGTTTACAAACTGATAGCACAGGAGTTAATAGCACTGTCACTGAGATAATTTCCAAAATATATACTGTCTGCAAGTGCAAACAACTGTGTTGCAGAAATGATTCCCTGTTCTGTCTGCATGTCTGCATAATAAAAGGAACAGCCCAACAGATATTAGCTAATATTAATCACAAATCACACCCATAGTGATATCAACTTCAACTGTAGTAGTAGTACTCCCATATCGTTTTCTTTGCAGATAATGCATACACAGCACCATAGTTACTGCTCATACTTTGGCACCCATGTGATCAGCTATTTCCTCCAGTTTTGATAGGGATATAATACAACACCATACAAGAGAACAGAAAAGGATTTCTTTTCCCTAGTAACCACCTTGAGAAATGCCTTACCTCTGTAAAGGATAATAAACTTTTACGACACTATTAACCTACTGCTGAACCTGAAGAGAATTATTCAACAATATGGCCAAACAACTAACAGAATCCATCAGTTTTATTGCATCGTCTTTTTGAGAGATCAGATCATACAATGTTAAAGAGCTGACTAAGTGATTTTAAACTTTTGTTGCAAAAACATGATATTTAACATCGTCTGCATCTGGTATTTTTCTTCTTATCTCCCACATGCAGAAAAAAATATCCCAAATTTATTTATTTATTTTGCTTTATTTATGTTTTGATAATCGGCATATCCAGCTAAGGTATAGCGGCCTATTTTCAATAGAGTCAACTCATGCACCTGCTCCTGCCGCAAAGTGCGAACTCATTGCTAAAATCAATATTTTACTTTAGTTTGCATTGCTAGACTATTGGCACTTGGCAGACACAGCTTCTATTAGGCAAGGCAATAAGGCATGTTTTTTTTTTTTTTGCTTACCTGGAGACAGAGGAGGTGGTGGCCGAGCTGCTAGAGAAGGTAAATTCCTGAATCCTGGCTGGGACTGGGAGTGCATGCGGAACACGGGTGGACACTGGGGGGACCGGACAGACTCTACACCATAGAACTTTAACTATGTTATGTACTTAGCAGAACTTCAAGTGAAATTAAATTGTAAACAGTGAAACACTGACCAGCTCTGCAAACTCCTCTCACTACTGTAGTGCGTGGCTGGTGCTGCTAATACTATTCAATTTCCTTCCCTTCAAATCCAAATTTCTAAACAGGCAGGCAGTCTGCCTCATTAAGTTGACATCAAGCAGATCTCTGCACGTTGATGACGTTTGCAGGATATGCTGGTGATGTGTGATGATGTCGGCAGCAACTTCTAATTGTAAATAATAAAAAACATTGAAAAGAATTGGGAATTGAAGGGGCCACTCAGGAATTCGTGGCACCCCATTATTCTGCCCTCAAAACCAGTAAATACTGAGGAATTTGGTACAGTTGAGAGGTATGCTTGACACGATCTGTGCAGACAGAATCCTTCTCACTAACCTCTCCACATCATCTTCTATAAAACTCCTGGAAGAGCGAGTGGACATGAGGGAAGGAGACCTAGGTCTCTCCAAAAATAGAGAAGGGACTCTAGATGGAACAGGCTGCACTGAGGGGGAGTATCTGGTCCTTGGAAGGGGTATGGAATGAGCTGAGATCTAATGTTTTTGGTGTCAGATCCTAAGTCTGATCCAATAGATGCCTAGGTCTCTTAAGCTTCAAATCCGATTGTGAAGTCAGATCCAACAGCTATTTTGTCAGGAGTGTTGGATCCAAGTGTGATGTCAGATCCTGCAACTTTGTCATTTCCTTTTTAGGATCCGAAGAGTCAGCTGGATCTGAAAGAGGTCTTTTCATAGATTTCCCAGATGATTCTGTAGAAGCTGTAGAAGTACTGGGAGACATGGTCTTTTTATTTTTCTCAGGGGAAAGATCCAGATACGGCCTCAGAAAAGGAATATGGAAGAAACCCTTTAAGAATTAATTTATTTTTCCGCTCCACAAGAGCTCTAGGGTTGAAAGAGTGGCAAATGGAGCAGTCCTCATGGAGGTGATGAGGTCTTAAGCAGTAAACACATAAGGAATGTGTATGTGAAAGCAATATTTTATGACTGCATTTGGTACACTTCTTGAAACCACCCAGTTTCTCTGCCACCCTGACACTGTGAAAGGTAAAAGAAATACCGCAGAAAAGTATTTATAAAGTTTTTTTTTTCTTTTTTTTTTTTTTTTAAGAGGAAAGGAAAAGGCTACCAACAACAGTATTCACAGAGGGAAATACACTGAAAAGTGTGAGACAGGGAAGAGTGCTAACAGTAGTTTGAAAAAAGTACCCTAGTACGAAAAAAAGTGAGGTTTTAGACAACAAAAGTGTAATACAACACAGCAATTAGACTACAGGGATAGAAAACAATTTTTTTTTAAAGAGAAATAACAGTTAACGTATTTCAATTATGAGGAGTCGCTTGAGAGCACTGAAAAAACACGTCTTTCACTGGAAGCGGCAAAAGAGATCTGAGATGCTTGGAGTTGGTGCATTGTGGGTAAGGGAGTAGCTTGAGAGTTTTCTGGTTGCCATGGGTATTTGAAATAGCTGAGTCAGATCCAAAGGTTCGGACCCCAATCCATAAGTTGAGGTCAGAAAGAAAACTGACATTATCAGATCAATCAGTTAAATGACAAGCAAACAAAACATAACAGTTGGGTCAGTGCAGTTTATTTTCCATGTTCATTCCCAGGTTTTGGCTCCAAAAATGTGTAAAAGTACATATGAGCACTGCATCTGTGCTAGCAAGCAAGCAAAGCACAATGGTTGGGGTCAGCACAGTTTATTTTCCATGTAATTGACAATGATTGCAGACTCAAGGTATTTATACTTTCTTAAAAGATGTAGTTCTGCCTTTCTATTTTACATAATGCTGTCATAAACAAAATAATTTATCTTTTCTTCTTTGAATGGGAAGAGTGCATTACAACACTGTGTCCTAATCTGGTCATGCAGTTATTTTCAAAAATGCCGCTGAGACAATTTATTTTGTAAAGGGCACAGACACAAGCATTTCTCGCTCAGATTTTATCATGACATTATCAGTTCTCTAATCTTTCTAATATGCCAAGAATATTCATTATTATTACAGCTACATTTGATATCTGTGTTGCTATTATTATTCAATGGTTAAAAATAATGAAAGTTTGCAACATACAAAGTAATACAAAAGTTTAATAAAAAGAACTTCATATAATCAAGTCTGCAGTACAGCATATGTATGCTAGACACATCAGTTGCTGTCCTTCATTCTATAGACAACATATGAAGTAAAACCAATATACATTTTCTTATCCTTTGAAGTTTGTAAACAAATATGTACATTTTAAAGACTGTGTTTATATTTTATTTTTACCCACGTTTTAAGAATGTTCCTGATGTAGAAAGAAAATTATTGATTAATACGTGTTTATGAAACTTCTAATAGAAGAGCCATTCCCTGTTGCTACAATACATCAAATCATGTATCAGTGCGTGACCCTTTCATGCTAATTGTATCCTAGCACCAGGCTGGACTGACAGTTGTAAGAGCTGCTGCGAAAACGTATAGCTAATTTACGACTTTTAGAGGAATTAATTCCAATCAATGCAAATATTCACTTATATTGATAATTATGGTTTGATAGAGAGAGGAGAATAGAAGAGATCCTTTAAACTAGACATTTTCTTGCAGTTTTTTTTATTTATTTTTTTAACTTCTGTCATGTTTTCCAGCCACTGACATTCATATAAAAGATTGTTCACACATTGCGCGGACATGATTTTGTAAGCTGATGTCTCAAATTTGCTTGAGATTCCAACACTATAACACTTACCATAACTATAGAGCCAGCTACAATGTTGTGATTTGTGCTCCTCTACTGTGGGTACTACAGCTTCAGTTCACAGTCTCTTTGACACTGAGGCACACTTTCCTAAGCTCCAGCAGCTCTACAGTCCACAATCCATTGCTCCACACCTTCCTCTCTAGATCAGAGTAGGCTATTCTGAGCATCCACAACATTCTCACAAACAACCAATTCTGTACTTCCATCTGTCAGGCTGAGGGAAGGTGGACAGTAAGTAGAGAAGACAATGAACCATTGCAATACAGCTCTCTCACTATAGAAAGTACATAACTTTTACATCTGTTATGTACTGGTTCATCCTCTTCTATTGTCATAGGACAGGGTCAACAGCAACCAATCCAAGTGGTCTCAGGAAAGAAACCTAGGATGATGGCAGTTTCACATGCTGAATGAGACTTTGGAGTTTCATCTAATTTATAGTGTTTTCCAAAGGTGTCCAGTAATGCTCATTTAGCAGATAAATATCATCTATGGCAACATTATGAAAGAAGGCCTGATACGTGGCTATGCTCTGGCAGAATGCACTTTAGCTTCACTTGTCATACTTTGTGTATACAGACATTTAATGGTCAAATAACCATCACGTCAATGCTGGTTCTGAAACTTCTGTACAAAGTCTGTTGGCAGCAAAGGGTACAAACCACAGCAATTCTTTTCCAAAATCCTTGGTATAGTAAAGTTAAAATCACAGATGTCCAAGCAATGGAGAAGAAAAATCCTCCTCTTTTGAATAGTTTTGGAAGAAAAAGGGCAGAGTAACCACCTAAAGTATAAAGGAGAAGTTAGTACACAGTATTACCCTATCCTTATGAAACAGTATATGAGGGAAGATAAAGCTCAAGGCCTGAAATTTTATACATGGCCAATGTAATACACACTAGAAAGACTTTCCTAGGAGGAGGACTTTAATGTTGCTTGAGAGACCTTTTCAAAGGAGGACTTAGTCATCTGCTCCAAAATAAAACTAAGATCTCACTGAGTAATAGATTATTTTATCAGCTGTCTAAGGAGAAAGATTCCCTTGAGAAATATTTAATGAAAGCTAAGAATAAATTTTGGTATCCCAAATGAAACCCAGCATGTTTATATTTTAGACCACACACTGCTTAAGTAGTCTTCCTTACTGTGAGACACTTTGTTTAGACTTTAGCTCTGTGCCTAATTAATTTGTACTGAATTGAATGAGCTAAGATCTCACTGAAAGTCTGCCTGTGTATCCAATGCTACTGCAGCAGTGTCCACCACACTACATGGACCTGTGATGAAATAGATATGCTGGTCTGCCTTTTCTCTGAACATGAGATATGCTTTAGCCTCCCAACTTTTTATCAGTGCAATCTGAATATTCATGGTCTAAACAAAATATAGAGAAAACTGTTTGAAGCCTACTGATACCTGATTCTCCAAGTGTTGAACAAACCGTTACTATCTGAATAAATTAATGAATCATTTCTGTTTAAGTATGACAGCGATTTAGTACATCTGTACTAGCTAGCCCTCCACTTAGGATAAAATCTTCACCTACTATTGAATGAATTTGTAATTTAACCTTAAATAACTGCCATCCCATCTAACTCTAATATTTTTTTTTGTTTTGTTTATAAATGCTACTAAGTTAAACATTGTTACAGCTTGCAGACAAACATTTTGCTACAATGCTCTGCTGAACTCCAGATATATTGCATTCAATGGTTTTGTGTTGCTTCACTTCTTTATCAGGCTCAACTACCTCTTAAATTCTTCTACTTAATATCCTGTCTTCTCCATTTTTTACCCTTACCCCCCTTAACTGAAACTTATTTTTTTTTCTCTTTTTTAGCACAGTTTAACTTTACACTCTCCAACACGATGGCTGTACATGACGGCTTCAAAAATCACCAAATTGCAAGAAAGTGTCCCCATTTGGCTATTCACTCCAGTACTGCCAAATGCATGTTCTCATCCAACTGAAACACATTTTTTCATGGGATAAACTTAACTATGTAAAACAGAGTGCTTACACAGCAGTGTACACACCACCCAGGATGCAATAAAGCTAGGTTCCCCTTCCGTCCTCCTGCTAGTGTATCCAAAAAGTCTACTTTAGTACAAGTCTATGACACTAAGTATACCTTGATCAGTCATGCCTATGCACTGACCTGATTATCTTGCCTTTTTACTGATATTTTTTTTTCTCCCTCTTTTGGTGCAACCCACTCCACTCCCCTACCCTACCCCCAATTACCACCTTCCCCAACATACACTAAATTTATACTCTAATCAGACCAATCCATGCCCTCCAGACCCTATACTAAACCACCAATCATATATCACCCCACTTACTAAATCCTCCTCCTCTTGTTCAAAAATTTCACTCCATAACACCTCCATTTTCTTAAATCTAAATCATCCCAACTCTTACTATCATCTCTCCACCATCCACTACCTAACCTGTCTTCTTCATGTTCAAAACCTTCTATCTAATCTCATTTTTTACTACCTAGCATCTCTCCTCTCCACATACTACCTCCTGCCTCTAACATTCACTCCACCAACACATACCTAAATACCTAAATACACTACTCACCTTCTTACCTAGCCACCTCTCCCACCTTACCGTCTAGCAGAAATGAACTCTATTTCACCTCAGCTCCATACTATAACCTGCTTAGTCTATCCCATCACTACTACCTCTAACACCTCTTAGCAGCTTACCTACTTTTCTCCCCATCTCTCTTCTCTTACCCCCTCCCAACATACTTGCTCTCTTCTCACAAATTGATACTCATCTACACCCCACTGTTTTTCTTCTTATACTCTCACACTTGACCTCTTTACATACAACACTTTCTTCCAGGAATATCACATCTACCCTAACTGAACCACCATCCAAGTCACCAACTCCACACTCCTTTGAAATTAACCCTTCTCTATTCATCTACACTAACCCTCCCATTCTCAAAGTCAAACTAGTCCTTTATCCATCTCACACCCTAAAAAACAGACCCAAATATCTAACCTCATGCAGATCTCCAAAAGGTTATTCCTATCAGGAGACATACACCCAAACCTAGGCCCCCTCAGTATATCCTTTCCTGTCACTTTCCCACCACCCCATGGCCCAATGGTTAAGGTGTTTGTCTCCCATTGAGAAGGTGCCAGGTTTAATCCTCACATCTGGTAAGAGCTTTAGTTGGATGGAGCAGTAGTGTAGTGACAGCATTGTTGTCTCACTGCAAGAGGATCTCCAGTTTGATTCTCAGCTGGAGTGCCTTCTGTGCAGAGTCTGCATGTCCTCCCTGCATTCATGTGGGTTTTCTTTGGGTACTCCCGTTTCCTCCCACATTACAAAGACATGCATCTGGAACATTTCTTCCTGGGCCTCCACTGAAAATTGGCTTTGTTCCAAGTTGGACTTTCCCAGTAAACTCCTCCTCTCAAACTCTTAACAATATACTCCCTGAACATAGACAGCATTCTCAACAAAGTTGCAGAATTCCACTCATGGATTGCCCAACACTCCCCTGACATAGTAACTCTAACTGAAACATGGCTTAAACTCCACATCTCTGACAATCAAGTCATTCCCCCATATTCAACATCCTCAGCCTCGTCAGGAACCACAAAAAAGGTGGAGTAGCTATACTCTATCCTAACCAACTTAACTTCTCCCCTGTCAACTTCTCCCTCCCCAGCTTTAATCCAGCTGAACTTGTAATAGCCAACTGCAAAATAATAACCCCAAAACACTACCTGACTCCATAAGTGATCACTCTCTCATCTGCATCCAAAGATACACCCTACCGCACTGTAAAATTACAAAGACCATTACAGTCTCTCTAACTTTGATGCAGATATATTCAATAAGATTCTCTCCTCCATAAACTGGTCTGCTCCACCTACCCCTTGAGAAAGCAGTGCAGAAATTCAACACTATATTCCTTGAAGCTCTCAACTCCCTAGCTCCCCCTAGGAAAGTTAGAATAAAATCCAAAGGTGCACCATGGCTAACAAACTCCACTCGCTCTCTAATGCTAGAAAGAGACAACGCTTGGAAAAACTGGCTAAAATTCAAAACTCAGACTCACCTCCAAAACTACAAACATCTCTGTAACCTCATTAAAAAGAAGGTAAACACCGACAAGAAAAATTTCTATAAAAACCCACTATCTAGCCACCACAAAAATCCCCAAATACTTTTTAATAGTATAAATAAAATTCTACACCCTGGAAGCACTAGTTCTCCTAACCCCTGTCCAAACAACTATCCTCTGGAAATTGCCTCCATTCTAACTCTTACTTTACTGACTCCATCACTAAATTATCTCACAAAAGCTACACCACCAACTTCCCCCATCCCCCCTTCAGCTACTCAAACAACTACCTTCTCACTCAAATCAATCCCACTTCCTACATAAAATCTCTTCTCAGCAAATTTAAGCCATGCTCTCCCTCAGCAGACAAACCTATCCCCTCACTTCCTAAAACTTGCCGCTAGCTCATTAGCCCATCCTAATCAACCAATCTATTCAAGAATCTTCTGTCCCCTCAGTCTGGAAGCAATTTTATACTATACCCATCCACAAGAGAAGGAACTCCACTAACCTCTCAAACTTCAGCCCAATAGCTATTCTATCTCCTCTCTTTAAGTTACTAGAAAAATGCATTCATAAGCAACTACTGGACTACCCCCTGCAGAAAAATCTACTTACACCCACTCAGCATGGCTTTCACCCTAACCACAGCACTACCACTCTTCTAACTTCCTTTACCCAAACTATCACACAATCCAGAGACAACAACAAACACATCTCCTGTCTATTCCTATACCTTTCCAAAGACTTTCACATTGTTACCCACCCTGTGCTCCTTACCAAACTGGCAGATTCTCTAACTACTTCTCCAACAGGCAGCAATCTGTCAAATGGCTCTCTTCCTTTTCCTTTCTCCTTGACAACACTGGTGTATCACAAGGATCCATTCGTGAACCACTACTATTCAACATTTTCACCAACTGTCTTCATACCTCCTCCCCTCACACTACCTTCATACAATATGTGGACAACTTGACTATCATCTCTACATCTGACAACCTCTCGGACCACCACTCACCTACTCAAACCTCCTTTCACTCTGTTGAAAATTAGCTAACAATCAACTAATACTCAACCCTAAAAAAAAAAAAAAAAAAAAAAAAAGAAACTTCTCTTATTTCTGCCCAGTCTCTGTCCCATCATAAAACATCATTTACCATCACTTCACTAAACAACACTGTCATAAATGTCGAAACACACAAGAAGCTACTAGGTGCAATCATAGACAACCAACTTAAATTTGATCCACATGTACTTAACTGTATTAAGAAAACACATCAAAAACCTGGACTGCTTTACAAAAATAAAAAATACCTCACAAATGACTCAAGACTTTCTCTTGCCTATGCCTATCTTCTTCCCACCCTCCTCTATGCCTCCCCAATCCTGACCAACCTACAATCCACAATACAGGTCAAGCTTGAACTAACCTACAATAAAGTTGCCGTGTTCATTGCTAACCAACTCTAAAACTCACACCACTGCCTTTCTCTACTAACACTACACTGGCTAGAATTACCCATCTACTTTTACTCCCCCAACTGTCCCTTATTCACTCCATTCTGAACAAACCCTCCTTCTGCCTTGCCATCTCTTCCCTCGTATCCTATTATACCATGTCCCACTCTCTTAGGAGCTCTGATCGGTTTCTCTTAGCAATCCATAAAATAAAAAAAGCAACAGGACAACACTTATATAGCTACTCAGTCGCCCTAGCCTGGAACAAACTCCTACTGAACTTTAGAAATATGCCCCACACTCATATCTTCAAAAAATCTTAAAAGAAAACCTATAAAACTTCTGGATATGTTCCTGCTAAAAGCCCAGCTTTAAACCTTCCATCTACTAACTGCTTCTGCCTACCAACTACTTCTTCCTGTTCTTATCATCTTAGCTCCTCCACTCTACCTCCCCTGAATACTGACCCACACTTCTCTACCTTCTCTCTCATTCTTGTTTCTTCCTGTTACTACCTTTGTCATATCCCTCAATGCGTACTTTGTACCACCTCATATTTTACTACATAGCTTTAATGTCTTTTGCTATGCAATTAATCAAACTTGTAAGGTGTAAACTATGTATTTGAACTACCTCATATTGAACTACACAGTTCTAATGAACTTTGTTATGAGCTTAATCAAAATTAAATTGTAAGGTAGTATGTAATCACAATTTCCTGTAATTGCTGTTATCTTCTGTTTTCAACTGTTTTTTGGAATGTTTTTTAATTCATTATGTTAGTATCTTCTGTATGGAGCTTTTCCTCCCAGGCCTCCACTGTGGTTGATGAGGAATGACTCCATGGAAATGAGGAATGTCTTCCCACTGCCATCTGTAACTTTGATGAATGATTTTCAGAACCCATTTGTCTGAAACAATCTACTGCCAAAGAGAAAAATGGTAATTCAGACTTTCTGAAAGAAAAAAAGTGGCCAGGGTGGGAAGGGGTCACAAGGTCTCTTGAATAGTTATTCAGACGTGTTGGACTGTCTGTCCTTGGTTTAGGGAAGTTCCAGATCTCTTTCAAAACCCCCTTGCCACTTCTGAAATGTCTGTTTACTTGAATTTTGTTGAGACAGTTTATTCTGTTTTTTTTTTTTTTTGCCAAAGTGGATGAGCAGATCCTTTGGGCAATTTGAATAAGGAGAACTGAAAAATCCCTGCATCAGCTTGCCCCTTTCATCACACTTTTTGATCACCTATGCAATGGAGGGGCTAAAAACTAAATCTTTGTCCAAGGGAGAATTTAAAAAACTCATTTTCAGCAAGCTGGGGGTTCTGAGAATGCAGCCATGCAAACCTTAAAACAGTACCAGTGGCCATAGTCCTAGAAGAAGTATGAAGAGAGGCATGCACAAACTGCAAACAATGCGTACTGACCTGTGCAATAGAAGAAACTAAGTTATTTAAAGCAGATTTTTCCTCACAAAAAGAAACTGCAGATAAATCATTCCTCATACTTTCACAATTTGTCAGAACAAACTTTAACATAAGCTTGACAATTCAAAATTCTGAAAATCAAAGTTGCAGCAGTATACACTTTTTTCCCCATACCTACCAATAACCTTTCCATTTTTTATCAGAAACAGTAGGATTTGAATTAGCTAAGTACTTAGTAGCAGTGGGATCAACTAAAATTATAGCTGCTGGGTCAGGTTTGGAAATAGTTTATAAAAATTTAAAAGACTGAGGAACTTTATACATCCTATCTGCCTTTTTAGGGACAGCCATCTTATTATCAGGAAAAATGCAGACAGTAACAAACACATATCCTTCTAAAGCAGGCAGAACACGAGGGATAGGTGTGGGTACTGAAAAATCCTTCTGTAACAATTCAAAGCATTTTCTGATGGACAGAGAAACTTTTCACAGTATTCAACTACTAAAAACACTGGCACATTCTAGCTATAGTTTCAGAAAAAGAGAAACCCTAACATGAAAAATCAGACATTGTGCTTTCCTCTGAGTCTGACTTAGAAATCTGTGAAAAAAAGGTATCCCTCCCTGCATCTTCCTGTTCAGATTCAGAATCTTGAATCACTTCAGGAAAAGATTATCCCTTTTTTTCCACCAGAAACTACTTTAAGAGAAGGACCAATAGCCTGAATTAAACCCTGAGCCAAACCCAGTACACAGCTTCTATCCAAATAAATTTGAGGAGGTATAGAAACATGCTTGCTTTTCTGTTTCTTTTTAACAGGAAAATGGGGCCAAGCATGTTACTAATGGCAGCAGCTGCTTCTCCAGAGATGGGCACAGCATTCTGACATGACAGTACCCGCTCCCAGATCCAACAAGAGTATGTGGCTTACCTCTGGTCCACAGTGGCTTGTAGGTGCTACACCAGTGGCATCCAGGTAAAAGATGAATGGTCTGAGATCCAGCAAATGGCCACAGCAAACTCACCCACCTGTGGCTAAGACGAATCATTAGTCTACTGTAGTGGCAAAGACTGTTTGCTTAACTTTTTCTTTTTGTGGATGGAAGAAGGACTGTGGAGCCAACAGTCTTTCAAGTCTGTCAAGCCACAAATGGCTCCTCTTTCCCAGGAAGACAAGCAGTTAACAGTTAGTGCTGTTAACACTACCACTCTACCAAAGTTACGTTTTTGACAAAAAAAAAAGGAAGGAAAAAAAAACACTATGTCAGTCCCACAAATGAAATCTAAACACAATTTCTCCACAGAAAAAGGTTTCAGTCACTTTGCACTACCATTTAAAATTATGTTACAGTCTTGAGATACTCTGTTTAAACACACCATTCCTAGCTTTAAAATAACTTTCATGAAGAGGAAAGTACTAAAACTTCAACAACTTAAGCATAAAATTATTCCCCCAGGGGAACTTATCTATCCAGCAAAGGAAAGCAAGAACCAACTGCTGATCCTTAAAAGTCTCAGAGAAGCATACTCTTCAGCAGCAGGGAAGCTCTGAAGGGCTTTTCATCCAATTTGTCTTTTAGTCAACTCAGCTCTATCTGCTTGGTTTGGGCATATGGAAGGTGCCCTGAAGCTTTGAAAGCTGGTTGGCTGTTATATCCTTGGCAGGATATAATCCATATAGCTAATGCTACTGTAGCAGTGATCAATTTGATTAAAATCTGACCTCTACATCAGATAAGCTGACGCCATCCTAGGGACCGATTTCTTGGCCTCAGGCTGTGTGAGAGACACCAATTTGGTTGTTGCTGGTGCCAGCATGGAGCAGGACAGCCTTGATCTAAATGGCAGCAGAACTTGGACCAATAACGAGACAGTAGGAGGACTTGGCAAAGCACTCTCCTGATCCAATCTAATAAAAACTGGGATGGGAGGTGTTCCAAATCCAACTGAGTCTACAGCATGACACTAGAGAGCCCAATATAGTCCTTGCCGTAGCTCATGTCCTTAAACAATATCGAAGAGGAAACATACCTGACAGTAGGGGGTCTAGAATGGAAAGTCCAGGTATGATCTTTTTACTTAGTTATTTATATTTTTTTACAAGAGATTTTTTTTTACAAGAGAAGATTCTATCCCATCCATGACAGTGCCCCCTCAGGCCAAAGGAGAGAGAAACATTGACAACTCTAACTGAGGTGCTTCAGACATTGGGTTTCTATGTATTTGAGGAGGAAAGTCTGCTTCAGAGGGTTTTAGGGGTGAACTGTTGGCCAGCTCTACAACTTCTGATATCATGCTCAGCACCTAAAAAAAAAGACATTAGGAGTGGGGGTCTTTATAAGGAATCAGATTACTATAGTCCCTCTCTTAGCTGATATAAACAAATCATATGTATAAAAAGGAAGAATAAAGAAGGTTCCCCAACATGGCACTTATCTGAATAGGTATAGGCAATGGTAGTGGCAATGACAACATGGTGTTCAGACCGACAGGAATAAAGGTCTTGCATTCGGACTGGTGGCAAGATAATCTGATTATCTCACACTCATACATCCACGTATGCACTCCTACACCTATGGGTGAGGTCATTCAGCAGACATAGTTGTATCAGGAAGGTTTTGCCTTTGGTATGCCAGCTGGACATCGGGTTACCTTGGGCAGGATACCACATCAGTACTAAAAATAGTGTAAAAGTGATCCAAGAAAGGGTATTGACAATGACTGTATTTTGCCATGATACGAGTCTGTACAAGAAATGTCAACAGTTTATAAGTTTGACAAAAATGTAAAAAAAATATATCAGCTATCATGTTTAATAGGTGGTCTAAACAATATGATTTAAGTCTGAGAGTAAAATATTAAACTACTATAGCTATGGGTGAACATTTATCTTATTTAATGGAAATGCATGAGTTTGCAGATTAAAAAAAGTTCTATATTTCCACATTTTTATCCTCTGTCACTAAGTCAGGAACTAAAGTGGTAAACCCTTTATAATCTGGTATTAAATCCAGCGTATGGTATTTTCCCAGCTACTATATACTTTCCATGTAATACATCATGGTACATGCACAGTACAATGAAAAGCAATCCAGTTCAGAGCACTATATCTTAATCATTTACAGCCCATTCTTTATGTAAATGTGAAGAGACTCAGCTTATTTTTCTTTCACAGATGTACAGTAGCATTCTGACACTACTCAGAACAAGGCCAATGATAGTGCCATGTGTAGCAGTAAAAGACTGTTCATTATATGACTACCTATGCATCTATGGTACACCAAGCCCTGACTTGATATACTTTTATTTTTTTCTGCTAGAAGTTTGAGTAGCTACAAGAAAACAGAAATGTGAAAGTTTCACCTGGTACATATGAATAATGTTTGACCCATGATAGGTGGCATTGTACAGCATCTGATCTGTCCACTTCACTTGGACAATGTCTCCAACTGCAGGTGGTCCCAGCAACAAACAGTTTCTGCTCTGTTAGAGACAAATAAATCTTTGTATGACAAATTATAGGCCACTGAGAGAAAACAACACATACCAACAAATATACAACCTACCGAAGAATTATAATTTAGCTACAACCAAGAAACAGTTCAACTGTATTTAATGAGTAGTAGAGTGGATGTTATAATTATCAACCAATTATCTTCACTTTCTAAGAAAGAAGCATGAATATACTTATGTTTTTTTAACCAACATGCATTCTACATAGCTGCCATGAAAAAAATAACGAAATAAATATGTACACAGCATAAATACCACAATGAAAGTTTGCCTTGTTATTTTGTTTTTCCTCCTCATGGTATACAAAGAAATGCAGTGCATATGAAATTAGTATAGCATGAATGTACAAGACAGTTTTTTTCCTTAAAATACTAAGTCATATTAATATAACTGTTCCATACGTCCCAAATACTATTGTAAAATCCAAATGGATACCAAATATCTAATGCAATTGTGCAGCTATTTGGAAGTTGTGATGTACAGATCCAAACATAACTCTAAATAGGGATACTAGAAATTGTTTCATTTTGCATGTAGCAGTGGACTGTGAGTGGACAGGGCTTTTTGCCTGGAGTATAGCAAAATAAATATTCAGAAAGATCTATGTTCAACAGTGACAACAATCGTATAAGTATCTTTAACAACATCACAGCCTTTTATGCATAAGTATTATAAATACAAGTAAAAGTTTTTGCATAAATATCACCCGATAGGTCAGACTGGTAGAGGAAAAAAAATACAGAAGTCATTTCAGAGGAGCATTTCTGTTTTATTTGTTTTAAACATAGTATTTTTTTTCTGTGTGTTCTGAATTAAAAAAATAGTAAACATGGCCATATCTGGAAAATGAAAGGTTTTAAATTCTTTAAATGCTTATTCTCCTTGTAAACAGGTGTCAGTTATGATATACTTTTAAAGTGATGTCGTTTCCCTTAGGAAGAAGACATTATTTCTGCAAACTGACCAAGTCGCTCATATTTCTGACATCCTTAAGTGTCCTTGTTATAACTAGCATTATTAATTAATTTGATTCATTAACTTACTCTCTCAGTCTTATTACGCATCAGTGGTATTTAATTCTTCATCATCTCCTCTTATGGGTACTTGGTGTTATAATGTCGGTCATGTCCTCAATGTAGCTCAGAGTCAATTGTAGTAAATTGTTTCTGGCTGCTGTCCAGAAAAATATGCAGCACACTCAACTGTATTCTATTTTTTGCTTTGTAATTTCTCTGTTTCTGACTTGCAGTATCTCCTTGGTTGACTGTTTGAATTTGTGTTTGTCTGTCTTCAGTACGGAAAACTTTCAGAAATGTGGTACATAGATGACTTAAAATTAGTCCCACCAATTAGAACAGTACCACTGCTTGATGTGGGTGTTGTATCAACAATTCCCCTTAGTAACTGCCAAATGACCCACTAGATAAGTGAAGGTGGCTTTGGTTTGATTTCTATGAAAACCCCAAAGCTAAATACAGGATAAACACACCAGAATTATAAGCAGTCTAAATAGCAAATTTGTACAATGGAAACAGATATATTTTCTGAGAGCTGGTCTCACTGTCATCTGATGACAAATACAATTAATATTCAGAATAGCTTTATAACAGTCATTTTTTTCTATGAAGGGACAACTGTTCAAAATTCCAACACCCTTAACTGTGTGCCCTGGAATAGCAAGACGAAATGATCAAAACAGTCTTACAACATTAAAGTCTGAGAATATTCCCCATTTCTGAGATATGGCAATCTTGGAGATGCAATATACAAGTTTGGGGAGTGTGGGAGGGCTGCCTCTGGAAAACACAACTTTAAAGGGAGAACAGCAATGTTCAACACTTGTTTTCCTGCATTTTTTACTATTTTTTTATGTAATTCCAGGACTCTCAGTTTTGACTCTCCAAATCACGACAGGGAACTCCTCAGAATCACTATCCTGTAACAGCCTGTATTTATGAATGTATTCAGAAATTATATAACTAGAAATTATCTAAAGCTTGCTTTCTTTATTTTAGTAGAAAAAGTTTGTGTAAAACACTGCATACCAGTACTGCTTTCACTACTGAAAACAGATTCATGAACTGTAAAGCTCAGAATATTTGATGTGGGAGATACTGTGAAAGAAGCTGCATTTGTGTTTTTTAAACAAATTCCACTGCATAAACAAACTGAGATTATCACCTAACATAAAAGAAAAGCACAACATTTTTGTTTCTAGATGTGCGGGGAAGGGAAGGGTGAGAACTGTACCGACATCATTAGAATAACTGAGACCCTACTTTTTTTTCCTACTAATTTAGATTTGTAACCTTCTTTGCTGATAAAAGTGGTGCAGGAAGCTCCTTTCCTATTAAAACTAAGATGGTGATGTGCATATTTCTCTAAAAAAAATTCTTCTTTTCTTTCTTTTTTTGACTAAACAATGTTACCAGCAGAAAGGCCAATAAAAGTCTTGTGACACTGGATCATTCAGTGATTGATTTTGGCATCCTATTTAACGGATGCTTTAAGCCATGCAGCTTCCCTCAAAATTAACCACATCACAGCTATCCTTGCTCTAGTATTTACAGACTCAACACGGCAGCAAGCATATTTCAGTATATGAACTCCAGATGTCCTTACATTCACTACTGCAGTATTCTTAACAGATGGGATTCCCTGCCGTGCTAGCCCGAACATCTGGGCAGTCTACCAAAGACTACTTGTTGCTTTTAAAAGGTACACCAGATGTAACCCAAATGCTCCTTACGTAGGGTACGGCATAAAGGTGATGTTTAGGCCTACCATAATCAGAACTTCTTTGCCACCAGTCTGAATGTATCTTTTTACCATTGGTCTGTTTACCTGTATCCATTTACTGTCAGTTGAATGCATTTTCATCTTCCAGTGACTACCTACGCCTGTTTGCTGACTTCTTTTGCAGTTGCAGATAAGTGCCCCATTGGGGATTTTGTTTTTTCTTACTTTTTGTACTCCTTGGAGTTTTTGTCAAGGAGCTTCTCATGACCATGTCTTGTTCTATTTATCAGGTGTTCATTCCGAAAACCCTTTCCAAAAAACTTTCTTCCCTTTCCTTGTATCTTGAGAACCAGTGTCTTAAGCTTCTCACTAAAGATACAAATGAAGGAATCTCCCACCCTCAGTGTCACCTGTTAGGGAAAAAGGTGCGACAGGAATGTTCTGCTGTCCAGCCTCTGCCAGGTGTTTCTCCTGAGGCCATTAAAAACCTGGAGGCTCGCCTGGCTGTGCTGTCAGATTTCTCTGCCACGACTGTGTCAGAGGCTGGTGAGGGTCCGGCTGGCAGCACATCTAAAGAGGCTTTGCAGGTGTCCATCTCGGACATTCAGGGGGAACCACAGCTGATTTTTTCTGCAGAGCATAGGGGAGTTCCTCAGTTTTTGGTTGGGGAAGACGTTTCTACTGTGGTTCTCGGCTGTTGCCCTGGGTCTGAGCCATCTCAGCTTTCTGGGGGGGGGGGGGTCCCTTAAAGAAGAAACAAAAAAATAAACATGATTCTTCTGCTCCTAGGGATTCACAACATGAGTGGCAGGTCTTCACTCAGGGGCTATTTGATGCTTTAATGTCCCTAAAACCTCCTCATGGGGTTCCAGCTCCTGCTCCTTCTTGGTCCTCTACACCCTTAAAAGGCCTACAGAACAGGATTCTTCTGAGGAGGAGTCAGATTTGGATAATGAATCCCTGACTTATTCTACTCAAATTCCTTCTTTAGACTATGGGTGAGAGGAGGAGGACTCTATTAGTCCAGATGTTCCTTTTGAGGAAATTTTCTTTTGGGACACACTCTCTAGGATGACGTTTTTTGTTTTTTTTCTTAAGTGGGACTGTGATCATAACAGGTACTATGAGTTGCTCCAGTTGGATTCCCCTAAATCTGCAGCTATTCCTCCTGTTTTGGCTGCTTTGCTGGATGCTTTTTCCAATGCCTCTCATGTGCCTGATTCTCTGCCCGCTACTACCAAGAAGCCTGACAGGTTTTACAGGTTGCCTGGGGATTGTTCTTTCCTATAAAAAATGTCCTGCTGCTGAACCCTCTGTCGTGTCTGTAGCCTCTGATAAGCTGTCTCAATTGCTTCCTTTGCCAAGTTACTGCCTTCAGACAAGGATAGCAGAAGTATTGAAAGGTTGGGTAAGAACATTTAGACTTCTGCTAACCTAGCTTTTAGGGCTATTAATTGTCAGACTCATGTCTACATATGTGTTGGCTCTTCTTTCTCAGGCATGTCAACTTATTTCTGATTTTCCAGACTCTAAGGGTAAAACTTCTGTTTTGTCCTTGCTAGGGACTTCCTCTCAAGTCATTTGTCATTCTATTAAATGTAGTTATGATGCAACAAATGCCCCTTCTAGGGCTGCTGTTTTTGGTTCAGTGATGAGGAGGTATTCTTGGCTTAGGCTTCAACCTGTATCTGATACAGGTTGAAGACTAAGCCAAGAATAGATATTAAAGCAAAGTGGATGGATGCTCCTCTAGATTCTAAACTTTTGTTTGGGGAACCTGTTGCTGGTTTGTTTAAGTCCCTTCAGGATAAGGGTAAGGCCTTAAATGAGCTTAAACATGTGTTTGTTTCTCCTGTGCCTAAATTTCAGAGAAACTGCTCTGCTAAGCCTGCCTCTGTATGTAGGCAATCCTGCCCTTCTGTAAAATACATACATACAAATATTTCAAGCAGAGGTATTAATGCCCTTCTAGCATGCCAATATAGCAAAACACTTGTTCCCATAATAAGTGTCCAGGCTGTTCTTAAAAATATCTAAACTAGTATTTGCTTTAATATAAAGGTAAAAAGAGTGGCAAATGGACTTTGCCTGCTAAGGCTTCTCAGTTTTCAGGGACACCAAAGCTTTTCTTTCCGGACAAACCAGGTGTTGACTCTCTGTCTCTTTCCAGCCACATTCCTCTTTCTCTTTGCCTTTCTCTTTCTGTTTGGCTTTAGATCACTCAGGATTCTTGGGTTCTTTTAATCATTCCTCAGGGGTACTTCGTGGTGTGAAAATCCCATGTTCTTCAAACTCTCTTCACTCAGGGTACTATTCAAGAGGTGGCTGCATCCCAAAGTGGGAAATGATTCTACTCCAGTCTGTATCTAGTGCCCAGAAAATAGGACACTTGGAGACCTATTCTAGACCTCTCTCATCTAAACACTTTTCTAAAAGTGTCTTTCTTTTGGATGTTGTCCCTTTAGATTCTGTTTCCTCTCTTGCTCCCTCAGGCCTATATTGTGTTTCAGGATCTCAAGGATGCTTATCTCCATATTCCAATCCGTCCCCTTTTCACTAAGTGTTTGCATTTCTCTATTGCTTCCTGGCATTTTCAGTTCTCTGCTTTGCCCTTTGGCCTTTCTACTGCTCCACTGGTATTCACCAAATGCCTTGCTCCTGTGAGTGCTTTTTGCATGCTACAAGGGATCCAAATGTTTCCTTACTTAAGATGACCTGTTGATTCAGGTGTCCTCTCCAGAGACTCTTTTGCAAAAATCTTCATTTTGCCACTTCTCTACTTAAGATGACTCACTAAAAGAATACAAGGTGTAAGTAAAAAGTCTTATGCAGACCTATTCCTGTATTCTGTCTCCTACAGGCTTTTGAGGGGAGATATATGCCTGGCATACAGGGCATTGTTTAACCCCACTCAGATGGACCTCCTGCATAACCACAAAACAAACAGCACCAGAATTAGCCATTCTAAAGACTTAAACCTTGCCTGTGATATAAACAGGACTTGCTGGAGAGATAGGTATGTATCCTAGAGACTACCCCATCTATGGAACAGGCTCCCCATTCATGTGAATCAGAGTTCCTCCCTAACCCAATTCAAGTGCAACTTGGACAACTGGATGGGAAACTGAAAATTCATCCTTATTTTGGCACCTATCTCTCTAACGGACACAAGCAACCTTGTAAATGGTTCATCTCCCAGGCCCATGTTTACACTCATCAAGGGTATCCAAAATGGTCAGAGATTTGGGATGCATGGCTAAGCATAAAAAGGCCCTTGTGGTCATTAGCCTAGTAAATACCTATGAACCTATAAGAGCCTGGGGTTCACTATAAATTCCAAAAGGTCTCCTCTAATTCCTTCTCAGTATCAGGTTTTTCTGGGTTGCAGGATTCAGACTTGGTGCCAGTGCTTGCATCCCTGCCTCCGCCAGAGGCCTTAACTCTCATTTCATTGTTTCAAACTCTTCTTCCTCTGGCTTCCATTACTGCCAGGGTGTTTCTGAGAGCTCTGGGTTTCATGGCATCCACCATTCCAATGATCCCTCTGGCCAAACTTCACATGAGAAAGTCCCAGTGGTTTCTGAAGTCAGTGCGGTTCCAACAAGCACATCCTCTACACTTTGCAGTTCCTCTTCTTCCTTGTCTCAGACAGGAACTTCACTGGAAGATTCAGTAGTTGTCTTTGAATCCAGGGATTCCTTTTCATCCCCCTCTTCCCTCTCAGGAATTGTTCACAGATATCTCAAACATGGCATGGGGCAATATTTTGGCTCCCTAAAACTACAGGGGGTGTGCTCGCCTCATCAGCAAAAGGAGCACATCAGTGTCAAAGAGATGAGAACTCATCTGCTGGCTCTTCAGAACAGCATCCTGTTTTCTGTCCAGGGCCTCTCAAGGTATTCACAGACAATACCACAGTAATGTGGCATATCAGCAAACAGGGAAGAACAAGAGCTTATCTTCTTTGCTGCTTGGCACTTCTGGTATGGGACATTGCTGTCAAGTATCAGTGACTCTTCAGGCAGTTTATATTCATTCCTGTCAGAACCTTGTGGCAGACACTCTGAGCAGGTCCTTAACCCACTCCCATGAATGGATGCTTCACAGGGATGTGTTTCTGGATATTATCCACCAGTGGAGTACTCCTCAAGTGGATCTTTTTGTCTCCCCTCTGAACAAACAACTTCCTCTGTTTTGTGCCAGAGTCCCAGGTCCTCTGTGTGGAAGGTGGAAGCCCTCTCACTTTCTTGGAAGAGGATATTTCTTTATGCATTCCCTCCCCTTCCTTTCATTCCGAAAGTCCTGTTCAAGGTTCAATAGGATGCTCCCAAAATCTTGTTGGTGACTCCCTTTTGGCCATGACAGCACTGGTTCCCTCTACTTCTGCATATAGCCAGTGACAATCATCACAAGTTATCTCACAGGGGGGATCTAATCACACAAGACAAGGGATATCTCTTCCATCCCCACCTGTCCACGCTTCAACTGACATTATAGGCAAAAGGATTTTGATTCCTCACAGACACCTTTTTTCCTGAGGATGTACTGTAAGTCCTGCAGGATGCCAGGAAACCTACTACAGTAGACTCACTCTTAACCGGTCTCGCTGGGACCAGGCTTTAGGCTGGATAAACAAAGGGCTGGTTAATCAGAAATAGCATACAAAATAGCATTTATAGCTTATAAATCAGCTAGAATAACAGGATTGGTGTTAGTATGCATTTTTCTACAGAATATGAGGTCTAAACCTCAAACGTCTGTCATTATTTAGCCTACAGGAGGTAGAAGTGCTGTTCTTCTCTGTTGTATTTTGCTAGGGCTATGGCAGAAATTTGATGGTCGGTTAAAGAGAGGCCTGATAAGAGGGAGTCTACTGTACTAGGAAAGCCTACTTATTCAAATGGAACAGGTTTTCTATCTGGTGTCTCTCTCATAACCTGGACCCACTTACTGTTGATGTTCTTTTGGTTCTTTCTTATTTGTGTGAGTTGCTCAATGCTGGTTTGGCCTATACGTCGTGTAAGGCTCACCAATCAGCTGTATCTGCTTGCCTGCTTTTTTTACTCCTTTAGCTGCTAGATTTGTGGTTAAACAATTACTTAAAGGCATCATTAATATTATACCTCCCAGGAAGCTGTTCCTCCTCCCTGGGATCTTAATTTTGTTTTGGAGAAGTTGACTCAGGCTCCTTTTGAGCCTGCTGCTTCAGTTTCCTTGCTACATTGTTCCAGGAAGACTGTTCCTTTGTTAACTCTTACGTCTGCCAGATGGATGTCAGGGTTACAGACCCTTATGACTTCTACTCCTTTTTTGATCTTTCATGAGGACAGGGTGTCCTTGGGCACTAACCCTTCTTTTATGCTGAAGCTGGTTAATGAGCTTTCATTGAATCAGTCTATTAATTTGCCTACTTTTTCCCTTGCCTGCAATCTGAAAGTGAGAGGGTGCTGTACACATTAAACACGCATAGGCAACTCAGGGTTTATTTGGATAAGACTAAGGCTATTAGAAAATATGATCAGTTATTTGTTTCTTTTCATCCTACATCTGTGGGACTTGCTGTATCCAAGCAAACTATTTCTTCTTGGATTTCTAACACTATTTCCTATTGTTACACTTTTCATGGCAAGAACCTTCCATCTTCAGTTAAGGCTCATACTACTAGAGCTGTGGCTTCTTCAGGTGCCTTTTTCAAGGGCTTAGATACTAATTCTATTCTTGAGGCAGCTACCTGGACTTCTGTGCATATCTTTACCAAGCACTACAAGTTGGATGGTATTTCTAGAGCTAGAGCTGGTTTTGCTAGGGCCATTCTTCTTCTTCATGGCTATTTAGGGGGCTTTTCTGTCCCTTCCCACTTTCAAGTTTCCTCTTGAGTTTTGGCACTCTCCCATCTGTTCAGAATACTGTGAATGTAAGGACATAGTACAGTTGTGTAAAATATTACCATAACGGTAGATGTCCATGCCTTCACTCCTGCAGTATTCACTCCCTCCCTCCAACCCCTGCCTTCCTGGATGTACAGGTTACCTCTTGGGTTTCTTGAGCTGTGTTCCTACTGGGGCATTCAGTTCTGATTACAGTAGGCCTGAATGTCACTTTTATGCCCTAAGCTACACAAGGAGCATTTGGGTGATGTTGGGCAAAACTTTTAAAAGCAACAAGTAGTCTTTGGTAGACTGGCTGGACGTTCAGGCTTCCATAGCAGAGTCCCATCTGTTAAGAATACTGCAGCAGTGAAGGCAAGGACATCTAATGTTATGGTATGATTTTACATAAACGTTATTTTCTGTCCACAGTAATGAATACTTTTCTACCTGTTAATATTACTGCCTGGAATAAACTTTACATTTTCTGGTCATAAACTATATCTTTAAAATTTATGCACATGCAGCTTAATTAAGTAAGTACCCCAACAGTTAATGTAACAGAGGCATGCTTTTTTAAACCTTATTTATCTGGTAACCTAGAATCCTTAACAAATGTCATACATGTAAAAGGGACAGTGTTCCCACTCTGCTTATATGTCTTGAGAGTAACTGATATAGAAAAAGTCTTGTCTAAATTATGGAAGTCCTGAATAACCAAAGGAGACGTATACATCCTCTCAGATTTCTCCCTCTTTTTTAAGTATCCTTTAAAAGTGATCAGTTTGTAGATGAAGACTTCATTATTTCTGTGTCTCTCTTTTTTGAAGAAGAGAGACTCAATACAAGCCAATGGAAAATGTAGACCAAAATGTTGAGAGGAACTAAAATATATTTACCTCATATTAAAAAAATGTACTCCATCAGTTAATAAATGGAGGAGTAATTTTTGTTCCTTTCCATTTTTACTCTCCTGAACCTTCACACATTCCAGCTCAAAATCACGTCTCTAAGTTCTGTTCATAAACAAACACTTGACTAACAAAATTACCTACATAGGATCCAGCTGTTACAATATGGCTTACTATACCATACTGGAATATTCCCGTCCAAAGGTCTTTCAGTGAAAGAAAAGCTTCAGTAATGCAGAGATCCAATAAGATGAAGCAACAGTGGGATAAGCTTGACAAAATAGTGCTGGATTGCTAGGTCCACTAACCCTCAAACTCCAGCATAGGTACTAATTAAGGTGCTGTTAATTTTTTTTTTTTTGGCAGCATCAGGGACAGTGGTGATTTTGGATTTCTGCACTTTTGAAAATGGCGATATCCTCTGCAAGATATACCTGTCCTTCCAAACTGTTCTGTTAATGCGGCAGAAGAGGTTTAGATTCTTAGACAGAGTACGTCTGATGCCATTTGGCTTGCTGATATGCAGAAAATCCATTGGTATTGGGCGAGGATACATTGTATGTGAGACACAAGTCACCACTTAACAGTCTGTAGGATACTGAATGTTATGGTAGGGCTTTGAGTTGGTGCGTGTAAACATGTTGTTTAGGCCTTGTTTCCTATTAGTAAGGTATCTCTGTGGTCATTCCACTAGCTGCATGAGCCTGGACAGATACATGCCAAAGGGGGCATGATAGTCAATGACTGCCCTAATGAGGGCTGAGTAAAGGGGGGTAATGGCATCCCTAGATATAGAACAATTCCTTTGTTAATAAGCTGTGTAATATAGAAGGATGGACACATGTTGGTCTAAAGTTAGGTCAATGTCCACATAAGTTCCCAAACCCCAAACAGCTAGGTCAGCTCTTAAAGGTGTATTGTCAGGGCAGCTAAAGTTCCATGTAATACAAATAATTATGACTTGGTATTTGATCAAAGCTATTTGTTGGTGTGTTCAAGGTCAGTTTCTTATAAAAAATGTTCAGACACATTAACAAATTGTTTGTGATCAAAGATCATAATATTTTATGTCACACAGCTGAGAAACAGATGTCAAGGAATTCACTTCAAGCCATCATAAATAAAACCAAACTGAGCTGAAACACATAGTAAGCAGTTTGTGGTAAACTTTCAGGTACACTAAACTATGTCATTAGAAAAAGATTAACAAAAAAACTTCCAATGGTAATATATTACAAAATGTGCAAAATCCACTACCAGTGACCTAAATATTCAAGAAAGAATTCAGTATGCTGCTTAAAACCTTACAGGTAATCACTGCATCCTTTGACAAGGATACTGCTAAATCTCCAGCAAAACATTTAATTTCTTTACTTCTTTACCATAGTCCTAAACCACATGCTAATAAGGCTCACTGAATAAAAAAATTGCACCTATGGCAGAGAAACTGAACTTAGAACATCTTCCAGTTTCTTTTTCACTTCAAAGTAGGTACACATTATCCTATTAGCAAATTACCAAAGTCCCATTAGAAGAATTCATAAATGCTGATGGACTAAAATACTTAAAAACTGTTCATTTACTCTGTTCTCATAGTTCTTCTCTTTAACTGATTTTTCATCACAGGCACCTTTCCCTCAGTTTGGATAGAGACTGGGAACATGACTGCAAAATGGAGACTCCAACAAATAAGGCAGATACATCAAACTCTCCACTGCACTCTTATAAAATTTTGTTAAACAGTAGAGCACAAGCGACATCTTGTCTACACAGCTACCATCCTACAGACACCCATCATGGTTTTAAATAGGGATGTAGATTAGATAATGCACTTATTAAACTTACGGATCTTGTAATTAACAGCAGAGACAATCAGATGTCTAAGATTTCACTGTTTCTTGATGTGGTTAAGGCCACTGATACAGTCATCTGAGTCAATGTCTGGGATATACTACATAATTAAAAATGTTACAATTTTGTTTCAGCTTTTGCTGAAGTTGTGTTTACTCTGTCCTTAATTATGTGAATTCATTATTATGAATTATTAAAATGACTACATCAGTGAAAACAGGATACTCCAATAACATACAAAGTAATATAAAAGCAAACATGCAAGAAAAGTAGAAAAAAGCACACAGAAAACGATAGTTTTAAATACAGTAACTGAACAAAAGTATGGAATATGTGACTAAATAATATCCATATATGGCCAGCACAACGCAAGTAAACAGGAAGTTATGTACTCACCATAACGTTCGATGTATGTAGTCCATTTCGCCTCACATTCTTACCCGTGGGTTCGGAAAACTTTTCTAGCTCGAAGTCTTCTATTGGCTGGCCTAAGCAGGTATCCCATGGTGCACTGCTCCATATCCCCAGATCTAGTTTGCTGCAATACTCATTCATACCCCATGCAAACACAACATCCAGATAAAAAGAATAAGCTAAAGTTAAGGGAACTCTGTAAATAAAAACCTAACCTCCAGAACGTGGGAGGGTAAGTAAGAATGTGAGGTGAGATGGACTACATATATCGAACGTTATGGTGAGTACATAACTTCCTGATGTTATGTAGTCCTATCTCGCCTACATTCTTACCCGTGGGACAGCGTCCCTAGCACCTACATCCTGGGTGGCTCATAGGAAAATACTCCTGAGTACTGTGGAGCCAAAGGACGACCTGCCCCTAGAAACCACGTCCAATTTGTAATGAGAAACAAATGTGTGAGGAGAAGCCCAAGTAGCAGCAGCACATATATCATCCATTGACAATCTGGCTTGATAGGCTGTAGATGTAGAAACAGCCAGAGTAGAGTGAGCCTTGACCGGAAATGGCAGATCTTTTCCTCCTGCTTGGTAGGCAAAAGAGATGCAACTAGATATCCATCTGGATATGGTGATCTTGGAGACCGGGGACCCAATTTTTTTTCTGAAAAGGAGACAAATAGTTGATCAGACTTCCGGATATCTTTTGTTCGGTGCAGACAGAAATGTAACTGTCTGTGTACATCCAATTGATGAAATTTAAATTCTGCCTTGTTTGAAAATTGAGGAAAGAATACAGGCAACTCAATGGACTGATTAAGATTAGACACGGAAGCCACTTTAGGAAGAAAAGAAGGGTTTGGTCTAAGAGAAACCCTGTCCTTATGGAAGATTAAGTATGGAGGTTTGATAGAGAGGGCTTGAATTTCTAAAACTCGCCTTGCTGAAGTGATTGCTGTTAAGAAGGCTGCTGCAGGCTCGAAAGGTGGTGAAGTAAGGGCTTGTAGAACAAAATTGTGATCCCAGGGCATGATAGGTTCAGAGACCGGGGGACAGAGTAACAGAGTACCCTTCAGGAAAGCCTTGCAGAGTCTATGAGCCATGAGACTAGGCTCATTAGCCACATGAAAATTAGAGATCGCTGCCAATTGAACTTTGATGGTAGCTGATGCGGAACCCTGATGGAGAAGCATAGACAAAAACTCCAAGACTGAAGCAATTGTAGCTGTGTAAGGATCAATTCCCAAACAGAAAACCTCTTCCATTTGCTGGAATAAATCTTCCTAGTAGATGGCTTATGAGAGGAAGATAAAATGTGAACCACTTCCGGTGAAAATTTATGAGGCCTAACTAATGACAGAAGTGGAGTAGCCAGGCTGTCAACCGGAGGGTCATCAGAGAGGGGTGGAACTGTCCCGACATGTGTGTCAGTAAATCTGGTTGAGGGTCCAGAATCCAAGGAGTGTCCACAATGTATGGTTGAAGAAAAGGGAACCAGACTTGACGAGGCCAGTGTGGAGCAATCAGAATCATTCTGCTTCCCTTGGATTGCGCTTTCTGAATCACCTTTGACAGCAAGGGAAATGGAGGGAAAGCATAAAGCAGACCGGAGGGCTAGTCGTGAACCAGAGCGTCCCTGGGTGACTCCCCCTGTGGGGGGATCAGCGTGAAGTAGTTGCTGCATTTGGCATTGAGGGGACTGACAAAAAGGTCGCAGCAAGGCTGACCCCATCTGCTGAAGATTTGTTCTGCAATTAGACAATTCAGGGACCACTCATAAGGCATCAGAATAGCTCTGCTTAGCCTGTCCGCAATCACGTTGGACTTCCCCGGAATGTGCGTTGCCACCAGAAACCATTGGGAAGTTACTGCCCACTGCCACACTCGCATGGCCTCTCTGCACAGGGGGTAAGACCTGGTTCCCCCTTGCTTGTTTAGATACCACACTACTGACATGTTGTCCGAGTGTATTGTAATCGTCCCTAGAGGTAGAAAGGTCTGAAGTGCCTGCAACGCAAGTAGCACCGCTCTCATCTCTATGACGCTGATATGCAGATGTATCTTACCACGTGCCTTGGACTGTCCTGCCAAGATAATGCCCCCCCACCCCATCTGGGAAGTGTCCGTGGTCACTGTGGCAACCGGGATGGGTGGAACGAAGGGCCTTCCCCCGTCCAAATTGTTGGTGCAAAGCCAACAACTGAGGTCCTGTTTGCATCTGTCCGTGAGCAAAATGGGGTGAGAAAGTGGAAATTTTTGGAGGGACCACTGAACAAACAGGAGCCATTGGAGAAGTCTCATGTGCAATCTCGCTAGTGGAACCAACATAATTGTTGCTGCCATGGTCCCCAGGAGTTGGAGAACCCATCTTGCCTTCGCTTTCCTCAGGGGCATCAGGATGTGTATTTGTTGTTGTAAGACTCTGATCCTGTTCTGCGGTAAAAATGCTCGCATTCGAATGGTGTCTAATTCTGCGCCTATAAAGGTGACACGCTGAGAGGGCAACAAAGCAGATTTTTCCCAATTTAGTGTTATGCCCAGCTGTTGACATAGAGTGATGGTAGCGTCCCTGGTTTGGACTAGTTGATGCCTGGTGGGGGCAGTAAGGAGCCAGTCATCCACATATGGAAACACTTGGAATCCCTGACGTCTCAAGTGAGCCGTCACCACCACCATACACTTGGTGAACACCCTGGGGGCTGTGGTGAGACCAAAGGGCAGGGCTCGAAACTGGAAATGACTGGCTCCCAGCTGGAAGTGTAGGTGACTCCTGGATGCTCTGTCCATTTTTACATGGTAGTAAGCATCCTTGAGGTCAATGGAGCACATCCATACCTCCTCTCCCAACAATGGGAGAATCGATTGTAGTGTGACCATACGGAATTTGGACTTCTGTACATAGTTGTTCAGTTGGCTGAGATCTAATATGGGTCTCATGTCCCCTGTTCTTTTCGGCACCAAAAAGTATCTTGAGTAAGTCCCTAATCCGATTTGGTCTGAGGGGACACGCTGGATAGCTCCTTTTCCTAGCAGCTTTGAAACCGCTGAGGCTGCTTGATCCCTTTGACTGGGTGGAACATCTGGGATTTTTTTGACTGAAGGGGGATCTGATGTAAACGGAATGAGGTAACCTCTGGAAATTATTCGTAATACCCATAGGTCCTGGGTGATGCTCTTCCAGGCTTCCGGATATAACGAAATTCGACCCCTGACTGGCTCCGGATAAGCACAGCCGGGCACTCCCTCAGGAACGAGAGTAGGGAGAGCCACGAAAGGAATCGTGGTCTCCTGAATTGCGGGGGCCCCCTCTGCCTCTTGGGCAGCGTCTTCCTGAATAACCTCCCCCTCCTCTGCCTCTGGAGGGGGACTCACCTTGTGCAGCAGGAAAAAACCTCTGTGAATTCTTGAACCACATCTTCCCACCCCACTGGGCCTTGGGGTAAGGCCTAGAAAGAAGGGAAAAACGGACCCCTACGGCAGACAGGGTCTTTCCCTCTTGCTCGCACCTGGTGAGGGTGTCTTTCACTTTGGTTCCGAAAAAAGAAGAACCATCAAAGGGGACGTCAGTGAAGGAAGACTTGAAGGCCTCCGCGAAGTGACACAGGTGCACCCAGGCTTGCCTTCTAAGGGCGACTCCTGAGCTTGCTGCCCTACTCGCTCCCTCGGCTGCATATGAAATGAGCCACATGGAGGAGTTGACAATGGAATTGAGGGTAGACACCTGGGCGTTAACCGTCTGGGCAACCACCTCAGGGACATTACCCGCAAGAGTATCTCCTAACTCCTTGAGGAGATCTCTCTGGAGCCGAGTGAAATGAGACAGATAGTTCAGCGACCATAAGGTAAAGGTTGCTGACGAGAGGGTACACTTCCCGTACCAGTCCATGGTCCTAGACCAATTGTTAGGAGGATGGATGGAGGAAGAGGTCTCTGCTACTTCCTTTTGAGTGGCCGCCGCCAACACCATGGCATCTACAGGGACTCCTTTGGACAAAAACCCCTTACCCTGGGGAGCAGAAAGAAACTTATTGGGAGGCCTGGGTATGGTCTCCACAGAATCAGGGTTTTCCCACACCCTTCGACAGATCAAATCAAGGAGCTCGTCGAAGGGTGGGGACACCCAGGAGGCGGAGGGCTGAGCACCAAAGGCCTTAAGGAAGACCGACTCCTCCTCGGAAGGGGCTTTGGACGGCTAGTCACCTCTTTGCTTCAGTATCTCCAGGATGTCGGAGAAGGAAACATCATCAGAGGATGACTTTGGGGACCCCTCCGATTCCTCAAGATCAGTATCAGAGGTGAGGGACTCATCCTGGGAGTCTATGTGCTTCCTCTTGCACGTTTTCTTTCTAGGGGGCTCCTCAGACACGAACTCTGAAGGGCCCTCAGAAAGTTGGGGACCACTCGTGGGGGTATCCCTAGGTCTTGGTGCTCTGCTGTCCATGGATAGGTGGTGATCAGAGGCTCTCACCGGAGTGGTGGGGGACAGTGACCGATCCGTCTGATGTAGCTGATGATCTGGCCAGCGCAGTCCGCATGGCCTCGAAGGCCCCCCCCCCCCCAAGTCCGAGGACCGGCCAGCCTCAGAGACCAAGACGGGAGTTGGAGTTCCACGAGCCGAGGCACCGAGAGGGAGACTTAGAACCGAAATATGTCCCGAGATGTCCCCCTTGGGCCCGACTGAAGAATCCCGAGTCTCGAACCCCGAGGATGGAGCCGACAGGGTCGGAGCCGATGTTGGTACCGCTGGAGCCAGAGGGGCCATCAGAACCGGCCTAGGAACATCACACGGCGTGGAACACTCCGGCTCTGAAGACAGAGATGTGCTCGGAGGAGGAATGATCAAAGAAGGGGTCGGGACGGGCTCCGGAGCCGACTGGGCTAGAGCCGAAAACAATTTTGCCAAAACCGGTGACTGAAGGAGCCTCTGGACCACCCTATCAACATCCACATCCGAAAGGGTCCTGGAGGATTTGGAGGACAGGGAGGGAGATTGAGATCTCCTCTCAGGAGAGACTGGTCTGAGAGTGAGCGATCGGCTCCGAAGAGGTTCCCATATAATTGGAGCCGACGCCGGTTCCATCAACACCAACACCTCCTGCGGCCGCGAGGACAGTGGAGCTGAGGAGGTCGATGCAATTTTTGTGACTTTCTCCAGAGGCTCCGATGAAGTTGACAGAGCCGGAGATCTCTTTTTAGACTTGGATGATTTAGACTTAGCACTGGGAGAAGAATCCAAGGCCTCTTCGAAAGAGGGTTTCAAGAGTCCCTTTAAGATCAGCTTATTCTTTCTCTCTTGGAGCACTCTGGGACTGAACGCATGGCAAAAACTGCAGGACTCCTGCAAATGAATGACTCCCAGGCAATAGACACAAATAGAATGCCTATCGGTGATGGACATTTTGTACCTGCATTTAGAGCACTTTTTGAAACCCAAAGGTTTGTGCTCCTTGGAATCTTTGGACATTTTTACACAACAAACACCAACAACGTAACCTAAGAGAAGGTCTGACAAGAAACTCACAGACGCTCAACACCACAAAAAACACGGGAACCAGTTATAAATTGAAACAGTATACACACACTAGAGACACACACTGAGACCAACTATGTCAAAAACCTCTAACTAAAACGGTTAATGACCACAAGGTAAGGGAACAGAAATCAAACTTCTAACTTAAATGGTTTGACAAACAGACAGGATGAAAGGACTAGGTCCTCTAACTGAAACGGGCCTAGCCCGAGGGAACAGTTAGCGGGATACCACAAACAATCACACTACCAAAAACATACATAACTCTAAAGACAATAGCTATGAAAATAGCTTTTTATTTATGAACAGAATTTTTTTTCAAGACAAGAAAAAGGTACTTAGCCACAGCCAAGAGCGAGACCACGTCCGAGCTACACGAGTGGCAAACGAGATCTGGGGATATGGAGCAGTGCACCATGGGATGCCTGCTTATCCCAGCCAATAGAATACTTCGAGCTAGAAAAGTTTAGCCGAGTCGGAGCCGATATTCGGCTCCGAACCCACGGGTAAGAATGTAGGCAAGATAGGACTACATAACATCTTTATATAATAAATGCAGTGCATTTAAAAGTAATGTGATTAGTTATTTTAAAGATCATGCTCAGAAGCATGAAACGGAATGCAGTATCTGCCTTTTTTCAGATACCTGAAGGAAGGATGTTGCCATTTGAGTCTTACTTTCCTATAAAATAATCACTTTTATGTGGAAATAAGACTTTAAAAATCTCTGCCTTTACTCTTTACAATTAAGTCCTTCCCGCTGTGCTGACCTGAACAGGTGTGTGCTGATGATAGACTTCTGGGTGCAAAAACCCATCCACCATAAAGGAAGGAAATTACTACTGAGTCTGTTTAATAAAAAAAAATAAAAATTAAAAATATAAGTTAAACTCCACTTAATAAAAACAATAAAACAAAAGTAGTAGCAAAGAAAAATGAAACCACTTCAAATGAATGCCTGAAATACTTTTTACTTAGGTTCATAGGTGTGCACTAGGCTAATGGTCCTGGAAACTTTACAAGCCTAGCCCATAGAAGTGTTCTGGTATTGTGCCTCCCGACGTTAGTTCCCAGTACCTCTATCAAGTAGGGCCACTGGAGTGATCCCTGGGGTGAATTTTCTATTTCCCATCCACTCATCAGGATTTTTCCTTGAAGAGGGCCCGTGAAGTGTTCTGCTTGGCATGTATGGGAAGTCTGTTCCAGGGCATGGGCAGTCTCTAGGTTATGAACCTGTCCCTCCAGCATATTCTGTTGATTGTGGTAATGAGGTTGAGGCCTCTGGAGCATGTGGTCTGGAGGGATTGCGATGTCTTTAGATGTAGCACTTCTGACAGAGCTGGGTCAGACATGGGTTTGTAAGTCAAGCAGAGATTGGCTCATAGTAGACTTACCCAAACTGGCTAAATCAAGGAATTGTTACTGGCATTCTGTTGCACTGTTTTTTTTATATTCTTCATTATACAGTACATTCTCATTACTGTTCAATCCATGCCTTTGCCTTCCCCTGGATATACCCTTTTTTTTTTAACAGTGAAAGTACTACATTTTCTGTGGAAAGGAGAAAGGGCATGTCTGCATTATTATTCAAAAGTTTCCTGTTGTTGTTTAAGTTTTTAATGCCAACAGTATTAAGCACCCCTAATTACAGCATTATATCAACAGGCATGATGACACAAGTGCCACACAGGCACTTTGCATCTCGAAAACACACTAAATTGGTGTTTTTTTTTTCCTTTGAAACTGTTGAAACGCACTTACTGCACTAATTAATGATAAGAATGGCATGCAAGATGCTGATTTTTTTTCTGGAGAACTGATTTGCAGAGCATTTTAAAAGGTAGGACAAATCTTTGAACTTGATCTTTAAGAAACAATACTAAAATACAACTAATCAGTTACGTAAATAGTTTATACATACCAGATTTAAAAGTCATTATAGTACTCTACTTGTTAGGGAATGGCAGCCTATTCTGGAAATGGAGAATACAATGGGTTAGGTTATCTGTTACATCATCTAGTGCTGTTGATGTGTTAGTATAGGTGCAGCCATGCAGATGTTTTATTTTAACACTGGTGTAGCTTAGGTGGAAGAATTTAAAGAGTGATGGCTCATACCATGAAAGGCTGTGCACATGGCACTGAGTAGAGGGACAGGACTTTTAGTCTTCCAGAGTGGCTAAGAGTACTGAGCCCTGAGGTACTTTTGGTGAGGAAACATTGAGGTCTCAAGCTGGTTAGGTGCATAGCAAGATGTGCCTAATAATGAATGAATGAAATGAGAGCATAACTTCTAGAGAACTTGATGAGATACCATGAAGGGTAAGCTGTGCAAGGTAGAAGAATTTTCTAATGGCCACAGAAATGTGACAGTCAAAGGATAGTCTATTACCACCATATGTACCCAAATCCCTGATGACTTTATCAAATTTAAATGGAATGTTATCTATGTGGGAAGCAGTAGGATGATAGATTTACCAAAGGAAACAGTGGCATGTCCTAGTGTTGACTGTAAGCTGGTGATTACTACACCAAGCAGTTGTCTGGTCCAGCCTGTACTTAAGAACTGGAGAACTGGAGTACCAGAATGTCATTTGATAACTACTCCTCCTTGTATGTAATCATCAGCAAAGTTGGTTAACCATAGTTCACTGATATTGGGATTTATGTCACAGAATATACACCAAAGATGGGGGATCCCAGGACAGAGCCCTGTGGGACATAGTGGGTAACATCTTTCTGCCTAGACAAACTACACCTACCTTAATGAGATAAATCAGATACAATTATCCATCTAGCAATCTATGTATGGGTTAATACTGCTTTGGCATAACTTATCAATAATCCCAGCCTACAGGATAGTGTCAAAGGCCTTGGCAAGGTCAAGATAAGCACGGTGGTCTGTATGTCCCTTACCCATGGCCTCAAGTTACCCTTTCAATAAACTTAACTACATTGAGTAAAATGATCTGCCTTTTATAACACCAAACTGGTGTCTGTCCAAGGATATAAAGTCATCAATATCAGTTTTTATTAGCTTGGCTGTAGCACATTCCATAGCTTTCCAAATAATACTTGTGAGAGTAATAAGTCTGTAATTCCCAGCATCACCAGAGGTACCACCTTTATGCAAGGGCATCACAACTGCTATTCTCCAAACTTGGGGGACATAACCAATGGAGAAACTCAAGTTGAAGAGCTTTATTATTTTATTATATCAGTTTCTTAAACAGGTAAGGCCACTGGTGTGATCTGGGCTGCACTGGATGGTTAAGTGACTTGCTCAGAATCACACTGTAGGCAAATAGAAATAGAAAGACTCAAACTCCATACCCCTCACTACAGAAAAAGTACAGTTATGCAAGACCTTATCATATCAGATGTCCTACTTTCCAGTGCTGCAGTATTTATATTTGGGATTTCCTGTCAAGGAAAGTCTAACATCTGGCCAGCATACCAAAGCCTTTGCACCTTCCCGGCATCGTACATCAGATGTATGTATTACATGCAAGCAGTAAGGTAGCTATGTGAAGTATGAACACCTGAGCCTCAGAAATGAAGTGCCTCACGAGAACCAGAGAAACAATAACATGCCCATCCAGGAAGGGAAGCAGAAGGAAATAAAATGTTACAGGAAACCCCTCAGCCAGCAGTATGGCAACAGAAAAATAAAAAGGAAGGAAGGAGGGAGGGATCGAATACTGCAACAGAGAGAAGAAGGACATCTACTGTTGTGATAAGATCACACATAAATGTACTATGTCCTTCCTTATCACTACTGCAGTATTTATTTATTTTATTTTATTTATTTAACATTTGTTAACCGGGAAAGTCTGACTTGGAACAAAGCCAATTTTCAGCGGAGGCCCAGGGAGAAAGGCACCAGATGCATGTCTTTGTAACGTGGGAGGAAACCGGAGCACATGAGGAAACCCACACGAATGCAGAGAGGACATGCAGACTCCACACAGAAGGCACCCCAGCCGAGAATCGAACCAGAGAACCTCTTGCTGTGAGGTGACAACGCTACCGCTGCACCACTGCGCTGTCCTAAAAATGCATGACAGCAGTTCACATTCCTAAATTGGCAGTGGTGGGATTTGAACCCATGCCTCCAGAGAGAATGGAAGCTGAATCCAGTGCCTTAGACCACTCGGCCACACTACCTGCATATTCTGTGTACTTGAGAGAACACAGTATGGGAGGACCTAGGCAGAGACCAGCCCTCTACAAACCCATGAAAGATATCCATGGCAAATCCTGCCCAGGACCTAGAAATGACATCCAACTTATTATGCTTGGTAAAAGAGTGGAGAGAGACCAAGCAGCAGCTTCAAAAATGGATCAGTTATCCACACTCTTGAAACAACCACCAGAAGAGGTGACTGCATTAGTAGCATGAGTATGAACAGGATAGAAAAGCTGCTTGTCATTAATAGAGTAACTAAAAGAAATAGCTTCAGACATCTAGGAAGAGATTGGTTGCATAGACACTGCCAAGCCGAATTTCCTGGCATGAAAGGAAACAAAAAGTTGCTCAGATTTTCTTATGCATCTTATCTTTTCAGAGGAATATCTAAGCTGTCTATGTTAATCCAGGTTGTGTAGTACCTTCTCACTAGCAGATTGTGGAGAAGGAAAAAAATGAAGGACGATAAATAGACTAATTCAAAGAAAAATTATAAAGCACCTAGGTAATAAAGGATGGAGTAGTATGAAAAGACCCAATGTCCTTGTGAAAAGACAAAAAAGGAGGAACCGCCATGAGGGCTTGGAGTTCACAAACTCTCTTGACAAAAGTAAGAACCTCCAACAATACAGTATTCCAAGTACAATGCTGTAGGGAAGAAGAAAAGGCAGCCTCAAAAGGGGACTGAGTCAATTTTTCAATAACAAAATTAAGGTCCCAAGAAGAAGAAGAAATGAGCTCTCCCAGGGGTCTGATATGAAGGACGCCCTTTAGGAAATGTTTGACTTCAAAACTAGAAGCCAAAGATGGACTCAAAGGCAGACAAAGAGAAATAGCTAACAGATGAGCTTTAACAGAAGAATATGCCAAACCAGTATTGAGCAAATCGGGTCTATATCAGAATCTTGAAGTCTGACAATATCGAACACGATATTGTCGACACAAGATTACCGAAAGTGCACATCGAACGTTTAAACGGAAATCTCCGTAAGGGGAGATTTCCATTTACTTCAATGTTGTGCGATCACGGAGTTGGTATATTTAAGTAGCGGGGGTTGTGCGGGGTGCAGAGGGGCTTGCCCCCCTGTGTAAACACTTTAGTTTAATTTTTTTTGTTTTAGTTTTTTTTTATAACTGTTCGATGGTTTAAGACTTCGATGCATAAAGTTCGATCTTTATGCATTCAAAGTTTTAAACCTTCGAGGTTATAATATAGACCCAGCAAATCATATGAATAAGAAAGGGCTGGAGGTACCCCCACAGTAAAAGGATTTTGGTCATGCTTGAGAAACTAAACAGAAAATCTCTTCCATTTAGCCACATAGGATTTTCTAATAGTGGGCTTTCTGGCCTTCTGCAAAACCCAAAGCACATGCTCAGAAAATTGGTGCCTGAGAGGAATCAAAACTCTACAACTCAAAGAATTAGCTGAAGTGTGAACAAGTGAGGGTGAATGAGAGATCCCTTGTCTTGCATGAGAAGATCCATCATTTGAGGTACCTTGTGATTCTTTCCCCCTGGCCAGGTGAAACAGAAGGGGAACCAGTGCTGTCTAGGCCAAAAGGGAGTCATCTTCAAGATTTTGGGTGTGCCCCACAAGATCTTGTGTAAGACACTGGGAATTAAAGAAAAAGTAGGACAGAGATACAATAACATCCCTTTCCAAGAAAAAGACATGGTCTCCACTTTCTGACTTGGAACTCTGAAATAGAACTAAGGAAGTTGTCTGTGCAGAGGGGAGACAAAAAGATTTATTTGAGGAGTACTCCACCAATGGACAATGTCCAGAAGCCTCTGTGAAGCAGCCATTTTTGTGGATGTGTCCTGGACCTGTTCAAATAGTCTGCCACTAGACTGTGCTCTGAAGGGATTCAAATTGCCTGAAGAATCAAGTGATGGCAGGTTGCAAAATTCCAAGCCTGAAGGGCCAGCCAGCAAAGAAGGCAAAACTTTGTGCCTCCCTGTTTGTGGGTGTACCACATGACTGTGGTATTATCTGGAAAAACCTTTAGAGAGCCTGGAACCCAAACGGAGTGAAAGGCCTGAAGAGCTATCTCCTTGATACTAATGTGGTCTGACACCTGTTGCTGGTATCAAAGACTCTAAATGTCAGGTTGCTGGAGGAATCTCCCTAACCTCGACCAGAAAGATCCATGTACAACTCTTGTGTAGGAGGAGGAACCTGAATCCATCAGTGGAGTTCAAGTTTGATACATGGTAAAAGAGGGGCTGGAAACTCCAGAGGGTTGTAGTGCTGGAGCCAAACAGTCTTCAGATACCATTTAAATTTCCTCAGGTGGAGTTTGGCAAACAGAACCATGGGAATGGTGGATGCCATAAATCCCAGGGCTTGGAGAAATTCCCTTGTAGAAAGAACTGGAAGAGGGAGAAGAGACTGGAAATAAGCAGTCAGACAGGATCTTGGGAAACAGAAGAGAAGCCAACACTGGAATGGTCTAAATCCTGCAACCAAAATATACTTGGGTCCTGAGATGGAGTCAACATGAACTTTCTGACATTGAGGGTGAATTCCACACTGCACAGGTGAAGCACAGTGAAGTGTAGATTCTGAAGCAGAAGCTGCTGAGAGGGAGCTTCAGTCAGAAGGTCATCCAGATAAGGGCATATCTGAATTCCCTGAAGTCTGCAGAAAGCTACCATAGGGCCCAGATATTTGGTAAACATCCCTGGAGCTGTAGAAAGACCAAAGGACAAAGCAGAGTAAGTGTCCTTTAAATCCAGGGAGGACAGAATAGCCCAGGGAAGTGAAAGAGGGAAAACAGTCTAAACAGAGAACATCCTGAAGGAAGGAACCTTGAGAAAGGTGTCGAGATAGGATAGGTCTAGAATGCGCATCCACAACAACTCCTTCCTGGGAACCAGAAACATTCTGGAATCAAAACCTGTCCCTTGTTGAAACAGGGTAACAGGTTGTATGGTATCCTATTCCACAAAATCTCACAGGACCAGAAGAAAATGAGGAAGGTGGCAAGGAGGAGGCGGGGAAATGGACTTCCAAGCCATAAAATAACTATGTTGGAGGATGGAGAGAACCCAGGCTTCTGTGGTCATCTTTTGCCAAACAGGGGAGGAAAGGGTTAGCCTGAAGGATAGAGGAATTTGGCCAAGGGGGAAGGGAGGCTGGATGTCAGATAGAGGCAGATTCATCAGGAAAAGATTTTTTTTGGCATCTAGAACTCTAGGAGTGGGTTTATCTGGGAAAATCTGCTTAGAAGCCCTCTTACTTCTAAGATAACAACTTCTAGGTTGTCTAGGCTGCCTATGGACAAAAGAATATTTCTGAAGGATAATTCCTCTGGAACTTAGATATAGGAAAAAAAACAATTGTTTTGAGGTTCTGCATAACCTTGCCCTTATCCTGCAGCAGCAGTAGTGCCAAAAAGATTCTGCTCTAAGGGGGACTTTAAAGTTTGGACTTAATGTCCTCAGGTAAAGCCTGCAGGCACAACCAGGTGAGCTGCCTGAGATGCCGAACTAAGACGACAGAAAGCAGAAGTCTTACTGTCCGAGTCAAGCATGTCAGTCAACCCCCCCCCCCCCCCACACACACACACACACACACACAGCTGGAAGAGAAAAGGCAGTACATATCTAATCATGTGGGTCTGATAAAGCCAAATTTGCAGATGTACTTTTTCTCCATATCTCTCCATAGCATAAGTGTCTTTGTCAGAAGGTAGAGTTTGTATGGTTTATCTGTGGACATGGAAACAACAGCAGGATGAGATAAAGGACTTTTATTCAAGATTCTATGATCTCCGGGTACTTTATAAAGTGTGTCTGGCTTCTTAGGAGCTAGAGGTTGAGAATCAGGAGCCTGAGAAGCAGCTGTAAATGTGTTCAACAGGGCAGCTAAAACAGAACAGACTGCAGAAGGTCTGTATGAGTCCATTTACAAGAGTTCACAATATCTCTTTTGAACCTCTGAGACTTGTGAGCAATCCCACTTACAGTGTTCCACCATATGGACCACTGTATCCCCAAAGGATAATTCTTTAAAAAGAGTGTCAGGGACAAAGAATCTTCTTCATCAGACACAGGATAATTGTTCAAAATGAGAGTCAGGGGACAAAGAATCTTCATCAGACCCCAAAGTCAAAACAGAGTGCATATGTGAGGAATACGCTAAGGATTCGTCACTAGAGTCCAACTCTTCATCAGAAGAAGCAGAATCCCTTGGTCTCGTACATGGGCTGGTTGACCTGGGGGAGCAGAAACAGCAGGGAAAGACAATCCCTGAAGGGGTTTCAGAGGTATGAGGGCATTAAACAGCCGCTGAGTAAAGTCATGCTGCTCTTTCTGAGGATCCTTAGCTATGGTAGCCACATGTTTGGTTTTCTGTTTTTTTTAAAGGAACATCTGCCATGACAGATCTTGGAGGGTCAGACCCCTGTATGGATTCAGTTATGGTACCTGGCACCTCTTCCGATATAATCAGATGTGGTTCCATCCTATATTCGTACATCACATATGTACCTCATACCTTGCACTTAGTACATACTTCTGATGTAACACACCATGAAGGTTTAAAGGCTTTGGTTAGCTGGCCGGACAATAGGATATCCTCAGCAGCATATCCCAACTATAAAGAATACAGCAATAGTGATAAGGGAGGATATCAGCTTTTTAACTGTTCAAAACCTTTCTCTTTGACTGTACTCCATCAGTCCTTGACATTGAAGGCAATCTCTATCCTCCAGTCCAAAGAAATTCTTGGCCTCTTCCCATCCTATTACTTTTCTCTATCTAAGTATTTGCTCCCAATACCTTGGTTCTTTTGCGAGTTTTCTCCAATAAATTCCAGCCCACTCTTGCCTACTGTCTGTATCCCTAAGTGTAGACATCCCTATTAGCAGAATATTCTTTCTCCATTCCCGCGTTGGCTTAGTTCTTAGAATACTTTCTGTTCCTTTGTAAATATAATATTCTGTATGGTTATTGTTATTCTCCTTAAGGATCTGCATCAAAAATCCCAGTTTCTCTCTGTTTCTTGAACCTACCCCCCCTGTTTTGTCATCATCCCTTTCCACTTTGAATTATAATTTTCTGCTGGTGCTACATATAGGAGTCTTATCTGTGGAGCTCTGAAATACACCTTCAAATTGAGTAATCCCAAACTGTCTTGTTCTATTGGAAGAATCAGCTTATCCCACTTGACTCTTGCTGTCTTCCCCTCGCAGATAAAATCCTTCATCTCTTTATTGATTGCTATCTACAACTTCTCCTCTGGTTGATAAAATTACTCCCAACTTGTGTATAAAGCTAAAGGGACTAAAAACATTTTAACTGCTTGTATCTTGCTATCCATACCCGCAAAGCAGAGCTTCCAGTTTCTCAGTTTTTGTATAAACTTTTGTTTAGTCTCTTCCCACATATTCTTAGCTGCCACACCAGAATCCGTTTTAATCCATACTCCTGAGCACTTCATTTTATCATGTCCCCATAAATATGGATATTGCTGAACCAATTTGTAAGTGGGTACATAGTTTATAGTAATTTCCTTTGTTTTAGCTTCATTAATTTTGTATAATAAAAAGACTTGAATCTATCTCAAAATGTTCCACAGCAATGAAATGTTCTTTTCTGGTTTTATCAGGTATAAAATAATATCATCTGCAAATAGAGACAGCTATCCTTAACTACCATACCAATTATATCATTGCATTTTTGAGCCCCTTATTTTCCTTGATAACGGTTCTAAATATAATGCAAATAACAAAGGAGAAAAGGACACCCCTGCTTGGTTCTGCTGCTCAAACAGAAATTATCACAGAAGAACCCACTCAGTTCAGAACCTTAATCCTCTGCAGTAACTGCTGAAAAGTTGACAGAGGGAGTTTTGCTAAGTGGACTTTATGCTTCTAGGAAAACATCAGGGATACTGCCATCACCCATGGAAGTAGTATTTTTAACTCTGGAAAGTGCCAAAAGGATTTGGTCCAAAAGGATCCTAAACAGTCTCAGGTAGAAATGGAGAGAACAAAGGGTACTGTAGTTGGTGTGGAGATGGATGGCAGTTTGCAAGAATATTAGCAATGTCCTCGGGGTCAGTAAAGGAGGTACCATTGGAGTTAAGTTCATTACAGAATTCTTTGTTACTTCTAAGCTTCCAAATATAGCTAAAGAAGGCCTCATGGCTGTCTTCTGAATTAGTTGCAATCCTATGTACATAACTTACATAATGATAAGGTAGCTGTCTTTTAGTGATGGCCAACAGGTCTGCCTTATAAGGTAGAGTTTGACAGTATGGTAGTTCCACTATATGGGTTTAACTTTAAACTTGCTTTTAAACTTACACCGGACTGAAATGGATGCTTCAATGCAGATATCCAAGGGAAGCAAAATTTACAGAATTACGCAGAAGCCTCATTTGCTAGATTTAATAGGGAGCCATATAATTTGTAATTATTAATAACATCAGTAAACAGTCATGAATTAGTTTTGGAATAACACATTAATAAAGATGAGTTATAAGGGACCACAAAGCAGGTCCTTCATACAAAAGACTGCAGCAAGATAATCAGATTTGATTAGGGAGGCGTAACAAGCTGGGAGTTGCAAATGGAAGAAATGCTTGAGAGGACAAGTACAAGAAGATTAACATCTCTGACGTGTACAAGGACAAATCAAATGCTGTGGTATGTACAAAGTCCAAGAATCACTGGGCATATTTGTTGTTGGTAGCTTATATTTGCCAGTTTATGTGCGAATAGCTGAAGTCACCCATAAACAAGGAAAATTATTTTATTGTTAACTTTTCTAACAGGTTAGAGTGTTTTGCAGGCTCTGAAGGGGGTCACAGATAAGTATCTATAATTGTTTGCACGACTCAAAAACAAAAAACAAACTGGTGGAATACCACCGTTGCAGGTCGACACACTCCGAAAGACTCCCGGTAATCCAAAAAAATGATCAAGACTCCTGGTCAAACTCTATATATGTGAGAACGCCAACAAACGAAATCGCCAACTTAAAAAATTTTATTAAGCTTAAAATCAAGCTTTTCGTCGGCGCTCTGCACCAACTTCTTCAGAAAGCAGACTTACACACAATACATTTGTCCCTTTATATAAGCATCATAACCCCACTCAAAAAACGCCCCCTTGAAAAGCTCACATCAATGCGCTAGAAAAATTGACCACAATGGAAACAATACATCACGAACAACATTCTACTCGCCATAGCCAGCCTTAACTACTAGTTGTCACGCTGGTGTGTTAAATAATACCATCATTGTAAATAAAAGCTATCATTGGTCCCTAATGAACCCTTTATCAAACACAAATAACATGCAAAAGACATGTGAAAAAATCCATATGTATATAGCGCCAGTATAAAAACTTTATAAGTCTGCATAAGAGCGCCGTTCAATAATACTGTGATCAAATAAAAAACTAACCACAGAATATTAAATATTAAATGTATACTGTACATCTATAAATCTACTTAAAAAATCTAAAATTTTTAAAAAATATATATGAACTAATTTACTATAGTGTGTTGTTATCTTTCCCATCTAATGGTACTATTGTTCACACACACATGACTAAAAAACTATAGGCACAGATTACTTAGTATTTAGATTATATAAATCTAAAAATTAAATGTCAAATATATTTTATATTATATGTCATGTAATATATATATTAAAAAGCTTTCAATGACTAATGGACAATGTCATTAAATAGATGATGTTTCGATAGTTAATCAAACTACACATCCTATATAGAATAAATGGTCAACAAGTGTGGTCATTAACCTAAGAATTAAACACATCGAGAACATATCTAAATTAGCACCAGTAATAACAGCTTACACTGGCCATATTGTCAATGTAAGCTGACAAGTAAAAAACCAAGCCATAAAAAATATGATGCTCCTAAATAAATAACAACAAAATTAATCGTTCCCAACAGGATTTGAATCAATCTACAAAACTTCATCTAGCTAAGCTCTTCAATTTAAGAAAGCAACTGACAGAAAGCATACTGTTCAGCCCAGGTGGATGATAAGCTTCTAATTTAAGTTGTCACATCAATTCCTTACATTCGAGTCTCAAAGAATCGGGACCCCCTGTATCTCCATGGTAAAGTTGGTCAATCACCAGAAATGAAAACTCATGGCCTGGGTTATCCAGAATGTGTTTGGCCAGAGCATCATCTACTTTCCCCTTCTTAATGGCGTATAAATGTTCATATAATCGTTCCTGTAGCCTCCTATCAGTCTTGCCAATATAGAAGCCAGGACAAACAGAGCACTGGGCTAAATACACCACCCGGTTACTGGCACAATTGAACCTTCCTTGTATAATAAACTTCTTATCCCTAATGGAAAAAGCGGTACTTGCTTTGACATATCTGCAGAACCTGCACATGTTACATTTGTACATCCCAGCTCTAGGAGAGGTTCCGGATACTTTGGATTCCAGAATCATTTTGATATTAGGACCCCTCCTGAAGGTGACTTTGGTGTACAATGTCAGGCCAGGTGATCCTGTTAACTCAGTGGTTAATAAGCACCAATTTTTTCCTTATAATGGACACAATATCAATTGCGTCCAAATTAAACGTGATGATGAAATTATGGTTAAAGTTGGCAGTCTCACCGACTGGACGAAGTGGGCCCAGTGACCCACCATTCAAGTTCCCCAAAATGGGGCGAAAATGACCATTGGCCCTCTTACCCTGCACCACCAAGCTTAATTCTGTAACCAAATCCACAGCGTACCCTCTACAGTCGAACATGTCTGCAATAAATCTACACTCATCATGAAATTTGTTATCATCCGAAATCATGCGGGCCGCTCGAACAAACTGGCCCTTAATGATAGCCATCTTTTGGTGTATTGGGTGTTCACTGTTGAAATGTAGGTATGAATTAGAAAATGTCGGCTTCCGATGTATACTAGCTACGAAGCGATTCAAGAACCTATCTTTCTCTAGCTCAACATCCAAATAGGCTATCTTGTCAATGGCAAAATTAGATGTGAATTTCAAAAATTCAGTAGAGCTATTGAAAAATGACACCAAGTTGTTTGCATCATCTTGAGACCCATTGAGAATAATAAAAACATTGTCCAAAAATCTAGTATATAACGATACTTTCTCCTGGACTAGAGGGTTAGATAGAACAAACTCCCTCTCCCAATGGGCCATCACCAAATTTGCCACGCTGGCTCCGCAAGGTGATCCCATCGGGACATCGATCAACTGGTGGAACCACGGATTGTTGAATGAAAAGAAGTTACAAGTGAGGACAATATCCAATAACTCAGGGACCAGCGAGATCTCCTCTGTCGATGCATGATGGATACCCAATTCCAGTTGGATCCACTCGACCGCCATAGAGTGGGGAATAGATGAATATAAATCGACAACGTCGATCGTCAAGAGGCAACTGTCAGCGTTGAATGGGACAGAGCCCACCTTTTCTAGAAAAGCCCAAGAATCTCTTGAGATATGTGGAACACGATACACATACTTCTTGAGGGTATTATCCACCACCTTGGCGGCTGCGTAGGTTATACTTCCTTTGGCGCTAACCAGTTGCCGCATGGGTGGATCGTATACATTCTTGTGTATCTTGGGTTTCCAAACAAAATGGGGATTTTAGGTGACACAACAGTAATATAATTATAAATATCCACATTGATTGAGCCATTGATGAACATCTCCTCATATAATGACCGGATACGACTCATGTTGACATTCAATTCATTCCTAGGGATTTCGTGGTAGGTATTGGAAGCTAAGATGGCCAACATCCTGTCGTTATAATCATCCAAGTCCATAGCCACCAATCCACCTCCCTTATCGGGTTGCATGAGTCTAACCGATGTGGACCTGAGAGTTTCCAACAGGTCCCTCTCTTCTCTGGTGACATTAAATTGGGCTGGTTGCCTTGAATTGAGGAGGTGATGGATGTCAAGATCACACAATTGTTCAAAAATTCCAACAATGGGTATTAAAGGTGGATTATAAGTACTGGATATGTGAAAAAGATTCTTGGGTATTTGCAAATTACCCAACAATAATGACGGATTCAACTTTCTCACAAATAATTTCAGGTCCAAAATGGACTTCCCAACACAAGCCCGTCTAGAGGGTACAAAGGTTAACCCTTTAGTCAAAATATCCACCAAAGGTTGGGAAAAAACAAACTGTGAGAAATTATAGATTTTAAAGTCTTTGCCCATATTATAAAGGATCTCCAATGGGTAAGGAGGGGAGGAAGGAATGGCTAAACAGTCATCCTTCAATTCCTCCTGGTTTTGTATTTGTTCCTCATCGTACGATTCGACTGTTGATGTGGGGATGAGGCTTGGACTTGAAAATTTCCATCATGGGATTCAACTGCTGGCTGGTCCTGGTTTGGACCAGTCCCAATATCAACCCCACCTTCGGTCGAGGATCTATAATTTATTCGCCTTACCGGAGACCCATTCCCCGATTCACGAGGGACTGTGAGTTGGCTGCTGGCATCCAAACCTGAGACAGATCCCGTAGTTACTCTGCTATTCCCTAAAAAGTTCCCTTGAGATTTAGGGGGTTTGGGGTAGGCTGCCCCGTCTTTATAGGCTTTTAAATCTCTCTGTAATTTCTTAATTTTAGTTGTAGTAATCTTAAAAATATGTTGGTCAATGCTGGTGAAAACTCTTTCATATTCATAGCGGTACCTAATGAAATGAATGTCTGACTTAATTTCCCTATCCAAATTAGAGAGATCTATAGTTAATTGGTTGATGGCTTCCTGATAGTGGGAGCAAATCAAATCAATTAATTCGCTCCCATGTCTATCGAAAAGAGACAAAAGGTCGAGATGGAATTTCGACCCATCTTCCAAGCCTGTGGGATATTGCCACGAGCGGAGGCCCTTCGGAACAATCTTCGTACGTCGGCATTCGCCGAAATAAGAAACTTCAAGTTGTAGTTTCCTGAGCCTCAATAATTTCTGATTGAATTGGTTGAGTTTAGTGGGTAAATCTGGCAGACTCTGGTTATGAGAATCCATATTAACAATGTCCTCCCCTCTGTTAAAACAAAAGGGCCGATTCAGCCAATTATTAAGATTGAAGTCTATATGGCCCCCCTTCAGGGCTTCCACCTCTCCAAGTCGAAATGTAGGTGCTCCTATGTTATCTAATGGGCTCCTATGTCCTCTCAAGGAGCCCGTAGGATTGCCGCCGCTATCCTGATTGAGTTGGCCATTAAGACTATTAGTCATAACGGCTCCCGGTTCTGCTCCAGCTCCACTAGCCGGTAAGAAGGGGGATTCAATAAGCAGTCCACTTGGGGGTCGTGCTGCAGAGTTCAAAGGACCACTCAACAGTAGTCCATCCATCCATTGTGAAAGATGTTCATCCTTTTCCATAAGGAGATTTATAAGTATGGTTAAATGCCCTGGATCTGAGGTGCCACAGGCTTCCTGCATGGCGGAAGACATAAAAACTGTTTGCACGACTCAAAAACAAAAATAAAACTGGTGGAATACCACCGTTGCAGGTCGCTGCACCTCCGAAAGACTCCTGGTAATCCAAAAAATGATCAAGACTCCTGGTCAAACTCTATATATATGAGAACGCCAATAAACGAAATCGCCAACTTGAAAAAAGTTATTAAGCTTAAAACCAAGCTTTTCGTCGGCGCTCTGCACCAACTTCTTCAGAAAGCTGACTTACACACAATACATTTGTCCCTTTATATATTGAGTGGGGTTATGATGCTTATATAAAGGGACAAATGTATTGTGTGTAAGTTGGCTCCAGCCTGTCTAGATGAAGGAATTCTTGCTACTGTTTTAAGGCCAGAGTAATGGCCAGAATTTGCATGCATAAATGTCCTTAATGGCTTTGATTCCTGACCAGGTGTGAGCTTACTAAAAAATGTAGCCTCTGTTAGCCTGGGAACCCCAGGAAAGTGTGAAGAATGATGTAATGTGAACCAGGAATGTGATTTAAAAAAAAACAGAGAGAATCAGAGAGCATTAAGCATTTTTGTCTTGACCATCCAACTCATCAGCACTCTGCCTTTGCTCTATATGTAAGTTTATCTTAGACTTGTGTTTTCTCTTAGAAATAGCTAGAAACTAGAAAGATTAGACTAAGTGTTTTTCTGTGATGTCAGAATTGTACTACTAAATTATTTTAAGTATTTCTCTGTGATCTCTGAACTCTTGACTAGCACTGTGTAGTAAAAGTATTGTCTTGTGTTTTGACTTTTTGTTATTAAATATTTTTAAACCCTTTTAACTGTGGCTGTTTTTGTAGAGATAATTTAAGCTCTTTAGAGTATTTGCATGCCTTTGGTAAAATTGTACAAAGCCAATCCAATAGCTTTAGCCATGGGCTATACTACCAATTGGAAAATAATAATATTGCACAGTAATAATTGGACACCCTTTTAAGGGCCTTTGAGTAGCTGATAAATATTAGTGGGTGGTGGCAGCTGGTACTACTGTATAGTCTGGGGAAAAAGGGGCACAGCTGGAGAACCTGTGCCAGCCTTCCTTCCCCAGGAGTGTCTGTGTGGTTGTATAAATTCTTCTCAAAGTGTGTGTATGTGTGTGTACATGTGTCAGCTACTTGGGCAAGGACACGAAGCACTGGTTGGACAGAGAGGGTGTTGGAGGTTTTAGCTTGCCCACTAGGGTAAGATATGGACCCTATAGCTGTGCCAGTGGGGACTCTTATTGGGGACCTGGAGAGCAAGAGAGCGACTGGCCCCAGACTGACTGTGATCTCTGTGTGCTCTTAAGGGAAATTGCACTTTACTGTGTGTATTTGTTATCCTTCCCTCCTATATGAGACGCCCCCTCATTGGTGTTAGTGGTGAGGATTAAGGCTCCTTGATTGCTGGGCCAGGGCATGGGCTTCACAGCTGGCATAATGTTTAAGGTGTTTACCTCACAGGCAAGTAGAAAAAGGTTTCATTCTCACTAAAGAAAAATGGCTAAGTTTAAAAAGGCCCACAGGGGCAGCTAGCCTAGTACTTACCTATGAACCTATGGAGCCACTGCTGCCTGGGTCAGAAGGGAGTCACCACAATTATCGTTGGGAAGTCCTTCTGAATCTTCAGAATTACCCTGGATATCATCAGGCAGGATGGGAAAGCATATAGGAACATCCCTGTCCAAGAAAAACAAAAGCATCTGTTTACCAGGCCTTTTTGCATGGAGCTCTAGAACACAATTTTACCAGGTCATTGTTTAGATAGGAGGCAAAATGTTCTGCCTGAGAAGTTCCCCACAGAGAGATCAAATCTTGGAAGACCCCCCCCCCCGATCCAGTTTCCAATCATAAGGTTCTACATTTGTCCTTCTCAACTTGTATGCCACATAATTATGCTCTGACAGAATGCAAGATGCCTGTAGAGTGAGATAGTGCTGTAAAGCTATATCCCATGCTAACATGCAAAGGGGGTAAGATCTGGCCCCCCTTACTTTTTTATGAACTACATCACTCTGGTACTGTCTGTAACCACTTGAAGTGGTACAGGACACCACATATGATTTAGAGAGTTGACACCCTTGATAAGAGCTAGAATCTCATTTATGTTTTTTTGCTTTTGTATGTCTTTATTGTCCCAGAGACCTTAATGCTGCTCCCCAAGCAAAGTTCAAGACTTTGGAGTGAAACAGCAGAATGGTAGGCCTGGATTAGAGGATATCTGATGTCTAGACCAAGTGATTTTCCTTTTCACAAATCCTACAAATGGATCTTGAAAAGATAATGGGTGTTTATGCTGGAACCAAAGAGACTTCAAATACTATTGTCTTCCTCATGTGGAGTCTTGCAAAAGGTATCATGACAATCTATTTACTGTGACTGAAGTCTGAGTGGAATATCTCTAAATATAAAACTATTTCTTGAGTGGAAAAAAACACTTTGTGCCAAGATGTCTACTAGATATACTAGAAAGACATTCCTGTGTGATGGAGTCCAAAAAAGACTTTTGAATGTTTTCTTGAAACCCCTGCCTGTGTAGGAGGTCTCTTACCCAGGTGAGACATTCCTGACATTTTGAAAGAGACTCTGCAGAGATAAACATGTAATCTACATATGGAAAATGTGTACACCCTTGTAGCCTGCAATGGGCTACAATGGGAGCTATACACTTTGGGAGCACTCTTGATGCAGTTGATAGTCCAAAGGGTATGGCAGAGAATTGATAATGTGATCCAGACAGACAAAACCTTAAGAAATGCATGAACTATGGATGGATAGGAATGTGATGATAAGCATCTTTTAAATGTAAAGCTACTAAAAGAAACTCAAATGAGGAAGAAAGGGCAACAGGTGGTGAAATGAGAACATTTTGAGCTTGGGCACTTTGGCACTATCACAGTCAGATTTAAGAAAGAAAGATCCAGAATTAGTCTCTAGGAATTCTCTTTCTTTGGCACAAAAATATTCTTGAATAAAGTCCTTTCCCCAGTTGGGAAAGAAGGACAGCTTCTGCTACCTCTTGAGACAACATTTGATGTAGCACAGGAGGAAAGAGTAGGGTTTGGTCTGGTGGGAGAGAAGGAATCCCCTGGAAAGGAGGAATTTCTTTCAACCTAGATGGATCACATTCAGAACCCATTGTCTGTTTCCAAAGTGAGAAATGAAAATTCAGATTTTCTGGAAGGGATAAGGGCCTGGTCAGGGGAGGGGGGCACAAGGTTCCTTATATAGTCATTCTGCCTTGTTTGACTGGCCTTTGCTCTGGGGGAGGGGTCCTGCTTTCTTTTTAGAACTTCCCTGCCATTTCTTTTTAAACATCTGCTAGAACTGGATGAGGAAGCAAAAAATCCCTTGGAGAATTTAGAAAAGGTGGTCTGAAAAATCTGAAAGACTCCATGATTCAGCTTACCTCTCTCATCACATTTTTGATAACCTCTGTAGCAGAGGGTCTGTAAACTAAATCTTTATCCAAAGGAGAACTCAAAATTTCGTTTTTGACATTTTCTGAGAGGTTCTTAGAATGCAGCCAGGCAAACGTCTTCAAAACACTACCAGTGGCAACAGCCTGGAAGCAGTATCTACAGAACTATAAACACACTTCAAAAATGAGTAGCGACCTGAGAAGCAAAAGTAATTAGAGTACACAAAGCAGCTTTTTCCTCAAAAGGGGAAACTGAAGCCAAAGTATTCCTCATAAGTTCACAATTAGTCAGTGTAAACTTTAACATATGGAGCTCGATAATTCAAATTATAAAAATCAAAGTTGCAGAAGAAACACTTTTTCCCAAACTTAGATTTACCATCCTTGTCAGAAGGTGAAGAATTAGAATTAATAAAATGCTTGGCAGCAGATGGACTGACTAAAACTGAGGAGACCCCAACAACTGTAGAGGAAGTGTCTAACCCTTGGTGCATGGTAGCTGTATGGACAACACCAGAGGGAGCAAAAGGAAAAGATGAATGTCTGAAGAACCACTCTTGGCCACAGCAGGGTCACCCATCTGCGGCTACAGCCTACTATGATGGCAAAGGCTGCTTAGTTAACATTTTCTTTTTGTGGCTGGAAGAAGGTGTAATCAAGAGACTGGTACTTTGTTCCATGGTCAAATCAGAAATGGTGCTTGTTTCCCAAGAAAGCCGATCAGCAAGAGGCAGTAACACAGTCGGCCTTAGGCATAGGTGAACTAGGTGACTGCCTAGTGAGCCGTACAGGCCGGCCTCATAAAGGGCACAATTTTACTGATTTATTTATTTTTATTTTAATTATTTTATTTTTGTCAATCCATGTGCTCTTCCCAGTGCCCTGTCTCTGAGTCGAGGGTGCCAGAACCATAGGGCAAGGGGGGGGGGTGAGCACCCTCCCACTTTAACAGCTGCAGGTTGATCAAGGTATTATAGTGTCTTCTCCTTTAAGGAGGAATATGTGTGAGCACGCCAACGTGAAAGTAAATATATTCTGCAGTCGCGCTCGAAATTTAAGCTAGCAGTTCCGTTAAGAGGAGGGTTAAGTCTGTGTGTATTCATGTGGCTGTTTGGTTTAGAAAGAAGGTACATGTATGTGTGTGTCTGTGTGTAATTTAAACCGTTCGCTTCTGTATGCGAGAAAAAGTGTGTGTGTGTGTATATATGTGTTACGTGTATGGTATTTAAATTAGCCGTTCTGTTTATATGAGAGATAAAGTGTGTGTGTGTCTGTATGTTACTGTGTGAGAGAGTAGGTGGGTGTATGTGTGTGCTGCTGCGGGAGAACAGAGAGAAGGTAGGTGTGCATGTGTATAATTTAAATTAGTGGTTCTGTTCTTTTCTGTATGAGAGAGAAAGTGTGTGCCTGTGTGTTGCGTACGAGAGTAGGAGTGGAATGTAAAGCAGTCATTAGCCACATGAAACAAAAGGTGTGTGTGTATTGCTATGTGAGACAGTAGCTGCATGTGAGTGGGTTTAACATACCTGCAAACTGTCCAGATTTAGGATCACAGTTTTTGTCTGGTTCTCATAAAATTTGTGGTTTTATGGCAAATCAGAGAGGAGTGAAGTCACTAAATAATGAGATATAGGAGTTTAAGACTTCATATACTTCAGAAAATGCATGTTAATACAAATCCTATTATTCTAGCAATGTTCTAAGTTAAAAAAAGCAATACTTAAAATCGATCCCTATTTTTTCGCCCATTGCATCCATATTATTTTAAGCTTTGGCAAGATTTCTTATACTAACGGTTTGAGAGTTATGCATACCTCTCAGCTGTCCAGATTTTTCCCTCATATTTTTGGCCTATTTGTGATGAAAAGGGATACTGCCAGCACAGCTATTTGGAATTTTTATTAATAAGTGATTTGTAAATGTCAACATGATTTATATAAGATGCTTGTGTTACAAATGCATTAAAACTGTATGTCACGTGTATATCAAACTGCTGGTACAGAAGTGTGTGTTGAAAAGGTTTTTGTAAAGTGCTGTTTGAAATGTAACCACAGTGTGCCCTACTAGAATAGAACAGAAATATACATGCACTATTGTAACTGTTTAAATGTATATATTTCAACAGTGAAAACTGGAATACAGGAGGTTAACTTCAGAAAAATAGCTAAAATTAAATTACTTTATGGCTACACAAGAAAAAATGGTATCTTTCAGTTTTCAATGAGATACAGACACACAGTCTCTGCTGAAAAGCGTTCTGTATTGTCCTTAGGGTGAAATAATTACTAGTCTTGAAATGTAGGGGAATGTAATTGTTTTATAACTTCCAGCATCTGTCAAAGAACTGAGGTCTATGTATTTTCACAGGTAGATTTATTTATTTATTTGCAGTTTGATTACCGGGGAAGTCCACTGGGCTGAATTGACCCATTTTCAGTGGAGGCCCGGGGAGAAAAGCTCCAAGATGCATTATACAATTCAGATACAACTGATAGTTAATATTATGCTAAATGCTAAATACGGTCAACTTACAGCACTGTGGGTTTTAGCTGGGATAGAGTCAGAATGACAAGAAATGATGTAGTTCTGCAAGCTATTCCAGCAATAATATATGAGATATTAATTTGAGAAGTCTCTTATTGAGACAGGGCATTCTGTATTTGGACTTGGACCTGACAAGAACCATACATCACAACATCTGCATTGCTCTAATTAAGTAAGTTAACTAGGGAATAGTAATTCTCATAGATGCAATCAGGAGTATAGCAAAACCTTGTTTAGATATTTTTCTTTATTTATTTGAGACTATCCTGCAATGTTGTTTTAACTATTTCCTGTGATTTTGACCTCTGCTGTCATTGTGAATATATACTGAGTATTTTCTTGTTGTTTTATTATTTATCAAATATATGTAAACCTTTCATTGTGGCTGATCTGTCTAGAGATATTTACGTTTTGAGAAGACTTGCATATTTATTTGATGACACTGTGTGGGCCACTCCTAATAGCCTTGCTCTTGGTTTAACTACCATTTGTATTAATATTAATATTACACAGTAAGATTGGCCACCTTTTGTTAAGGACCTTAAAATTGCTGATAAGGAGTTGGCTGGTGGCAGTGATGACTACCTTACAGTCTGGGCAAAAGGGAGCATAGATAGTAAACCTGTGCCAGCCTCTCCCAGGTGTGCGTCTATGTGTAAATCATACCTCAAAGTGTGTGTCTGTCAGCTACTTGGGCAGGGACAGGATGCACTGGTTGGACAGAGAGTGTGCTGGAGGTTTGCGCTTGGCCACTCAGCTGAGATATCAACTCTACTGCTGTGCCAGTGGATAGTCTTATTGGGTGATATGGAGAATGAGACAGAAACCAGCCCCGGACTGAATGTGGTCTCTGTGTGTTCTTAAGGGAAATTCACTTGATGCAGAGTGCTGCATGGGAAATAGTGTGTGTACTTAACCTCCCAGAGTATGTCCCACCACTGGTTCCAGTGGTGAGAACTGAGGCTCCTTGATTACTGGTCTAGTGGTAGGTCATCACATATTGGGTTGTCACATTATTGGTAGGCAGTGGTGGGATATCCACATCACACATTTATTGGTTGGCAGTGGTGGGATATCCACAAACTGGGATTCAGTAGTGTGGATATTGAACTCCTGTAGTCTGTAAACAGTGGTCACAAAAGATGATGATTTTACTCTCAAGGAACCACATGGTAGACATTCAGAGTTCATATCACAATAGTTTTACTTGTTTATTTTTTTGTTAGCTTAGTTAGTCAGGGAGATCAGGGAAGGATGTCAGCAGAGGAGTATGGCAAGCAGACAAGGAGCCAGTTGGCTGAGATGTGCCAAGACAAAGTATCACGGACCAGCAACCAGGAGGACAATCAGACTGGCCTTAGGGACATACAACTCTCAGAAAATGGATAGCTCAATTTTTCCACACAGGACTTAAACAATTTGTATAGAGTTAGAGAGACTTGAACTGGAGGCCAAATGTTTGGAACTAGAATCAGTAGTGAGACTGAGACGTCTGGAGGCCAAAGAAAATGGGAGCCTGAGACATTTGGAGGCTGAAGAAAACGAGAGGCAGAGGCAACATGAAAAGGAAATACTGACTCTTCCTCAGGGTCATGGAGGTAATGGGAAAGGAATTAACCAAACCCCAGAAGCAATAAAGGTCAGTAAATTTCTTCCACAATTTACACAGTGTGATAATGTTGATAGTTTTATTTATATGTTTGAAAGGGTATGTAAACAGTATAATGTTGACCAAGGGCTTTGGGTACAGTTCCTGATCCCCTTACTCTATGGTAAAGCTGTAACTGCTGTTTCTAAATTGTCTGATACTGATTCCTTAAATTATAAAAAGTTAAAAATAGTTTATTAGAGAATTTTAAGTTAACATCTGAAGCTTATAGAAAAAAGTTTTGTGAGCATAGGCGCAAGGCAGATGAAAGTGTGTGTGATTATGTTGCTTAATTAAGCACTTATTTTTATAGGTGGGTGAGTGGGTGCCAGGTCACCACTTTAAAGGGCTGGAAGACCTTTTGGTGAGGGAAAAAGCCCTTAGCATTTTGCCTGAGGACATGAGAATCTGGTTGGCAGATAGAGAATGTAATACCACAGATCAGTTGGGGACAAAGGGAGACCTATACCTAGCAAGCAGGGCATCACTGCACAGGACAGGGATACCCAGTGTTGCACATGGGTCTAAGCAAACCCATGGTGGGCAGCCTTAACCACCCTAAAAGAGTCCACCAGTATCAGGAGGAGCCACTAGTTCAGGTACATGGCCAGAATGAAGGGTTAAATGTTTTAAATGTAACCAGTGGGGCCATGTAGCATATAGCAGTCCACAGAGGCAAGGTGAGAAAAAAAAGGAAGGAGCGCCAGTAAGCAGGAATGACAGAATGTCAGTGGTAAGTTGTCTGCAGACAACAAGGGTACTGAACTACCACAAGAGGTTATATCCTGTCTTGGCAGATGGTAAACAGGCCATTGCTGAGAGAGAGTCAGCCTCTGACCTAACCATTGTGAAGCCTGCAAAGGTTAAAGAGGGGCACTAATTGCTTGGGCAATCTACTTCAGTCAGAGCTTTAGGAGGGACCCCATTTCATATATCTTTGGCTAGGGTTCACCTTGACTGGTGGGGTGGAAAAGGAAGCAAGCAAGTAGGTGTGATGAAGGATATCCCTGCAGATGTCTGATAGGGAATGATTTTGATGATGCAGTACATTGTGTGCAGGCAGTTACATGCAGTCATGCTTGGAGATAAGCATGTGGGTCTGGTAGCCTGGGGGACCCAGACAGACAACACACTTGAAGCTAGGAAAGTTGAGGTGGCTACTTCAGGGAGGGAGCTACCCTGTAGCAGTGAGACTGACGATGAGCCACAGCTGCACGTGGATACTGATGTTCCCTTGGACAGAGTAACTGCAAGAGCAGAGGTGAATAGAAGTACCCAGGCTGCACCATTCTCAGAGGATACCAGACTTCCTGTGGAAGGGGAGTTGAGAATGGTTACAAAGGGAGAACTGAGACAGGCTCAGCTCTCAGACTCTACATTACAAGGCCTGAGGGATCTGATTCTCAAGGTAAAGGGGAATCCGTATACTGGGACAAAGGGTTACTGTATAGAGAGTGTACCCCTGAGGGAGGGCTAGCGGGTGAGAGAATACAGCAGTTGGTAGTGCCTAGAGCCTACCATCTGGCACTCCTAGCCACAGCCCATGACATCCCGTTTGCAGGTCATATGGGCATAAAGAGTAAACATATATGTATTATGCAGAACTTTTATTGGCCTGGGATTTCCAGAGATGTAACAAGGCAGTGCAGGACCTGTGAGCAGTGCCAAAAGGTAGGCAAGGCATAAGACAATCTCAAAGGTCCTTTGGTGCCTTTACCTGGGACTGAGGAGCCATTTCAGAGCATAGTTATGGATATTGTGGGGCCTCCGAGTAAACCAAGATCCACAGGAAAGAAGTATATCCTAGTGGCAGTAGATTATGCTACCAGATACACTGAGGCAGTGGCGCTGTCCTCAACTGAGGCAGAAAAGGTGCCAAATGCTTTGTTAGAGATTTTCAGCAGGGTAGATTTCCCAAATGAAATACTGACTGACAGAAGAGCAAATTTCATGTCAGACCTGCTGGTATGTCTGTGGAAGCACTGTGGGCTGAAGCAAGTAATGACCACCCCCGGCCAACCCCAGACTACACTAAAGACAATGCTACTGGCAACTGCAGACCAGTTTAAGAGGGAGTGGGACAAATATTGGCCCCATCTGTTGTTTGCTTAGAGAGAGGTGCCCCAGGAAGCCAAAGGTTTTTCACCTTTGAGTTGCTGTATTGGCATAGGGTGAGGGGACTTCTAGATTTGATTTGTGATGACTGGGAGGGTGAATGTGAATTCCACAAGGAGTCTGTTGTGGCATATGTCCTAAACCTCACGACAAGGCTCAGGAAACTCACGGGCTTGGTCAGGAGAGCCTGGCAGCAGCCTAACAGCAGAAAAATGTCTGTTATGACAGGAATGCTCAAGCTAGAGAGTATGCTGTGGGGCAGCAGGTTATGGTTCTCATTCCTGTCAGACACAACAAGCTGCAGGTAGGTTGGGAGGGACCCTACAAATTCGCAAGGAAGGTCAGTGATGTTAACTACATGGTAGAGCTGCTAGGCACGAGGCATGAGCACAAACTGTACCATGTGAACATGATGAAACCATACCATGATAGGGAGGCGCTAAGAATTTGCAGTAGAAAGCAGGAGTCACCTGAGGGGGATCTATGGCTACAGGGAGCCAGTCAGCAAAATCCCAAATTACTATAGTGGGGTTTATAATTGCAGGCATGTGATATGACAGTGGAGCACTGTACTGGGGTCAGCAATGTAAAGGCAGCTGGAGTCTCAAGACAGGGTATGGAGTAATGTATTCCCAGACTGGCTCATCCCTCTCAAGCAATGTTTCTCAAGAGTCACTTGAAAAACTAGTTTGAGTCTTCGAAGGGGGGGGGGGTAGAATATGATGAAGTAGGATACTGCTAGCGCAGCTATCTGGAATTTTGTAAATAATTATATGTCATTTGTAAATATCAACATGATTTATATAAAATGCTTGTGTTACAAATGCATTAAAAACTGTATATCAAACTGCTGGTATAGAAATGTGTGTTGAAAAGGTTTTTGCAAAGTGTTTGAAATGTAACCACAGCGTGCCCCACTGGAATAGAACAGAAATGTACATGAACTATTGTAACTGTTTAAATGTATATATTTTAACAGTGAAAACTGGAATACAGGAGATTAACTTTGGAAAAAACAGCTAAAATTAAATTTTATGGCTATGCAATAAAAGATGGTATCTTTCAGTTTCCAATGAGCTAGAGAGACAGAGTCTGTGCTGAAAAGCTTTCTGTATTGTCCTTAGGGTGAAATAATTATAGTGTTGAAATGTGGGGGAATGTAATTGTTTTATGACTTCCAACATCTGCCAAAGATCTGAGGTCTATGTATTTTCACAGGTAGATACTAAATACTGTCAGCTTCCAGCAGTGGGGGGTTTCACCTGGGATAGAGTCAGATGAAAAGAAATTATGCCATGCTGGAAGCTATCCCAGCAGTAATATTTGAGATATTAATTTGAGAAGTCTCTTAGAGAGATGGGGCATTCGGTATTCGGTCTTGGACCTTACAAGAACTATTCATTATAACATCTGCCTTGCTCTAATTAAGTAAGTTAACTAGGGAATAGTTATTCTCTTAGATACAGTCTGGAATATAGCAAAGCTTAGTTTAGATATTTTTCTTTATTTATTTGAGACTGCCCTGTAATGTTGTTTTAACTATTTCCTTTGATTTTAAATTATGATGTCGCTGTGACTATATACTGAGTATTTTCTTGTTCTTTTATTATTTATTATTAAATATATTTAAACATTTCATTGTGGCTGATCTGTTTAGAGATATTTAAGTTTTGAGAGTACTTGCATATTTATTTGGTGACACTGTGCGGGCCACTCCTAATAGCCTTGCTCTTGGTCAAACTATCATTTGTATTAATATTAATATTACACAGTAAGATTGGACACCCTTTGTTAAGGGCCTTAAAGTAGCTGATAAGGAGTTGGCTGGTGACAGTGATAACTACCTCATAGTCTGGGGAAAAGGGGGCATAGCTAGTAAACCTGTGCCAGTCTCTCCCAGGTGTTTGTGTGCATGTGTAAATCAAACCTCAAAGAGTGTGTGTGTCACCTACTTGGGCAGGGACACAAAGGACTGGTTGGACAGAGAGAGTGCTGGAGGTCTTGGCTTGGCCACTCAGAGAAGATCTCAACTCTATAGCTGTGCCAGTGGGGAGTCTTATTGGGGGATCTGGAGAAAAAGGCAGAAACCAGTCCCTGACTGACTGTGGTCTGTGTGCTCTTGAGGGAAACTACACTTGATGCCGAAAGATGCATCTGGAAATACTGTGTGTACTTGGTAACCTCCCAGTGTACATCCCCCGCTGGTGCCAGTGGTGAGGATTGAGGCTCCCTGATTACTGGTCCAGTGGTGGGTCATCACACCATTCCTCAAAATTTGTGGTTTTCTGGCAAATCGCTGAGGACTGAAATAACTACATGCCATACATTTGAGTTTCAGCCTTCATTTCCTTCAGAAAATGTATGCTAAGACAAATCCTTTTATTCTAGCAACTTTCTAAGTCTATAAGGGCAAAATTTATAATCTGTCCCTGTTTGGGGTCTTTGTCCCTCCACCATTATTTTAGGCTTTGTTCAGATTTCTTGTGCTCAGATTCTTGTGCTAAGAGGTTGAGAGGTATAGAGGTATTGTATATAATAGCCCTAGCTGCCAATTTATTTGGTGCATTTTAAGGGTGCCCTCCTTTGTATAAAATGCCTTGTAACTGTGAACTTGTCGGTTACTCAAGTAATTCCCTATTGCAATGTTACCAGCTTACCAATTTTTTCTTTAATGTAATGTAGGTAATTACTTTTTCAAGGGCCAGCACTGAATTTGTAGATGAAACACTTAGATGTAAAGTTGTTTGCCAGTAGCAACCTCTTCACGAGTTACAGATTTCTTTAATGTGGAATTATTCAGATGATTTTACTTCTGCAGAGATTATGCATATTGAGTGATATTGGTGGATTGTAATGACAGAAGTCTGAGTGCCCTTTTATGATTTAGATTTTCTGAAATGGGTAGTTTTGTCATTATTGGTTCATATATTGTGTTTTGTTGCTTATTAAAAGAATATCTGTAACCACAAAGTTAAAACTGGTCAAGAAACCCATTTTCAGCGGAAGCCTGGGTAGAAAACCTCCAATACAAAGTAACAGAAAAATATAGCTGTTGCATAATTAACCACAAGATTAAAACAGATAAGAGTAGTCAGTTTACAGAAGAAATCAAAAAAGGCATATACATAAATTTTCACATGGAAAGTAAACAAGCATGTCTGAACAAAAAACTAACAATCATAAATTTACAGAGAAGATTAAACAATTATATTAGCAGACAAATATTTTACATAGGAATTTGATACAACATGGCAGACAAGAAGTTTCAGTAAGGGGGCATGATAGTGTTATGAAAAAATTACAGAGATGCGTGTAAAAGACAATAAAAGAAAGCTTATGTAATAGGACAGGATAGTTGTACAAATGCTGAGATCTTTTACTTGTTAGTGGGAATAGCAGAGAAAAGGGTTACAGTAGAAGATAAGGGATCTTCAAAACAACCCCTTCTCATTAAAACCTGTTCCTAGCAGCTACATTAAAAATCTCCTTCTCAGGCTTAAACCATGCTCCCCATCTACTGGTAACCTGTCTTCTCTCTTCCTTAAGGCTGCTGCTAACTCAATAGTATATCTTGTTTCCATCCTCATAAACTACTCATTAAATGAATTCACAATCCTTACTCTCTGGAAACAATTCTATACCATACTCAGCCATAAACATGGAAACTCTGCAGAGCTCTCTAAGTTTCAAACTATTGCTATACTTTCTCCGCTCTCAAAAATTCTAGAACAATGTGCTCGTAAACAAATCATGGCATATTTCACTCAAGAAAACCTGTTTACCCCAACCCAGCATGGCTTCCACCCTACCACAGCACCACTACAGCTATTTCCTTTACTCACTCCATTTCTCTAGACAGAGAGAATAATAAATTAGTGTCCTGTCTCCTTCTTCACCTATCCAAAGCCTTTGACACTGTCTCAAACCACATCCTCCTTTCCAAACTTTCTCACCTCAACCTTTCCTCAGCAACTGTCTCTTGGTTTAACAGCTATCTCTCTGACAGGCAGCAATCTGTCAAATGTCTCTCAGCTCTTTCTCCCTATCAAAATGGGTGTCCCACAAGGCACAGTTCTAGGTCCCCTTCTTTTCAATATCTTCACTAACCAACTTTACTCATCCTGTCCTCAGTCATCCCTCATACACAGATGGCTCCACAATCATCTCTGTTGCTGATAACCTCATTGACCTGCTCACCCTGATACAAAAATCTTTCAACCTCACTGAAAAATAGCTTTCTAACAACAAACTCATACTTAACCCTAAAAAGGCAAAACTTCTACTCCTCCTCCGTAACCCCTCCCCCCCCCCATCTCAAATCCTCATTCAGCAGCACTTCCCTTAACAACATTATCATGGCTGAAACCCATACAAAGCTTCTTGGTGCAATCATAGACGACCAACTTAAATTTGACTTCCATGTGCTACAATGCATCAAGAAAACCCACCAAAAGCTCGGCCTACTCTATAGAAACAAAAGGTTCCTTACAACAGACTCCAGAATTTCGCTTGTCCGTGCATACCTCCTCCCTAACCTCTACTACAGCTCACAAACCTCAGCAAACTTAAAAGTCCTCACTCCTTTCCAAACTTGAAGCCACCTACAACAAAGTTGCTAGATTTGCTGTCAATCTGCCTTCTAAATCTCACCAATGGCATGTTTTTAGGACACTCAACTGGCCTGAGTTTCCCCACCAACTTCTGCTTACTCAATTAATCATTCATTCTATCCAGAACAAGACCTTCTCCTGACCTGACATCTCCTCACTAGTCTTCCTCTATGCCACACAGAACCTTCAGGAGCTCAGACCAATGCCTCTTACAGATTTAGAAACCCAGAAAAGCCATTGGCCATAATCTCTACAGCTATTATCCTGCCCTTTCAAGGAACAAGCTTCTCATGACCCTCAGAAATATTACTCGGGTCCATGAATTTAAGAAAGCTCTCAAAAACTACCTAAGCAGCACCTGGACTTGTCACTGTAATCACCCCATTTGGACCCAACTTTTCCTTCCCTTATTGTGCATCATTCCTCTCTTTCCTCCACTTTCTTCTCCTCCTCCAATATCTTATAGAAAGTAACCTCCTCATATGACATAACAGTCTCTTACTACTGTCCATGCTCCTTCACTTCTCAGACCTAGAAACCTGCTACCCATATCCTATTGCATTATGGCTATTAATATAAATGACTACACCTCCTGTAATGAAAAAGACAAACTGCTTTTTGTATGTCAATACAAAACATAACTCAAAACCACTAGATAAAGGTTGGAGTAACACAAAATAAAATACTCTAACAAAATAAATAAAACTCCGATCAACATGGCTGAAAATTAAATATAAACTTTTATATGGTCTGAAGAAGCAGATTAAGTATCTGTGAAAGCGCTTACCTTTTATTTTACATTTTCTGTTTTATTAAAGTTTATATTTATATTCATGCAACATTCAATCTCATGTAATTTATATCCTCGAGCTAAAAATTAATTCTTAAGAAGTCCAAAAGCTGAAACCAGGTCATCGTAGCCTCATTATCTGCAGGAATTGCCCTTTCATAACATTTCTAGTAATATGACCAGGGTGCATACTGGTTCTATGTAACAGGGTATTCCTCTTACAAAGTTTCCTGTAGAGACAAGTGTGGCAATGTCCCAGTGCTCCCTTGTCAATTGTAACATTGAGGAAGTCTATACTTCCATAAGAAAAGCAATAACTAAACTTCAAAAAAATCAGCTGTCTTGTGAAAAAATCAATAAAACTATTCAAGCTCTGTTCTGTTTCTTTCCAAACGAGAAACATATCATCAACAAATTGCCTGTAGAACAGGATATTCCCCACAAAAACGTTATTATGTAATACATACGCCTGTTCCCAGCATGCAAGGGCCAAGTTAGCATAAGTGTTGGCTAGAAATGTTATGAAGGGACAGTTCCTGCAGATAGTGAAGCTACAGGACGATGACCTGATTCCAGCTTTTGGACTTCGTAAGAATGAATTTTTAGCTCGAGGATATAAATTACATGAGACTGAACGTTGCATGAATGAGGTACTTCATATGGAAGACCCTACTTTTCTGAGAGATTAAAGAATGATAATATTGGAGACGCTGCTACTTCTAGTACACGTCGTAAGAATAGGGTTTGTCTCACCTATTCAATTGATGTGAACATAGTATGTAATATTTTGAAAACAAATTGGTCTATTTTATAAGCTGACCCTGACATCAGAAAGGTTATTGATGATTCTCCTATGTTTTGTTTTAGGAATAACCTTTCCCTTAAACGACAATTATGCTATCAGAATAACCTGTCAGAGACTACAGTTCATTCTGATCGAAAAGGGACTTTTAAAGGCCGCACTTGTAGTGCATGTAAATATTTTCTAACAAACACCTCTTCTGCAATCCAGTACTGGTTTTATAATAGAAATAGACTTTTATGCTGACTGCAAGAGTAAAGATCTGGTTTCTTGTGCAGACTGCACTGTCTGCAGAGCCTTCTACGTTGGCAAAATGAATTGCACACTAAAAGAAAGGGTCATGGAGCATATAAATTATATAAATAAAAAGAAATGCCCTAGCCAAGTATGTATTGGAATGAGGTAGTGATCACTCATTCAAGTTTTTTGTGCTGGAGCTGACTTCACTGAATGTGTGGGGTGGAGACAAGAATAACATAACAGAATGCCATGAGCTTCGTTGGATACTACTTTTACAAGCACACCGTACACCAGGATTCAATGAGTTGATTTCACTGAAGCCAGTGTTGAAATCCCACCCCCTATGACAATAAATTACACTTTTGGGGGCTTGGCCTATAGTGAACACTTGATTGCTTGATTCATTCATAAGTCAGCTGACGGCACGTGTTTCAATGATTGGACCTTGTTAGATTTTTAAATATAATACTTTAGTGGTTTTTTATATGGTCTGAAAAAGCAGACTGAATATCTGTGAAAGCAATTACCTTTTATTTTATGTTTTATGTTTTATTAAAGTTTATAGTTCATTTTCAACCATGTTGATCGGAGTTTTATTTATTTTCTTAGAGTGCTTTTTGTGTGTACTGTGGTCCACTGATGACAATCAAAATGTGTTTTTACCATTTTTTTTCTTACTACACTGTATTGTCTTTTAGCTGTTTTCTCCTACATGTAGAGCAATGGTTGTTACTTATTTTATTTGTGCAAATTTACTTAGTTGCACTGTGGAACTTTTCTCCCCGGGCCGCCGCTGAAAAAGGGCAATAACTCAGTCAGACTATCCCGGTCAACAAATGTCAAATAAATTTGAAGGATGATGGAGTGGAGAGGAGTGGAGGAGTTAATACAAATTCAATAGGAAGATAATGTTATATTTTTCCATAATTTTTGTCACTCTGCTTTTTAAACGTGTTTCTGAGTAGTATTCCACATTCCTACTAGAAATGAAAAGAGTTATGTGCTATTTGGTATTCATTTTTTATGCAAATTAGATGTCCAGATTTTTTTGACTTGATGTTCCTACTTTTTAAGGGCATTTGCTCCCATTTTCAATGTCTGCAGGTTAAGAGGTAATAAAGGAAGATGCAACTCTACTGTCTTGTTTCACACATTGATAGTAATCTTGAGTAATTTATCAAGAAAATAAAACACTTTCAATAGGCACTGCAAATTTAGGGACAGTTGAGAAGCATGGGGTGTTCTAGTGGCTTGCATTATACATTTTTTCATTCAAGTAATCACAATGTGACATCTAAAGTATGGTCAGTCAAGAAAGTAGCTGTTATTGCTGAGTGTGTGTGTGTGTGTGTGTGTGTGTGTGTGTGTGTGTGTGTGTGTGTGTGTGTGTGTGTGTGTGTGTTTGTATGTGCAGGGATATTAAATGCTTAAATAAGTTACATTTTGGATGCAAAATACTTTCTCCAACAACAATTACATATGCTACAGCAAGTCTGAAACTATTTTACATCAAAAATATAAAAAAATATAAGTTTTAACCCATATGCAAATACAAAATAGTTTTAAAAGATAGCCAGTTCTCTACCCACAATAATGTTCTCCAGGGTTGGATCTATTACGGAGATAGCTTGATCGTCCAGAGTGATGAGGTCCCATTATACCCCAGTTATTTTCCTGATAACACCCACCATGGTAGGCATTACTGCTTGTATACCTCTGCACAGTTGACAGTGGATCTGAATGTATTATAGGCAATGTATGATGGAATGCAGGAAGTACTATCACTACTGTGGGACCATGTTTCTGTAATTAGACAAATGTTGATGTCTTCTAGGTTAAGGAAAGCCTCGTGTTCAGATAGTTTGTTGTTTCGGCTCCTGGCATTCAGCAGTGTTACTTTGATTGCATTTATTTATTTGACAATTGTTTACCTGGAAAGTCCAACTGAACAGAAACCCATTTTCAGCAGAGGCCCAGGCGGAAAAGCTCCACAGTCATAAAAACATTTTTTACATAGATATAGTACAAAAAATTGACATACAAGTTACACAGATACTAATAATTCAAAGTTTAGCAAAGCAAGAACACACAGATATATCATAGTTTTGCTTATATACAGAATTTTGACAGAGACATAACAGATGTTCACAGGTTGGTACTAGGCTATCAGCCCTAGGGCCTATACAAGCCTAGCCATAACAATTCCCTGGATATTTCTTCCCACAATATTTACTTCCCTGGACCCCTGTCTAGCAGGGTGACTGACGTGATCTCTGGGGTGAATTTCCTATCTTCCATCCAATCGTCAAGGTTCCTTTTGAAGAGGGCCAAGGAGGCGCTCTGCTTGACATGTATGGGCAGTCTATTCCAGAGTAAGGGGAGTCTTTGGGTCAGGAACCTATCCCTCCAGTATGTTTTGTTCATTGTGATGACAGCGTGTGGCTCTGATGGATTGGGATTTCTTTAAGTGGAGCATGTCCAACAGCTCAGGGTTTGACATGGCCTTGTAAGCTAAGCAGAGATTGCCTCTGAGTAGACGATATGCCACAGAGTATAGCTGGAGTTTTTTAGGCCGGCAGCATAGGGCATCTGCTTTAGGCCTGTGATTCTTTTAGTGAGGTATTTCTGCGGCCTTTCCAGTTGTTGCAGATGTCTTGTGAGGTACATACCAAACAGGGCATTGTACTTTATAATGGGTCTAATGAGGGATGAGTACAGTGGGACAATGACCTCATTTTTCTGGATGAGAATCCCTTAGTGATGAGGTGTGCCACACAGAAGGATTTCCTGACTGTTGTGGTGATCTGGTTATCGAAGGTGAGACCACTGTTCACCTGTGTCCCTAAGTCTCTCATCACACTTTCGGTGTTTAGTGTACTGCCACCTATGTGGTAATTCATGGGTACATGGTTTTTCCCAAAGGGGATAACTATACATTTCTTGGCATTAAGCTCGAGCCCATGGCTCTGGCACCAAGCATCTGTTTCTGTAAGGCCCTTTTGTAGAATATCCACATCATTTGGGGATTCAATAATGGCTCCCAGTTTGCAGTCATCTGTGAACTTTGTTAGCCAGAGTTCCTTAGTGTTGGCCTGTACTTCAGAGAAGTAGATGCCAAACAAGAGCGGTCCCAGGACTGAACCCTGAGGTACTCCACTTGTCACTTGTCTGGAGCTGGATTTGGAGTCGGCTACTTTTACAGTCTGGGTTCTGTCAATAAGCCAGTTGGCAACCCATCAAATGACGTAGGGATTTATGCCCAGCTTAGTAAGTTTATCTATGATTCCAGAGTGGGGGATGGTGTTGAAGGCCTCGGCAAGGTCGAGATAGGCTGTGTGGACCGCCTTACCCTTGTCCACAGCTCTGGAGACTGATTCGAAGAAGTCAATCAGATTCAGGAGACAAGATCGGCACTTCACGAACCCAAACTGGGTGAGGTCCAGTGTTTGAAGGTTGCCAATGTCTTTGTTTATAAGTTCCCTGATAATGCGTTTCATGCCCTTGCAGATCAGGCTCGTCAGACTGATGGGATGGTAATTCCCAGGATCCAAGGTAGATCCCCCCTTGTGGAGTGGGATAAATGTAGCTGTGCGCCACTCAGTGGGCACGAAGCCTGAGGTGAGGTGAGGCTATGATTAAACATGACACTTAGGTGAGGTGCCAGTTCATTTTGTAGTTCATGTAGTACACAGCCCAGGATGTCATCTGGTCCCATGGATGCTGTATTCTTAGCTTTGGAGAGTGCGGTTTCTACCTGTGTGGCCGTGATTACCGGAATTTGGCAATCTTTTGGTATTGAAATGGGCCCTTTTGGGGGGTGAAGTTGGCACTAAATCGATCTGCCAGGATATTGGCAATATCCTTGGGATCAGTATATTTAATGCCATTCTGTTGTAGCTAAGAGCATATCTGAGCATTGCCATTTAGATTCTTGACATAACTATAGAATGCACTCTGATTGTCTTTGGAATCTATGGCAATTTTATTCTTGTAACTAGCTTTGGAGGATTTTATGAGGGATCTCAGCTTCTTACTCAGGCTGGTAAGGGAGTTTTTTGCATCCTGGGATATTCCTCTTTTCTGCAACAGTTTCTTTCTTCTGTTGTACAGTTTGTTTATGGCAGGGGACCACCAGATTGGCTTCCTTTTTTTGGAGGAGACCATCTTGGTTCTATTTGGGATGGAATGATTCATGCATGAGTGGATGTGCTCATACAGTGCCTTAGTGTAGGATTCAGCAGTGGAACTTTCAGCTCCCGTCTGCATGGGTGTCATGAAGTTTGTCACTTCAGACTTGAGTAGCATGAAGTTGGCTTTGGAGAAGTTTTTTTACGGAGGTTTCCTTACTGGGGGGTGGGGGTGGGATGTGGATGTCAAGGGTGATTTGCTTATGGTCAGACCTGACCAATGAGGGGTGACCACTGGTGTGGAGCATCTCCCATGTTGGTAATGACCAGGTCTAGGATATTGGAGCCCCTGGTGGAACAATGGATTAGTTGATCCAGGGCGTTGGAATTTATGAATTCCAAGAACCGTTGGAAAAGGTGTTGGTACCCGAATTGTTTTCCCAGTTAATGACAGGGTAGTTGAAATCACCCAGTATTAGGGTGTTTGGTTGTATCTTAACATTTTCCAGTATGTTTAGAAAGGTGTAGTGAGAATCTTGAGGCATGGTGGGGAATCTGTAGCAAGCTACAATTTGGATTGCAGTCTTACCTAGTGTTAGTTGCACCTAGAGAATTTCAGATGCATTATGTTGGGCAACTAGCCTGGAGGTGTGAATATCCTTGGTGAATATGGACACTCCTCCACCTTTAGTGTTTCGGTCTTGGTTTGGTGGCCGAAAAGAGTGGTAAGAGTTGTAGCCTGGTATTGCAGGGGTGCTCTCTGGAGCCTTGAACCAGGTCTCAGTTACTGCACAGATATCGATGTTCTCCATTTTTAGGAGTGCCTCGAGAGAGTGCATTTTCAGGTTTAGTCTTCTAGCATTGAGCAGCATTACCTTCAGATTTTGCATGCTTGTATCTGTTACGGTGGTGATTTTGTCCTTTGAACCTTGCCTAAAAAAGACACTATAGGGGTGGCAAGAGCTTTAGCCAGTAATCTGAATCCCAGGGGTGACAGGTGCAGACCATCTCTGGCAAAGCACTGTGGTTTGTCGATCAGGCATACAGATCCTGGATCCCCTTTGAATGACACCAATTAGCCAATTGTTGAAGTCAATCATTTTGTCCTTATACTGTGGTATCATGCTGGGCGAAGGCAGGATGCTACTCAGGGCTAGGGTCATACCTGCCTGGGCCACATGATCTGACAGCTCTTCCATGTCTCTTTTCATGTAGTCCAGGGAGGCATGTCTCAAGTCATTCACTCCAATATGGACAATGACAGAGTCGTATTTGTACTTGTTGTGAAGTGACTTGAGTGCATGCGTTATGTGGTGGATCCTGGCACCTGACAGGCAGCTGACTGTAATTTTCTCCTTGTTCAACCAGGTGAGTGGGACATCAGTGTGCCTGACTAAAGTTTTGGGTATGTTGTCTTGCCTTAGGGGCTGATGTTGGGTGGCACACTGGTGTTGTGAGCTATGCGTAACTTTGGTTGTGACTGGTGTTTGTTTGCGTTTCAGCTTCGGAGGTCCTTGTTGCCTGGGCAGGTTAATGCTAAGAGCTTCCGCATATGTGGGCTTAGTGTTGCTATGTGTGGGTGTTGACGGTGTGGGTTTTGAGGATCCATATGTCCCTTAACCATCCCAAACAATTCAAATCAGCCATTCAAGAATACCTGAAAAAAAAACGGTACTGCCACTGTAGTCACCCCCCCCCGATTAACCCTATCCTAGTATTCAAAACCCTTTCTTCTCTGCTTCCTATTCTCACCAGCACCTGCTCACTACTTCCTTTCCTCCTTCGCAGCTTCAGACATACTGTAACTGATCAATCTCCCCACCCTCCTCCCTTCCTTTCCTCCTCCACTTCCAGGATTCATATCACTCCTTTCATCCTTATCTCTCCCCCTCTCTAACCAACAAGCTTTAACCTTCACAAATATGACTTATTGTACCCAAAAGTATATATTAATCTACATCTTCCTTGGGTACTAATGTCCCTACCTGAAGTGTTTTACCAGATCAATATGCCTAGCCTCATGTCTATTCATCACTACTTCACTACAATTTGAAATCAAGTACTGATGTCTTGTTGCACCGCATGATGTATTAATGAAGTATCCATACTTTTATATGATTATATACCCTGTTTTAATTGTAAATTATCTGTAACTGTTGTTGTTTGTACTAATATTAACTTACTCTGGAGCTTTTCTCCTCGGGTCTCCACTGAAAATGAGCCACTAGCTCAGTCGGACTAACCCAGTCAACAAATGTAAAATAAATAAATAAATAAATAAAATGTCACGAGAATAACATTTACAGTTTGCAACTAATTCTGAGATAATGACTGTTGATGTCCCAGTTTGTAAAGCATCAGAGTAGCAAAAAGGAAAATTAGATGGATTAACCCTGCAATTGTAGTTGAATAGAATCGCAAGGTAGGGCGGTATGAAGAAGTAATCTTAGTTAACCAGGGCTGGAGCATGGGCAGAGCTATATATTGGTTAGATGACTTTTGAGTATTTTTTTAAAGTGAGCCGAGTTAGTTTAGATGTGATAGCTTGAGGGAGTATATTCCAGATTGTGGCTATATAATTTGAATAAAGAGAGTCACCTGCAGTATTACTGGCTTTTATTATTTTTAATAGTGATTTATTAGTGGACTGTAAGACACGATTGTTGGAGTAAAGTTGTAACATGTTTTGAAGGACATTTTTTTTTTCAGGTTGGTATATTAGTCTGTGAGTCACTTTGAGCTGGGTGTAGGATAAGAGATGAGGGAGTTCTAAGCAGGTAAGTTGTTTCAGGGCTAAACAGTGATGAGATCTACACATAGAGTCTGTAGTGAATTTTGCAATTTTATTGTAGCAAGCTTCAAGTTTTCCTTGATCTGTTTTCTTTACATTGTTGAGTATGGGTGAAACATAAAGGAGAGTACAGAGGTGGTGGGTTCTTGTGATGGCAGCTTTGGTGTTATTAGTTAGAAATTGTTTATGTATAAGGTGCCTAGTTTTTTATTTACCTTCTTTATAGTTTGAGATATATGGATGTCGAATTTCATGTTATTATCAACAACTACACCTAGGAGTTTTGTTTGGGATCTGGGAGAGATAATGGTGTTACCTGCAGATGTGATATAGAAAGCAGGAGGGGAGTCTATAGCCTTTGTGGGTTGAAAGAGCATAAGCTTGGTTTTGTTAGCATTAAGGTTAAACTGTTAAATAAAAAGCCAGGATTCCACTGCAGAAAAGGACTGTTGTGTTATATCTTGAAGTTGTTGGGAGGAAGTAGCAGTGCATATAAGAGTGGAATCGTCTGCATACTGGACTACGGAGGCAAGATGGGTAGCAGTGTGAAGATTATTAGTGAAGATACTAAAGAGAAGAGGACCCAAGATAGAGTCTTGTGTAACATCCAAAGTGACCTGAACTAGAGGAGAGAGGTCTTGTTGCCCTTTTACAGCTTGCTGGCAACCAGCTAGTTTTGGAACCATGCAAGTGCAGAGTGACTACGTCTGAGGTTAGAGAGAACAGATAGCAGTTTATAGTGTGAGATGGTATCACATGCCTTAGACAGATCTAGAAAGATAGATGAGACTATTTTGCCCTTATTCCTGTACTGAATGACATGTTAGTAAAACTCAAGAGGGCAGCAGAAGTACTCTGGTTGGGTCTAAATCTATGCTGTGATTTAGTTAGTAGATTGTTAGTTAAGAGATAGTCCAAAAGTTGTGACTGCATGCATTCTTCTACTATTTTGGATAGTGGGGATAGAATAGTAATAGGCATATAACGGGAGAGTTCAGTTGAGTTACCTCCTTTGTGTAGGGGGATTATGTGCAAGTTTTCCAGATAGTTGGAACTTGGTGTTTGGAGATGGAGTGGTTGATGAGAATGGAGATATGACAGAAGATATTGTCAGCAGAAAGTTTTAGATATTCTGCTGATATGTTATTGGCATCTACAGTTGTTGGCTTAAGTTTTATCTCTTGGGACCAGATGAAAGGAGCAGGTATTGTCATCCTTGTTGGATGTTAAAGGGGCTGTTGGTGGAGGAGAACTGTTGTTTTTTTCAGAGTGATAGTATGGTTTCAGTGAAGTATTTGTTAAACTGTGCTGCAGTGCTATCTGGAATATTTGTGGATGAAGAGGAGGGTGTTGAAGTCTGCCCAGGATGTAGGAGTTTTTTTTACTGCTGACCAGAATTTTTGTGGGTTAGTCTGATGTTTTATTGGGATGTTACTATAGTAGTTTTCCTTGTCTGGTTTGACATGCCTTTTGCTTTGTTTCTGAGTTCTTGATATTATACAGACAAGAATTTGCTATGTATGGGACGTCTGTCAGGTGAACTCTGTCTAAAAAAGGCACTATTAGGAAAACAAAAGTTTTGTCAGCCTGCAAAAAACAAAAGCTGAAACATGCAGACCACCTCAGGCAAAGCAGGTGGGTCTACTTACCATTTCAGCCCATTAGGACAGACAATGGATCCACCTAGAATGGCACCAATTTACTATTCAGTTATTAAAGTCAGCTACTTTGTCCTTGAATTTAGTCATTATTCTTGATGAAGGTAGAATGTTGCTGATTGTAAGGGTATTGCCCTCCTCAAAGTCAAGATCAGAGTGCTTAAAGTCTCTCTGCATTTCCCCTAGGGTGAAATGTCTGAGATCATTCATCCCCACATGGACAAATACAAGGTTGTAATAGTATCTAAGGTGATGTATGGAGATAAGGGCCTTAGCGACATCCCTAATTCTTGCACCAGAGAAGCAACTGTTACCCTATCCATTGCCAGACTGGCAAGCATTGTGTCTTTACGTCTTACATCAGAGTGACTGATGACTAATAAATTTCAGGAATGTAATGAAGGCTTGTGGGGACCTTAAGGGTACAGGTCTGCAATATATGTGACTCTCAATAACAGTAGCTGTACGTACGGATATGGGTGTAGTGTAAGTATTTGTGCAGGGTTGAGGTAAGCTAGTAGGATGTTTATGATGCCTTGAAGGCTTAAGCAAGGATTTCCTTACTACCTTAGCATACATAGGAGTAATGTTTTAGTGCTGTGATAATGAAGTTGTGCTGTGGTGTTGTTTACTGACACTGGGTAGGATGGAACCTCCAACTGAGATAAATATTTGCTCTTCTCACAGGTGGAACCAGCATGTGTTAGAAGTGGGTTTTCAGTAAACATAAGACAGTTCCTACAGTACTACAGAAAATCAAGTGGTTATATGCTGGCTAAACAGGACTGAGACTCCATGGTAACTCAGAACTACTAATTGCACAGATGACAGTTAATATAATTAACAAACAGTACAGATCTAAAGTTAGTGCAAATCAGTGATGATTGAGCAAATACAATGTACAACCACCTTAGTTACAATAGTAAGGGTGATCAGTAAGTGAGATTTTATCTGATGATAATTGGCAACTTCACTGTTAGCTCAATCAGATTGTTTCATTCTACTAATGGTGATTACTTGTGGTGAATTAAGGTGTTCACACCTCATTTTGGCAATTCAAATTTTTTGCAGAAAACTATTTTAAAATGTATTAGTTATATCCTACACTGCTATGCACACTGCTATTGGTAATGTAATGTTCATAGGTAGGTACTAGTCTATTAGCCCTAGGGCCTATATAAGCCTAGCCAAAAAGGTACCCTGGCTTTCATCACCCAAGAAAATTATTTTCCTGTGCCCCTGATGAGCAGAGCCACAGAAGTGATCCCTGGGGTGAATTTCCTATTTCCCATCCAGTCATCAAGATTTTTCTTGAAGAGTGCTAATGAGAAGCTCTGTTTGACATAGGTAGTCTGTTTCAGAGTATGGGAAGTCTCTGGGACAGGAATCTGTCCCTCCAGCATGTTCTGTTTATTGTGGTGATAAGGTTTAGGTCCCTAGAGCGTGTAGCTCGGAGGGATTGGGATTTCTTTAAGTGGAGCATGTCCAACAGATCTGGGTTTGACATAGCTTTGTATGTTAGGCTGAGATCACCTCTGAGTAGGCGATATGCGACAAAGTAAAGCTGGAGTTTTTTGAGACAGTCTGCGTAGGACATCTGTTTGAGGCCAGTAATCTTCTTTGTGAGATATTTCTGTGGCCTTTCCAGTTGTTGTAGATGTCTTGTGAGGTACATACCAAAAGGGGCGTTGTACTCTATAATGGGTCTAATGAGTGATGAGTAGAGGGCAACAATGACTTAGTTTTTTCTGGATGAGAAACCTTTTGTGACGAGGTGAGCCACGTAGAAGGATTTCCTGACCACTATGGCAATGTGATTATCAAAGAAGAGACTACTGTCCACCTGTGTCCCAAGGTCTCATCACACTTTCGGCATAAAGTAGACTACCACTTATGTGGTAGTTCACGGGTACAGAGTTTTTACCAAAGGGAATGACAATACACTTTTTGGCATTGAGCTTCAGGCCATGGCTTTGACACCAGGCATCTGTCTCAGTGAGGCCCTTTTGTAGCATGTCCACATCGTTAGGAGTTTCGATTATGGCTCCTAGTTTGCAGTCATCTGCAAACTTTGTTAACCAAAGACCTTCTGTGTTAGCCTGTACTTCAGAGAAGTAGATACCAAACAGGAGAGGACCCAGGAATGAACACTGTGGTACTCCATTTGCCACTGGTCTGAAGTCGGATTTGGAGTCTGCTACTTTCACAGTGTGGGTTCTGTCCATGAGCCAGTTGGCAACCCATCTTGTGACATAGGGATTTATACCTAGTTTAGTGAGCTTATCCATAATTCCAGAGTGGTGGATGGTGTCAAAAGCCTTGGCGAGGTCTAGATAAGCTGTGTGAACCACTTTACCCTCATCTACGGCTTTGGTGACTGCTTCAAAGAAGTCAATCAGGTTTAGGAGACATGATCTGCCTTTTACAAACCCGAACTGGGTAGGGTCCAGAGTTTGGAGATTACCAATGTTTTTGTTTATGAGTTCCATGATGATACTTTCCATGGCCTTGCACACCAGGCTCGTCAGGCTAATGGGGCGGTAGTTCCCGGGGTACGTCGTGGCTCCCCCTTTGTGGAGTGGGATAACCGTCCTGGTGTACCATTCAGTGGGCACAAAGCCGGAGGTGAGGCTATGATTGAACATGGTACTTAGGTAGGGTACCAGTTCATTCTGTAGTTCATGTAGAACGCAGCCTGGGATATTGTCAGGTCCCATGGATGCTGTGTTCTTGGCTTTGGAGAGTGTGTTTTTTTTAACTGTGCAGCCGTGATTACAGGAACTTTGCATTCTTCCAGTACAGAGATGGGCCCTCTAGGGGGTGAGGGGTTGGGGGGGTAAAGTTAGCACTGAACCTATCTGCCAGGATGTTGGCAATATCAGTTGGTATTGTATATTTAGTGCCATTGTGCTGTAACTCAGAGCACATCTGAGTGTTGCCACTGAGAGTCTTGACATAGCTATAGAATGCTTTGTGGCTGTCTTTAGAGTCAGTGGCAATTTTGTTTTCGTAACTAGCTGTGGAGGATTTTATAAGGGATCTTAGCTTCTTACTGAGGTTGACTGGGGAGTTCCTCCAGTCATGGGATTTTACTCTTTTTTGCAACAGTTTCTTTCTTCTGTTGTAGAGTTTGTTTATGGCAGAGGACCACCAGATTGGCTTCCTTTTTTTGGAGGATAGCATCTTGGTTCTAATAGGGATAGCATGATCCCATGCACTCGTGTAAGTGCTTATAAAGTGCATTTGTGTAGGATTCAGCAGTCATACCTCTATTGTCCATCTGCATGGGTGTCATGAAGTTTGCCACTTCTGCCTTAAGAAGTGTGAAGTTGGCTTTGGAGAAGTTTTTTACAGTGGTTTCCCTAATTAGTGGTGGGGGCAGGATGTGGATGTCTAGGGTGATTAGCTTGTGGTCAGATCTGACCAACGAGGAATTGACCTCTGGTGTGAACACCAGTTGCCCATGTTGGTAATGACCAAGTCTAGGATACTGCTGCCCCTAGTGGGGGTGTGAATAAGTTGATCCAAGGCATTGGAATTTATGAATTCCAGAAAACGTTGAGCAAAAGAGTTGGTACATGAGTAGTTTTCCCAGTTAATGGTGGGGTAGTTGAAATTGCCCATTATTAGGGTGTTGGGTTGTACCCTAATCCTTTCCAGTGTATCAAGAAATGAGGAGTGGGAATCCTGGGGCATGGTGGGGGGTCTGTAGCTATAGTTTGGATTGCGGTCTTGCCCAGAGTTAGTTGCACTTGGATAATCTCGGATGCATTATGCTGTGCAACTAGCCTGGAGGTGTGGATATCCTTAATGAAAATGGACACTCCTCCACCTTTAGTGCTTCGTTCCGGGTTAGTGGGCCAAAAGGTGTGGTATGAATTATAACCTGGTAACGCAGGGGTGTTCTCTGGAGCTTTGAACCAGGTCTCTGTCACTGCAGAAATGTCGATGTTCTCCATTTTAAGGAGTGCCTAGAGTGAGTGCATTTTGAGGTTTAGACTTCTAGCATTGAATAGCATTACCCTCAGATTTTGCTTGCTTGTACCCGTTACGGTGATGAATTGTCATTTGAACCTTGCCTAAAAAAGGCACTATAGGGGTGGCAAGAGCCTTAGCCAGTATCCGGAATCCCAATGGCGACAGGTGCAGGCCATCTCTGGCAAAGCATCATGGTCTGTCGATCATGTTGTCCCAGGCAGACAAATACTGGATCCCCATAGAATGACACCAGAAGCTTAGCCAATTGTTGAAGTAAATAATTTTGTCCTTGTACTGTGATATTATTCTGGGTGATGGCAGGATGCTACTCAGGGCTAGGGTTACAAGATCGGAGAGCTCCTCCATGTCTCTTTTCATGTAGTCCAGGGAGGTATGTCTCAGGTCATTCACACCAACATGGACAATGACAGTGTCATATCTGTACTTGTTGTGGAGTGACCTGAGTGCGTGCGTTATGTGGCAGATCCTGGCACCTGACAGGCAGCTGACAGTAACTTTCTCCTTGTTTAGCCTGGTGAGTGGAACATCAGTGTGCCTGACTATAGAGTCACCTATGACTAAAGTGTTGGGTACGTTGTTATGCCTTATGGGATGTGGTTGAGTGGCCCACTGAGTTTGTGGACTACGTGTCATTTGGGTTGTGTTGGGGGGTGGAGTTTGCTTTCGTTTCTGCTTTGGAGGTCCCTGATGCTTGAGCAGGTTTTTATTGAGAGCATCTGCGAATGTAGGTGTGTGTTTTGTGTTTCTATGAGTGTGTTTTGGTGGTGTAGATTTTGAGGGACTATGTGATGAGTGTGGTGTGGTGCAAGTGTTTACCTTCTCCTCTTGACTGTCTAGTCCAGTCTTGGGTGAAGAGAGCTTTGCTTCCTGTTTGGCTATACAAGTGCATCTCTCACAGGTTGCAGTGTTGGGTGGTAGGAGGAGAGGGTTGTCTGTGTACATGAGGCAATTGCTGCATTGCCCCAAGATGCCCAGATTCATCAGGTAGACAGGAGAAATCACAGGGTGCTGAACCTTATACATGCCTGGATAGGTGCTTATTTATTAAGTACTAAAAACTGCTTTCCTCTAGACAAGTGAGAAAAGTTGAGTGCTGTAGTAATTTGCAGCTTATTTAGTGCTTACAACGAGTACTGAACAAGTGCTGAGTTCAAAGAAACAGATTTGAGTGCTGAAACTAGAAAACCGGCTAGTTCTAAGAAACAAAATTAAGCTAGAAGACTTCCCTCTAACACAAAAAGGCTTGGGGACTCAGAAGCCTACAAACAGTCTAGAACACTTACAGGAAAGGCAGGAAACAAGCTTAAACATTTTTTTTCTTTCCCAGATGCTCTCTTTGTACACAGTAGGAGTTCCTGAAATCAGAATATAATCGCACTGCACTCAATTGAGTGAGCAAATGAGATGGGCCCAGAAGGAGTATCCAAACACAAATTTACAAGAGGGGTGGGCAGTTTCAATGCCACCAAGATTACCACCAAAACAAAACCTGGGAGGATGGGTGGGGAACTAACTGAAAAAACAGAGTCAAACTTCCAGTTCAGTTAATATTTAATGCAACACAAATAAATCAATTAAAATACTATATTATTTGAAAAAGTGCAGATAAAAGGTACTTAAATTCTCTTATATGTCCAGTTGAATACAGCTAGATCTTAGCCGCCAAAGCTCAGATTTTAAGCAGAAAATATTCCAAAATGTACCACTTAAATAGGCAGTAAGAGAATATCAATGAATTAGACTACCCCCAACTGCAATGACTATCTCTGCAGGAATTCTAACAGGCAATAAAATTTAGCAAGCACTAACTGAAAAAAACAGTCAAAACTTCCAGTTCGGTTAATATTCAATGCAACACAAATAAATCAATTAAAATGATGCATTATTTGAAAAAAGTGCAGATAAAAGGTACTTAAATTCTGTTATATGTCCAGTTGAATACAGCTAAACTGTTGTTAAGGATTTCCAGAACTTTCCGCAAATTCAGTAATGACTACGTACAGAGGCATCATAACCAGCTTAGGGGAAAGGAATTGGTCTGAAAACTGTTGAACTACATAATGTAGCAAAGAAAGCCCAAAGAATTATCTGTGTGGTGTGAAATAAATCCAAGATAACGACAGAAAAGCACACACACAGAAACATGACCAAGTAAAACCACCACCACGTAAAAATGAATGTATTTAATAGTAAAACTGGTAAGCGCTTTCGCTATACAAAATAGCTTCTTCAGACCAAAAGTGAGAACATGCAACATCAACATTTAAACAGAGTTACATCACTATCTGTTATACAACTAACCAATCATAGGAATCACATATGTAAAGATACAGGTACCTGATTTTTATAAAACATGAAACAAAAAACATATTTCTAAGAAATATATAAAAGAAAAATATCTAAAAAATAGAACATCATTTAAGTGTGTAGAAATTATTCTTCCTCAAACCGCTATATTTTAAAACTGGGTGCAGAGGGATATGTTCATTTAATCCATAGCCCTTATGAGACTGCATTGAGATTATCCATCTAATCTCCCTTAACTCAGTCTCATTTTCTAGATCCCCTTTCTAATCTCAGTCCCCACCACATCTATAGCTACAAACAAAAAGTGTTGTTAGCTCCAAATGTATTAATATGTTTTATTAGGGGATTAACCATGTTCCCCTTACGTATACAATAAAGATGGTCTTTGACCCTTTCTTTAAACCTGAGGTTTGTTTTGCCAACATAAAATGAAGATGCATACCTCACAAAAAGTGAGGTACACCAGACTGATGGTATTGCAATCAGCTGAAGCAGAGAAAAATGAAACTCCCGCCCCGTATCAGGATGTAAAAATGTTCCATCAGTACTAGAAAATCACAAAAACTACACTTTACACATCTATGGGTACCTATACCAAAATGCCTATTTTGTTGCATTTTCGGGTAACAAAGTAGCCTTTTCAAATTCTTTTTATTCTTGTAATAAAAAGTATGGCACCCCTAACTGTCTCAGACATAGAGGTATCCGTAAGTAAAACATACCAGTTTTTAAAAATGTTGCTCCTAAGTGTATTTGTATCACTACTAAAAGTGAGGGGAGTGTTCACTGTGCTGCTGACTCTAGTACTCCTAGCATTATCTTTTATTGGTGCAACCTTATCTTTCTTTAACATACTGGCTTCCTTAACACCTTTCTCTATTTCTTCAATTTTGTAACCCCTCTTCATGAAATCACTGCGTAAAACACATACTATTCCCGAAATCAATTTCATCAACATGGAGTTGCAATGCCCTGATGGCTTGCCTCTAAATAACATTTTGAAACATATGTGAGGGGTGCATACTATTCCGATGAACATAAGTAGGATGATAACATTCCTTTCTGAACAGACTAGTTGAAAGCTTATTGTCCTGAGTCTTAAACAACTGTACATCATGAAAGTCAATCTCACACAGAGATGAATTCATAGTAAACTCCAAAAATGAGGTTGTACTATATAAATATTCCAGAAATTCATGCAAACCTTGTTCAGTACCACACCATATCAAAAACAGGTCATCCACAAACCTTCTAAAGAAGGCAATACATATACCCCACCATTCCGATTTCATAACAAATTGTGTCTCCCACCATGCTAGAACTGCATTGGCGTAGCTGTTGGCCTATATGGCATATGTTGGCTGTTGGCATATGTTGACCCATAGCTACACCAGAACACTGATGAAAAAATTGTTCAATATGGCAGCAAACTGTTCAATAACAGATAAATTAATAGACCAGTTCTCCTCGTCCAGCAAAATTATTTGATGCCTCTGAATTTATCAACTCTGGAATGTTCAGCAATGCCTGTAATAATTTACTTAAAAGTTGCACAGCATTCCTTTCTCGCAGAAAAGGCACACAGAATATTACTTTGTTTGCAGGATATATACTTTCTCAACTTTACAGCCACAACTTTTAAATAACTATTCACTTATGGAACACTCTGCATACATTTACAAAGCAACTTGCTGCATTTTGAAACAAAGAATATGGTACAAGATACAATGAAGGATGGGGGGGATATTGGCAGTTGCAGTGGTTAGCATTGTCTCTTCACAGTAAGAGGTTCACTGGTTCGGTTCTCAGGTAGGGTCCTTTTGTGTGGAGTCTGCATGTTCTCCATGTGTTCATGTAGATTTTTTCCAAGTATTCCATGTTTCCTGCCACCACAAGGGTGTGCAGAAGGTTGCCTGGCAACTCTAAATTCTCACCGAGTATGAATGTGGTGTGTATGTGATGTAGAAGAACATTCCAGCAATCTACCCCCCCCCCCATCCTGCTAAACTCCATGGATGTTGGAAGCTGTTCATGGAGTCAGTCTATACGTTTGACATGACTTTTGAGCCTGGGTGGATGGATGCAAGGTGTTGGCACATCTTATACTTTATTAGCAGACCTAGTAGAAATATAAAATATAACAGTCCTTCAAAGCACAATGCACACACATTCAAGATCAGTAAGCCACTCTCATTTTCTCTTATTTCTCTCTTATCTATGCAGCTCCTGAGGAGGTGAGGAAGTTTCTGATAATAGGGAACAATTTCAGAGGAAAGTTGTCCTGATGGTATCACAACCTTGTAAGTACTCACTGCAAGGATATATATATATATATATATATATATATATATATATATATATATATATATATATATATAGATATAAATAGATAGATAACATAAAAGTAAAATAGTATTGCAGAATTAGGTAAAAGATTTCAGTTTGTCAGGCTGTCATACTTACATAGCATCACTAAGGGGTGAGTACACATACTCATTTATATTTATGTAACCTTATACTGAATCAGTTAAGTGGAAGGAAATGTAGCATGACAGTAATAATTAGTTTGGAAGTGAAAGCAAACATAACCCTAAATCAATTCTTAGTGTTACAGTACTTAACTGCAGATTGTTTATGACATTTCACTGAAGAAATTAAATAATAGTTATTCAGTCATAGTACAGTAAATGCAGTAATACCAAAGTACATTTGAACTTCAACCAGTACTTGTTAGTATGTACGCACTGTATTACTTATAACAGCCTATGTATAACTACATAATAAAAGTTTCATATTTAGCAATAAAATGTTCCTTCGCTCACTATGAAAATAAGCACTTGGTACTTAACATAGGAGTGCTTTTGTTGTCTCCATCTTTCTCTCTCTACATTTACTTTCCTTTTTCTTAGTTTTTTCATTTTTCTTTTATATTCTTTTTTCTGTAGGTCAAGGGCAGCTCAACCTTAAGCCTCCCAGAAGAAGGAACAATCACCACCTCTTAATGCCTCCCCGGGGACCACTTCAAAGGGTGGAGGTGATGGCTTTACTCCTGCATGACCCCTGGCACTCGACATCTTGGAAAGCCAGGACCATAGGCTTCAGGACCTGGTAAAGACTGCAACTGAGATTTATATGGACAGGCATTAGCACCCATGTCAATCTCTCCTCCAGTGGGTAGAAGACTCATTGCCCAAGAGACTGCAACCTCCACACCGTCATGGTCAATCCTCTCATCATGGCAGGGAGGGGATGCTCCAGACCCTCTGAATTGAGATAGCATTCCTCAAGACCGTTTCCTCATTCCTTTTGTGTCTGTCTGCCATCTGTATGCATTGTCTCCCCATCCCACAGTCAGTCCACTTCAGTGTTCCCATATATCTCTTTTGTCATTTGTTTTGTGTCAAAAACTTCTTAACTCTTAGCCAGCACTCTGTCTAACATATTTTATCCTTATTTTTTCTCCAAGTATCCTTATTTAAAAAAAAATGGGAAAATGAGGTTCTATCCCCAACAAAACATAGTACCTATACTCTCCCATCACCTCCTCCTGCACAATCCTCTTAATGTGCTTTGTTTCTGTTTTCTTTGTATGATCTCCCTCCTTTTTCCAGCCGTCCTATCTTCTCTTCCAGCCTTATAATGGTCATAAAAGGATGTCTATATAAGGATATCCTCAAAGTGAAAAAAAAATTAAAACAGTTTGGGAATGCTGCTCTTGCCAAAACTTCATCAAATGCCACCATCTCAAGTACAGTCTTTTGACATTTGGGCACAATATTCACCTGCAGTAGCTAGAACCCTTCCAGCTTATAAGGTTATGTGTAATGGACTATCCCCTAGATGTTGTACAGCGGTATATGCCTGACATTTGCGATGCACTTATGGTACCTATAGACTTGTTAATATGTACTACAGACAACTTGACAGCATTAAAGATGTTGTCTGTGACTATGCTCTCAAGATACCTTAGGCATGATCAATCATCATGTGTATGTGGTGGTGGTGGGTGAGGGAAAGAACACAAAAATGAAGTACAACAAAATATTTTTTAACTGTTACCCTGTAGTATAAACATGTTCTACAAGATGTAATGGTAATACTTACGCATCATATGTTGCATATGAATTTTGTGTATATTTACTGTAGTTTATTGCAAGCAACCATATATTCTTAACTTTACTGGTTGTGATACAATTTCTTTGTAGTGGACCATTTAATTCCTGTTCACTCCTAGAAAGTGCAACAGCCCACCGCAATAACCACCTGGTCAATAAAAAGCTGTACATCATATGTAAATATATCATTACATCATCCATCCATCCATAAGCTAAAAAAGTGAACCGACAAAGATACACTAATAAATCTATTGTACAACAGCATTTTTTTTTCTAAATTTGACAGATCAATTGGAGTACAACTGAGGATACAGGATACGACAAGACATTTAATTAATGAAAATACTTAAACAGTAAAGGAAAAGCTAAATTTAGTGTAATTTTTTTCCTGCTAAAACCTGGAATATCTCAACAGTTCTATCAAAACTAGCAGGCAAACATACCGCATTCTGAAAACAGGTAACTTAAAAACAGTAAAATTATCAGCAAAGTTCTCCCCTGTTATGGACCGACTACTGAATGCCATAGGTCTTATTTCATTTTATTCCCTGTGGTGTTGACATTAAAAATGCAGCTCTTGTTTGAGGTCACTGGACAGCAGAGCATGAAATTTCTTTGGCTGCCAACTGATTTTATTCTTTTAACACACATTGTGTATCAACAATAATAGAAACTATAATGTCTGTCAAACCAAATCTATGCTAATTAATGAGGAAATGTGGAAATATCAGTACATTAGCTCCAGATGGTATGTATGCAGCTGTAAGCTATGGGCCAAGGACTCATTTCAGCAACAGATGCCAAGAACCAAAGCACCATGAGAGAGGTAAACATTTATGAAGAGATTTCCATAAATGAGACTTTACTTTCTGTACTACAAGAAATTGTATCAGACCCATGCAGAAAATTAATTCCAACTTTTTCCTACTCTGAGAAGGGAGACATTTGACCTTTTGTGACTTAACTAGTCAATGGTGTTTACAGAAGCATTTTAAAACTCATTATTTTAGCTAAAATACACGGTGTGTTTGGGATATTTAAGAGATCAGAAAGGTATATAGCTTTTTTTGATTACTTGACTCTTCTCTAGTACATCTGCTGAACTCACAAACTGTTGCAATCTTTCCTATACCACTTCTCTCTCTCTCTCCATGTTTATTCTTCTTTTTAACTACCACCTCAGTTCCCATTACACATCAGATTCCATCATGACATAATGTAATTTGCAGCAACGCTCCCTTTACCAGCCAAACATATGGAAATAGCCTGTTGATTTGTGAGCAATTTCAATTCAGTATACTGAAGTAGGCCTATCAGAAAAATTAATTGCTAGAAAGATTCAAACATACACTGAAAATGTATACAAAAATATGCCACTGATACAAAATAAATATTAACTAGGTCTGTCCATAAGTGGTACTATACATGGTCATTCTCACCTTTATTCTCTTTTAATGCTAATTTCTGGATAGCAGTCAGTCCAAAGCTAGCTTGCATTTATGGATAAAATGTTACCATGGCTGGTTAAGCCTTGACTGCACAATCTATTATGATTATCACCTGTATAAGAGAAGAAAACTAAGCAATGTCTTAAAATCCTCCCCTGTCCCACCTATTTTAAAGATAAAAGGCAAACTGCCCCCCCAAAAAAATATCAAGATTGAAAAAAAATCTAAAGAAATGGCAAATAAACAAAAAGATTTTAAATGGTTAAACAAAACATAGTTGTTGTGTCTTTCGGCTTATCCTGGTTAGGGGTCGCCACAGCGGAACTTCGGTCCGCTAGTGTTTGGTAGTGGATTTTTACAAGCCTAGTTACCAGCCCTGACGCACAACCTTCAATGAAGGCACGCCCATTCACGCATTCCTCCAAACAGAAGATGATCTAGTTGAGAATCGAACGCGACAACGTCTTGCTATGAGGCGACAACGCTACTGCAGCACCACTACCGCGGGTAAACAAAACATAGTGTACAATAATTATCAAGACTGAAAAATACTCTAAAGACATGGTAAAGAAACAACAAAAATTATTTTAAACTGTTAAGTAAAACACAGTGTAAAAGGTGAACCTTGTATATGCTTTTCAATGATGATGACATTGGATTTCTGCTTAACATCATCCTTATGCCCAAACTGTACAAATGTAACATCTTTCTATACTTACACTTATTCACTGCCCAGCAAATCTAAGCTACAATACTTAACATTACTTTTAATAAACAGCAATGCCTTAACATACGCTGGTTGGAAATATGCTGCACTTCTGCATGTACTGTACATATGAAAATGTAAATGTCTTTACAGCTCAAAATGTACATAGGTAATGTGACTATGCGCTACTATAAATTCCCTACTGTTTTAAGTTCCTCATACTTCACATATACTTTAGTTATTAATGTGCAATTTTCTGGAGTTTTTCTCACCGGGACCCCCTGAAAACAGGCTATGCATGGCTACCCTAATAAACAATAAATGAATAAACTTAAATAATCAATGCACAAACTGAAACAGCCCATTGAAACATGAATGGATGGAGAAATGTCATTCTATTGTACTTTATAGTCATATGTGACTTCTATTTTTAACTCTGAACCCAGCACTTATTCTGAAATCTACTCATAGATTTATATGTTAACAAAAAGAGCATTCATGTTAAAACCCCTCTGTGAGTACATGCAGTGAAGAAGTGGAAAATTAGGTCAAGTATCTATTAATGAGTCTTAATTGCCACACACCTCCCAGGATGTCAATTCTATGGCTATTAAAAATGGCAATAAATGCAGTTAAAACAATGCCACAAACGGCAGACATTATTTTAAAAATAAGCAAACAAGAAGACTAGCTTGGATGCCTTATTAGCAAACATTCATCAAAACAGCATTTCCTGGTGTGTGTGTTTGTGCGTGTGTGATGAGTTTGGCAGCCAATAGGTGACAGAATACTAAGAAAAAAGTGTCTATACTAACACACAGGCATTGTAGATAGCTCTTTTGCCTTATCCCCAAATCATATAAAAATTGTTTTAACCCATGTGGTGCATGCTAATCCCCATCTGGATGTATAGAGGTATATAATCCAATGATCAGCCCTTCCAATCACTGATTTCTGGCATTTTATTTCTGTATTCCACTTTTAGCATGCCCACCAGGCAGAAAAGATACCTAATTGTAGGAATGGCCAGTGTTAGTATAACATTTAGTAAAACAATGGGTGACACGACACAAAAGCATGCATCATAAATTATACATGCAAGTTTTCCTGCATTTTGGGAAATCACAGGAGTTAACCCATTTAGAGTGCAACAGAAAAGCCTTGGAAATCTACCATCATGATTATGGTCGTTTTACTGTTAGGTAATCACAATGTAAAACAATCATGAACAAATGAATAACCATAAATACAGTAAACTCTCAGTTAACCGGCACCCATGGGGAATGGTAGATGCCGGATAACTGCAGTTTTTGGTTGCTTGATAGTTACTATTAAAAATAGGCCTGACTAATACTGTACCCTATACTATTTGTTTGGTTTGACTTGTTCTCAGGTTGGGGAGAGAGGAAATTTATTCCAATCTTCCTTTTTAAAACTCAAACTCTAAAAACGTAAGGTATGTTTCTGCGAGGGGGGGGCCGACAGAAAGTGCAACATATGAAAATTGTATTTCTCCGATTTTTGTTGCAGGTTGCCTGAGAGTGCTAGTTGCTTGAGTTCTGGTTAACTCACAGTTTACTGCAGTTAACTATAGCAATAAGCAACCAAAAGTAAGGAGCATTTACATAAAGTGAAAAGATCATGAAATACGTGACAGAATCAGCAAGCAAATCTTTTTTATGATACTGCCTAGAAGTGACAATTAAGGAAATCAGATACCTAGTTTTAATATTAATCATTTATCCTGCATGTTTCTGATAAGAAGCAGCACTAAACTGTTTGAGAGCCATCCTGTCTTCAGAACTGATAAAATGCACACAAACCCTTGCTATCCATTCACTTATAAAAGAGGTTTACTTTCCAGAGTATTCATGCTCTTTCCTTAAACTCGGTATTGTAATACAATATCACCTGTAGTTTCAAGTCTAATATCAGAACCACTGTGAAATATAGCATACTGAGTTCTCAACAGCTTGCTGTAACTCACTACACTGTAGTTCAAGAAATCAGTTGTATGTTTGCAAAGTTTCATACGCCAAAAAACATTCTCCTTACATATCTGCCTAGCAATAAAATACTGCCTGAAAATAAACAATAACTAAGAATACAAAGTCCACAAACACTCACAAATCAGTTCTGCTGTGAAGAAAATGATCAGACAACTTCATATTTGTGGGGTGTGATAAGAAGCACAGTAGCTTTGTGATTAAGATGTCTTTCACACAGCTCCAGGGTCTGGGATCAAGGCTGGTGTTAGTATTGTGAGGGCCCCAGCAAGTTTTAAGTTGTGGGGCCCCTGAATACTTCTGATCTAAGTATCACACTGCTACTGTTGCTGCATCTTCTAAGCAACAATTTAGCTCAGACTAGAAAGCTTTAGGAGTATATACAGACAGAACCGTACTTATAATACTCTTACAACGGGCCTGTACATTACGCCAAGCTGGCCCAATCCACACAGACACATTCACAGTGACTGGCTTTTAGTTGAAATGATGTTGCACTACAACAACCCTATGTACAGGGCTGGCCTCAGGTGAAATTGTGTCATAAGCAAAGGGCTCCATGGTACTATGGTCACTGACCACTACCCCCCAAACATCATCCAGTGCTCTTACCTTCTCAGTGGTTGCTCCCTTTCTTGACCTCCATACCATCCACTTGACTTTTTCTTCCTTTTCTCACATTTTGTCTTAAACTATTGTTTTTTTTCCTGCATCCCTTCAACCCATCCTACCCGGAGGTTAAGACTGCTTTGCAACAACTATGGGGCAAATAACTGAATTAACCAGAATTTGCATTTTAGAGCTTTTTCTTTAGACAAAGTTGCCATCCAATGATGTCCGGAATAAATTTAGGTTATATTCTATGACTTTACTTCTTCCTATATCCTTTCAACACACCCTAAATAGTCAAGAGTACATTGTAATAACTGTGTGGGAAATAACCAAATAAGGATGGAGATAGTGGGGCTGCCAGGCCTTCAGAAGCCACGGGGTTAAAGCATTTTAGAGCATTTTCCAACTTTTTGATCCAATGATGGTCTACACAAAAGTCATGAGTAAGGAAAGAAATTCAATCTTACTTTTTTTCTTTCATGGAAGAAATAAACTGTGTCCAAGGCTTAAAGTCAAAATCTGACAAAAAAAGAAGCTATGTACTCACCATAACGTTCCATCTTTGTTGCCCATTTTCATTCTTTTTCATCTCTTGGGTTTGGATCTGATCCTCAGATCTGACTTGGCCAATTTTAGTAGTTTGTGGATCACAGAAATTCTCAAGCTCCTCCCTTTCCCATAATGCCCTACTCCATAAAATACCTCCGATTTTGTTTGCTGCCCCTTTCATCTGTACGGCATTTTAGAAAAGTAAAATCTAGGACTCAAAAAATGGACAAAGGTTCCTTTAGCAGCTTTGATTCTTCCAAAAGACAATAAGGAGGGGTTTGTGAGATGAAGTTGAGGAAGAATGAAAATGGACAATACAGATGGAACATTATGGTGAGTACCCTTTATCTGATGTTGTCAATTTTCATTCGTGTCCCAGCTACCTAAACTCCAGTAGGACTCTAAGGAATGATATTCCTGAGTACTACTGAGCCAAAGGCTGCTCTTTCCCTAGAGATCAGATCTAATTTGTAATAAGCAATAAAGGCATGAGGATTGGCCCAAGCTGCAGCTGCAGAAATATCATCCAGTGAAGACCTAGACAAAAAAGCTGAAGAAAGTCACCATATAACTTTGGTGGTTTGGGTAAAGGCATGCCCAATTTATTATAAACAAAAGTAATACAGTCAACCATTTGGCTAAAGTTAATTTAGAGACTGATTTGCTTAATTTCATGTACAAAAAAGAAACAATTGTTCTGATTTTCAACAATTTTTGGTTCTATGTAAATAAAACCATAATTGTCTGTGAAAATCCAACAGGTGTGGCATATACTCTCCTTTATTTGAGAAATTTGGAAAGAAGATTGGCAGGTTGATAGTTTGATTAATATTAGATTCTGACACCACCTTAGGAAGAAAGGAAGGACTGGCTTTTAAGGATACTCTAGCCTTATGAATGATCAAATAAAAAGCCTTAGAAGAAAAGGCCTGTAATTCTGAAACTCATCTGGCAGGGGTAATAGCTACTAAAAAGACAATTTTCCAGGTTAGAAATTTTGGTTCAGTTTTAGCGATAGATTCAAATGGAGATTGGGTTAAAGGTTGTAAGACTACATTTAAATCCCAAAGAGGAGTTGGATCTTTAACTGGAGGTCTAAGAAGAAAAGTTCCTCTTAGAAAGACTCTGCAAAGTTAGGAGGATGCCAGAGATGAGTTATTTACTTCTATATGAAAACTGGAAATGGCAACTAACTGTACTTTAACAACAGAAGAGCTAGCTCCTTCACTGAAAAATGAGGCAAAAAATTCCAGAACTTTAGGAATAAGAGCTGAAAAAGGATCTACTTCTTTTTGTTGCACCCAAATGACAAATATTTTCCATTCGCTTTTCTAAAGTTTCCTAATGGAAGCTTTGTGGGATTATAAGAGAATATGATGGACAGAGGAGGAGAACCTGAGCTGTCTAGTGATCAACAAAAATGGAGAAACCATGCAGTCAACTTTTGGCCTGGAATATCTGGCTGAATTGTGTCTGTCAGGTGAGACAGGAGATCTAAAGTTGGATCCAGAGTCCATGGAGGGTAAAGAAGTAGATGAGGCCAAAGAAAGGGGAAACCCAATTTGACAAGGCCAATAAATGGCAATGAGGATTACTATGTTCTTCAATCAAAATGCTTTCTGAAGAAATCTGGGGATTTGGGGGGGTAACAGGGAACAGGCATAAAGGAGACTGGTGGGCCATTCGTAAAGTACAGCCTCTCGGTGACTCCTCCAATGGGGGGATGAGGGCAAAGAACCTGCTGCACTTGTTGCTGAGAGGAGATGCGAAGAGGTCACAGCACAGTTGGCCCCATCAACAGAATATCTTCTCCGACAACTTCATGTTGAGAGGCCACTCGTGGAGCATCTGAATAGACCTACTCAACTTGTTGGCAATCATGTTGATTTTTCCAGAATGTGCATTATTATCAGAAATCAATTGGATGAGATCTTCCATTGCCACACTCTCATAGCTTCTTGACAAAAGGGGTGAGATTTGGTTCCCCCTTGTTTGTTGATGTATCAGACTACTGACCTATTGTCTGTTAGAACTGCAATTGTTCTGGCGGGAAGAGTGTCTTTAAAGGCTTGCAACACTAGAAGGACAGCTCTCATCTCCATGACATTTAAACGCATGTTGGCCTCTTTGGGGGACCATGTGTCTTGGACTGTTCTTCCCAAGAAGTGCTCCCTCCACCCAATCTGGGAGGTGTCTGTGGTCACTATGGCTTTGGATTGGGGAGAACAAAGGGATGACCCTCTAGCACTTCAAAGGAGTTTATCCACCATAGGAAATAATTTTTACAAGCTTGAGTTATTTTGATCTGACTGGACAATGGTTAATGAAGACTGGACCCTGAGTTGTGAATGTCCACTGAAGAATTTCCATAGGGTACCTTGCCAACTGTACCAGAACGATTGCTGCTGACATGGAAACCAAAGCTTGGAGGATTAGTCAAGCTGAGACACAAAACATTTAAATAATCTTTTCGACAAGAAACTGAACAGATTCAACCCTGGACCAAGGAAGAGACTCTGTCTGAGTGACTGTATCAAGAGAAGCACCTATGAATTCCATAAAGTGTATTGCTTCTAGATGAGATTTGTTGTGGCTGATAGAAATTCCCAGGCAAGAGCACAACTGGAGTAAATAATCTCGGGCTAGAATCAGATGATACCTGGTTGGAGCAGTAATGAGCCAGTCATCCAGATATGGAAACACTCAAAATCCTTGCAGCTTCAAGTGGGCTGTTCACAACTGCCATAAACTTGATGAACACCCTGGGGGCTGTGGTGAAAACAAAGTCCAGAGTGCTGAATTGGTAATGACTGGCACCCAGCTGGAAGCATAGCTATGTTCTGGATTGCCTGTTCATTTTGATATGATAGTAGGCATCCTGAAGATTTATGAAGCACATCCAATTGTCCTTGTGTAAAAGAGGTAGAATGGACTGACCTGTGACAATCCGGAATGTTGTATACTAAATCGACTGATTCAGATTGCTAAAGAGTCCTGTTTTCCTTGTCACTAAAAAGAACCTTGAGTAAGTTCTGGACTGTTTCAGGTCTGGAGGGACTTCTTGGATGACTTGTTTTTCTAGTAGCTTGTTTATTTCTGGTGCTGCTGCTTCCCTCTGACTAGGTGGAACATTGTGAATTTTCTCTGAAACCAACAGGGATGGATGGGAAAATGGTATGATATAACCTCTGGATATTATCCTCTGGACTCATGAATCTTTTGTAATTTCTAACCAGGCTCTCTGGTGCAGGGATAAACAATCCACCAACCACCTCCAGAGATGGATAGTTGATCCTCCTTTTAGGAGCGCTGGTAAGACCTGTCAGACAAAGCATTTTTAGATCCTTGGTTTTGCTGACCTCCTCCGTCATGGGGATGCCATCTTTCATTATCATCCCCCTCCCACCCTTAGGGGAACTGTCTTCATGTGGATCTTGGAAGGGACCCAGGGATTTCTTGAACCACATTTTTTGACCACCTCATTGATTTCTAGAAAAGGTTTGTTGAGGAGTTTAAAAATGCATGCCCACAGTAGACAGGGCTTTATCTTCCTGCTCACACCTAGAGTGTGTGTCTTTCACTTTGGGGCCAAATACGGAATGTCTATCAAAGGCAGCATTGACTAAAGAAGCTTTGAAGGGTTTTGCAGACCTCCTCTGCCATGAGGATGCCATCTTTCATCCCCCTCCCACACTTAGGGGAACTGTCTTCATGTGGATCTTGGAAGGGACCCAGGGATTTCTTGAACCACATTTTTTGACCACCTCAATGATTTCTAGAAAGGTTCGTTGAGGGGTTTAAAAATGCATGCCTACAGTAGACAGGGTTTTATCTTCCTGCTCACACCTAGAGTGTGTGTCTTTCACTTTGGGACCAAATACGGAAAGTCTATCAAAGGCAGCATTGACTAAGGAAGCTTTGAAGGGTTCTGCAAAGTCATACAGGCACATCCAGATATGCCTTCTGTAGGAAATCTGTAGGAAATGCCTGTACCCGCCACCTGTGAGGTACCTTCTTCTGCGTGGGAGGTAAGCCTCATGGATAAATTGGAAATGGACTGAAGGGTAGCCAACTGCGAAGGCAAAAGTGCTCTCAGCCTAGGAGGATATGGTCCCAGCAAGAGAAGTGGTAAGCTCCTTACTCAAATCCCTCTGGAGTCTTGTGAAATGTGCCAAATAGTTCAGTGACCGAAGAGCAAAGGTCGCTGATGCATAAACACACTTCCCAAATCTGTCCAACACCCTAGACTCCTCTTTTTTTTGGGGGGGGGGGTGGACAGGGGAAGTTTGTTCTGCTAGTTCCTTTTTTTTAACTGCCACTATGACCATGGCATCAACCAGTACTTCCTTGCTCCAAAAGGTTCTATCCTTAAGTGGTGCCAGGATACTATCTGGTCTCTTGGGGATAAGTTCAATAGAATCAGGTTCCTTCCACACCCTAAGAGAGACCAAATCAATGAGCTCATCAATGGGTGGAGTCACCCAGGAGGTAGATGGGCCAGCTCCAAAAGCCTCCAGGAATACAGACTCCTCTTGGAAAGGGCTGTCAGGAGACCAACCACCCCTTTGCTTTAGAAGTTCCAGAAGGTCTTAAAATGAGATGTCTTTGGGTGGTGATCTTGGGTACTCTGTCCTCTCATCAAAATCGGAATATCTTCTGTGACTGACTCTTGTGTAGAGTCCAGGTGCCTCCTTTTGTACTTTTTCTTCCTGGGAACTTCTTCAGTAGGATGCTCCTGAGAAGTGTCAAAGAAATCAGTACACTCTGCTGGGTGTCCTGGTGGCTAACTTGGGCTGGCTGTCCCTGTGGTACAGTTGGTTGAGGCTCAAGATGCAGAGATGAATGGGCTACTGCAGTCAGAGCTGAAGAAGGTGGAGATGTCCGATCTCTAGGAATAGAGAAAGCTCTCTTCACTACTTCAAATGTAGAGTGCTTGGAGAGAAGGAAACCGATTTTTCCAAGAAGATATGCTTACAGGCTGCAAGTTCCCTCTGGAACAAACCAGAAACCACGCAACGAGGGACTAAGTGCACGGTCCAAACCAACAACAAAGGGTAAGACAAGAATGTGGACCAGCACAATGGTATAGCAGGGAAAATATTTAATTTGTTCAAAAAGTTAAAGTCATATAAATGGCTAACGGCAAGCAGACCGGTTTCGGCTATACAAAGCCTTCTTCAATGCTTAAAAATCATGTCAGAAAGTTGTATAGCTCCCAACATTCTGGTCTTATATAGTAGAAATTTAAAGACACATTGCAGAAAAAATGTATACAATGACCATTCCATATAAAGCATGACTAGTAAAAATCTTCTAGTAGTTACTACATAATGATAAAAAATTATTACAGCAAAAAAGAACAACAAAATTGAAATAATAGTTATAAATATAAATTAACCAAAGCAATATATTGCAAAAAGAAAATTGATTGGCATAATCAACATATTTATACGTTAAGACATAGAATGAATCTTATTGTTATTGTTAACAGGATAAATCACCTATATAATATAATATTTTTGGAGTAATAATGCCAACCAAAATGCTTGTAAATTGTGAAAAACTTAATAAATACACACAAACAAACAAAATATTGGTAAACATGTTATTCTATTTCATTAAGCCCAGGTTTGAACAGTGCTCCTAATCTGGTTATCCACATGTTTTCCATGTTATTGAGTTTAGTGTGCCAACCTGCTTTGAAATTCCTATGCATTTGAATCTTATCTATAATCACAAATTTGAAAACAGCAGTAGGGTGATTGGTAATATGTTTGTATAGGGCATTAGACAAACGTTTGTTTCTAATAGCACTAAAATGTTCACTGATTCTTTATTTAACTGGCCTAGATGTCTGACCCACATAAAAAGCAGAACAGGTACAGGTGACTAAATAAATAACCCAATCTGAGCTACAATTACCAAAGATGGTAATATTGTAAACTTGTGATGTATTTTTACTAAAGAATTCCTTGGTTTTTGAGATGTGTTGACAGGCACTACAATGACCACAAGGAAAACAACCCACCAAAGGATCACCGAATAAGGTAGTTTGGACAGTAGTCCCAGGTGTGTACCTCTTATAATGGGTAAGACGAGAGTGTATAGTGCGTCCCCTGCGATATGAGAAAGCACATTGTTCCGGTAAAATCTCATTAAGAAATTCATGAGATTTTAGTATGTCCCAGTGTCTATTGATAATTTCCCTGAATCTGGATGTGTTGTTTCCAAAGGTTGTTACAAGCCTAATCGGTTGGACAGAATTAGAATTGTCCTCTTGTTTCAAATGTTGGTATTGTAATAAATTTGAACGTGTCACCTGGTTTGTCTGGTCAATGGTATGAGAGATGTGATTCTTTGAGTAGCCACGGTTAATGAGCCTATTAGACAGATCTTGTCTACAAACTTGATGTTGTTCTTGTGAAGAACATATGTGTTTCATGCACAAAAACTGAGATTTAGGAATGTTACGGATAATGTGGCGTGGATGAGAACTGGTTGCATGAAGCAATGTGTTATATTGAGGAAATTTCCTATGAACAGAGGTGGCCAATGTATGATCTGGAAGTCTTGAAACAACATCCAAAAAGACAATCTCTTGATGTTCTATGTTGACAGTAAATTGTATGTCAAAAAGATTGTTGTTAAGATAACCTACAAAATCAGCCACCTGGTCCTTATTAGCACGCCACACCATCCAGCAATCATCTAGATATCTTCTCCAGATATCTAAATGGTTGATATAAAGGTTCTGATGGACATCATATATGAAAGATTGTTCGAAGAATCCCATAAATAAATCTGCATATATGGGGGGCAAAGGATGCCCCCATTGCCGTACCTTTAATTTGCCAATATGGTTTTCCATCAAAGTAAAAAATGTTTTTGCGCACACTGCCTACCTTGATCTGGCCAAGACATCTGACACAATACCCCACTCGGGCATTGTCGACAAACTTGAAGTTAGATACAAACCCATATGTCACACTCAGTGGAAAGCCAATTGGCTCACAGGACCCAGGAAGTTAAAACTGGGGAGTTCACCTCTACAAAGAGGCCAGTCACAAGTGGAGTCCCTCAGGGACCAGTCCTTGGACCACTCCTTTTTGGCATTTACTTCTCAGACGTCAAGGCCAAAGTCAGTGGTCTCTGGTTGACTAAATTTGCAGATAATTGCAAATTAGGAGCTGTCTCTGAATCTCACACTGACACAAATGCTCTCCAGAGGGGGCTGGCACAGACAAAGAACTGGTGTTAGAGCCATGGACTAAAACTAAATGCCATGAAATGCATAATAGTATCCTTTGGGAAGTCATCCATCCCTGGTAACTAACATACTGACAACACTCCCCTTAGAGTTGACTCAGTAGTCAGGACATAGGGACACACGCAGACAGAACTCTAGCCTTTGACCATTACGTGTCTGCAGTGGTGACAAAATTATTCAGTATTGCGCAACTTATACACAGTATGGCATCTAAGTCCAAGGAAGTCATTGTTCCACTGTATTCAGCATTCATCAGACCTATCATTGAGTACAGTGCCCCCCCCCCCTTTGTTATGTACCTAACCAGGCATATCCAACAACTGGAACGTCCACAGAGGTTCCTCACTAAAAGAATGCAGGGCATAAGTAAAATGTCCTGTGCAGACCGCCTCAAGGCCCTATCCCTGTATTCTGCCTCCTACAGCCTTTTGAGGGGAGATCTATGCCTGGCATACAGGGCATTGTCAGACCCCACTCTGATGGACCTCTTGCATATCCAGAAAATTAACCTTGCCTGTAGTATAAATAGGGCCTGTTGGAGAGATTGGTATGTGTCCCAGAGACTATCATGAATATGGAACAGGCTCCCAATCCATGTGAAGAAGAGTTCCTCCCTAATCCAATTCAAGTGCAACTTGGAGAATTGGAAGGGAAACTGGAAATTCATCCCTGGTTTGGCACCTATGTCTCTAATGGACACAGGAAACCTGTAAATGGTTCACCTCCCAGGCCCATGCTTACACTTATCAAGGGTATCAGAACTTTTCAGAGATTCGGGATGCATGGCTAAGCTTAAAAAGGCCTTGTGGTCGTTAACCTAGTAAACACCTATGAGAGAAAGACTTTTTTTAAAGGAGACAAGAAAGGGAAAGGAATACCAACAATGGTAACATTTAGATGTACTAAAAGTATGCTTAGGAGAAATACCAGCAATGATAATTAAGGGGACACAAGTAAAGAAAAAAATATTGCTGGAAAAAGGAGAAAACACTATAAAGATAAAGGAACTATCAAAGATAGTCACCTGTCACATGCAAGGCTAATATTTCTGAAGGAAAGTGAAAGAAATGATGGTCAACTTATTACTTGTAGATACATTGCAACACCCTCCCACACACTTACAAGCATAACAGCAATGCTGAAGGAAAATGGAAACACTTGCAGCCAATGTGCTACTCTTAAATACGGTAACCAACAACAATTTAGGAATGGAAATTTTCAGAGGAGGGGGGAGGGGAAAGTTTTAGATTTAAACAACCCACCCCCAAACACAGTAAATTAAGGAATTTCAGTTGTTGGAGTTAAGAATAGTTATAATGACTTCTCTATTTACAATTTTAGTGACATTATCCTGACTAAGGAACATTTTAGTCTATTAAGTAAAGGATTGAAATATATACCCTATGTTAAGGGGGACTTAACAAGGACACTACTTGATATAAAACTTTTTTTAAGGAAAGTAAACCTAGAAATTTTGTTCTCTAAGAATAGAATATCCAACATTTCCTACGATAATAAGGCTTTGGTTCATAGAACTACGTTTAACCCCCCGCTTCATCCTCAAATCAGGAATTTAGAAGTTACTTTAGAGAAAGAAGTCAGAAATGTACAACAGAAAAAGATATATAAAAGTAATCTTAGTAAAACAGAGAATGAGACTTTGAGTAAGTTGAAAAATAATGCGGAAGTTAGAATTATGAAACCAGATAAGGGAGGGGGAGTAGTCATTATGGAGAACATAATTTATGAAGGTAAAATGAATGAAATACTTAGGGATGAAGTGAAATATGCATGTGTTTCAAGGAATGAAGTCAATTTAGCACACCACAAGATAGATATATTATTAAAAGATATACTATATGAAGATGTCATAGATAGTAAAACTTATGACTTCCTGTATGTATCAAAACCTAGAATACCAATTATTTTTGGTATTCCCAAAATACATAAAAATTTGGAAGATCCCCCTCTTAGGCCTATAGTGTCGGCAGACGGATCAAAAACATTACCACTGGCTAATTATGTTGATTTAAAACTAAACACATTTGCATGGAGAATAAGGTCATACTCAAAGATTCATGGGACTTGTTAAGGAATATTACCCCTGATTTATTTTATATAATTGATCTCTTTTCATGCATACCTTACGAGATGGGCCTTTTAATGTTTGAGGAAATTATTTTTCAAGATAAGAAATTATCCCATCACGAAAAAGTAGCTATTATGGGACTTATGGATATGGTCCTCAAATATAATTTCTTGATTTTTAATGGTGAATATTTCCAACAAATACAAGGTGTCTCTATGGGTGCAGCTTGTGCTCCCACTTTTGCGAATTTAGTTTTGGCACAGTGGGAGGAAAAATTTATTCTGCACTCTAAATTTAATACCTGCTGGACATTATATCGTAGATTCTTGGACGATATTGTCATCTTTTGGACAGCAGGTTAGTTTAGTGAATTTATCGAATATATCAACAGTTCCACTAATTTTCTAAAATTTACCCACAAGACTTCAACTGACATTTTACAATATTTGGATGTGGAAATATATAAGATGAATAAGAATTTTGAAACTAGAATTTACAGGAAAACTACCTTTTGTAATTCCTTTCTCCACTATAACAGTGCACATCCATTACACCGTAAAAGGAATATAGTGAAAGGACAATTTGTCAGAGGTTGTCGTATGACTAGTTTAGATTCAGATTTTGTTAATGAATGTACACTTCTTGAGAATATGTTTAAGGATAAAGGATACCCTAATAATTTTGTTAAAAATATCAGGATGGAAGTGGAGAAAGGTAGAGACAATAAATTTAGACCTATAAAGGGGGTTGCACTTGAAAGTTACTTTGAAAAAGATGATAAAAATAATAAGGGAATTCATAGTGAATATCAACAAGCTTTGATATTGGAATATAATGCTACTAACTTTAAGGTTAGGGAGGTTTTTCAGAGAGAATGGGAAAGATTTGTGTCATTCACAGACATAGATGAAGTAACAAAATTAATGCCGAAGGTAGTTTATAAAAACTCTTATAGTATGAAAAAACTCTTGAAGACTAACAATAATGCAGGGAACGTCAGTTATTATGAAAATATATATCACATAGGGGGAAGAAAGAAAACAGGAACCTTTAAATGTGGAAGCTGTAACCAATGTGAATATATTATTAACAAAGGTGAAATTTATTTAGAAAGCAGGAACAGATGGATTAGAAGTAAGGGATATTTTTGTTGTGATACAGAAGGATTAATTTATCTTGCATTATGTCATAAATGTAATTCATTTTATGTTGGTAAAACAGAGAGAATATTGAGAAGAAGAATATACGAACATATATATGAAATATCAAAAGCAAAGGATACAAATGCATTATACAAACACTCTAAAGAATGTGAAGGTTATAAATTCTTCTTCTTCGTACTAGAACAAGTCAAGAGAGATATTAGAGGTGGCCCTTGGGAGGAACAGATAGAATATAAAGAGCTATGGTGGCAAATAACCCTGGAAGCAGCAAAAGTTCCAGGTTTAAATGACCACATTTCCCTATTACCATTATTAAAATTAAGGGCTGCCAAAGTGTAAAGGCTGTTATATGTAAATACGACAGCAGATGGCACCAGTTCATTAATTTATAGACATGTATTTACTTAATAAACATTTTTTATTTAAATGTCTGGATTTTAAAGAATATAAAGTTATATGAATTAAATACTATAATTTGTAAGTTTTTAAGAAATCTACATAGGATATATCTAGTTAGTTTTATATTTATTTATTCACTTAGATATTTTTGTGGTGATAATACATTAGTTTTTATTAATATTCATGAGCCTTTTAAGAGAGCCTGATTAGTGTATTTGAAATGTTTTTTTAAGAATTTTATTGGTCAATGCAGTTTTAGTGACCCATTTAAGATGTAATTAGAGTAATTATCTGATTGTCTGATGAAGTCCAAGTTTACGTGGACGAAAACGCGTATTGTGGAATAAAAGCGTTAATGTGTTTTTGTTTCGTGGATGGTAATAAATCGTGCAGTTTTTACTAAGTTGGTGGTTTGCCTCTCCATTAGCCCATTGCGCTCTTTTGGATTCATTGCTGTGACTTGTGAGTGCATTTTTCGCAGTTTTGGATTTGGATCTACTCTTAAATACACTACACCCTCATGGCTTAAACCATATCAATACCAGTTTTACACTGATTCCAGCAAGTACAATACATTGTCTGACACTATTTCTGCCATGCCATTTCAATAACTGTTAACTGTGATCGATAAACAGCAGTGGTAAGTAATTTGCATTCATAGACAGCCTCCATACCCATTAATTACATCCACTTTATTGACTGTGTATACCTCAGATTTATGATTGTGGTAAAAATAATAATAATGTTCTCATTGATTCATGTTTGTTTTATACAAACACTCAGTAATCACTGTAAACTATTCCTTTTTATTTGCACAAATGCACATTAGTCTTGCAAAGCCAGATAAGGGCCTGTTCAAATTGAACAAATGATGAGAGGGTCAGTTACTGATATCCACAGACAGCTCTCACTCCCGCCCAGCAGTTACAGCAAGTTTTGTGTACATTACAGGTGCCTGACTGTGAGAAAAAAAACATGGTGGCCATGTAATTCTTTTCAACGAAGTTACACAGAAACAGTAACCAAACATTGAAGTATTTCAAATTTGCTTCACACAAATTGCATTAGTCCTGCATAACCAGAATAATGCACAAACAGCAGACAGTCACTATCCTCCACAGACGGTCCCAGCAATATTGCTGCTTTGGGTACATCTTAGAGATCTAACTCTTATTAAAAATAAGATTAACAAAGTAAGGCATTCAAATAACTGTCAATGCATTAGTGCAAGAATCAGGAACATATGTACAAAATCAGGGATGTATTTTAAATATTGCCCCATATACATTTTCCGAATGGTACAAAGTCTGAATCTCAAATGTCTGTCACTCTTTAGTGACTGCAACCTTCACTGATTAACCAGACATCACAAACATTACTAAGAACCAACCTTAAATTGTCCTGTAAAATAAGGGATAGCTTAAAGATATAAATATTTGTCTGCCTGCTTACCTGGAATAAAATAAAACTGCCTGCAGCAAACCACATTAATATGTATACGTTCATCCTGCCCACATCATTTTTTTAGACCTTCTCAGTACCACTTGTTACAGACTCCCAAAGCTGATACTGCAGCCATTACTATCCATTATTCAAAGTTTCCTGGCTTTCTATTTGGTCTCACCAATCATGATGTAGAAAACAAATCAAAGAGCAAAGGCTCTGTAATTCATTATATAGAGATTAGGTGTTCAGTGTTTAGCTTGCAAGCATAGGGTGCTGCTTCTTCAAAGAGGCCAAAGTGTTAATTTACCTTGATGAAAAAGGGGTAAAAGAGAAGTCAGAAAAGCACCCTGACTGAGTGGTGCCACAAGACACCACACAGGTCACATCTACCTAAGACTAACCATGTCTTATTTTCCATGAGACAGCCAGGTCCCACACAGGACCACTGTCACACATACTAACTGGAATTCAGCTGTCAAGCTGTTACACAATGAAACGTCTCTGCATCATGTCAAGATAGCCTGTTCAGGCACATTGCCTGGCATATAAAACCAGTGCTATTTAACAACCCTTGTAGTACATTGAGGTAGCCAGTCCTAAACACACACATACCCACACCCAAACAAAGACGATGACATGGAATTTAGTAGCAATGCTATTACATTGCAAGATTCTGTACCACCATCCAGGTAGCCAGTCCCACAGAAGACTACTCATACTCAGCCAACCACAGCCATACTCAAGTCACCCACATTCATAAAAAAGCATACAAATTCACACACAGTCACATGCATGTACATACAACCTTCACATAGCCGCATAAAACCAGCTAAAATTGCACACAGTCACATGCACCTACATAGCCACATTCAGAGACACATGCAAAGAAACACAAATCCACAGAGAGCTGTACACTCAGACATACAAAACCATTCAACCAATACGCTGACGCACACAAATATGCACACGTGTAGAAACCCCATACAGGTAGGTTTGAGTGAAAAAGTGACAGCACACTGACACTCAAGTATTGTGAAATGAGACAAAAATGGTTACCAAACCCAAAAGAACCACAGCTGTCAATCTTCTATCATCAAAATATGGAACATTACCTCATATTGTGGAGTAAATGGGCAAAATATGCAACACTTATTAGCAGCTTTGACTAGGAAGCTCACTGTATGCTTAATAACTGTTTTTCTTATACTTACAAAATGTTTGTTGTATAATAGTGTGGAATATAAAATTTTAAATGATTAACATTCTTCATAATTAGGTACAGCAGAGATGCATGCAAAGGATCACAGTTCACAAGTCTCTCAGACAATTAAATAAAAGTTATGTACTGACCATAATGATAGATCTGTGTTGTCTGTTTCTGTCCTTTCTCAACAGATGGGTCATCAGATCAGTCTTTGGCCATTCAAGACTTGCCCATAATCCCCTGCAAAGTCCAACAATACTTCAGAGGGAGTTTGCCCAAAAAAACAGACAACCACATAACGAATAATAATAATAATAATAATATTATTATTATAAAGGATTATGCCAAGGTAATATGAATGCTCAGAAACTGACCTGGCGCTAAAAGGGGCCTTCAGAATAGGTCTTTTTGGTCAAACAGGATAAACGAACAATGAATTCAGTAAACAGGCGGGGGGGGGGGTAGAAGGGAGAAGAGTTGAGGAAGGACAGAAGCAAACACCACAGATCTATCATTATGGTAGGTATATAACTTTCATATGTGATGCAGTCTATTCCATCTATTCTTCAATGGATAGGCCAGAGGGAACAGAGTCCCTAGCTAATATAACACTTGGGTGGATTCATAGAAGAATAATCTGGAGGACAGCTGAACCAAAGGCTGCCCTGCTTCCACAGACTAAATCCAGTTTATAACAAGATATGAAGGTATGAATATTATACCATGTGGCAAGCTGCACAAATGTGATAGCTGGATGTTTTGGAAAAGAAAACATTTGAGGTTGCCACAGACCTAGTAGAGTGAGCTTTGACAGGTTTTAAGCAAAGGCAAGCCCTTTTCTTTATATACATGTGCAATGCAAGCAGACATCCCGCTTTATAAAGTAACATTAGAAACTCCATGACCTGGTTTACTTACTGATACGCATGAGGCAGGAAGATGGATTTGCTTAAACTGTCCACTAGTACACTGGACTTCCCCGGAATGTGCATTGCTACAAGAAAGAGATTGGAAGATATCACTCATTGTCAAAACTTCATTGCTTCTCAGCAAAATAGTTTAGAGTGGGCTCCCTTGTGCTTGCTGATGCTTGCTTGCTTATGTACTAGACTACAGACATACTGTTAGTTTGGATAGCTAACAGACCTTGAGGGAAGGAGTCAAGGAAAGCCTGCAATGCTAGCAGAATGGCCAGCTAGCATTCATCTCTGGAGTGTTGATATGGAGATTTGCCTCGGAGGTGGACTATGTGCGTTGGACTGTCTTTCCCTTCAAGTGTCCCCCACTCTAACTGGGAAGCTTCCATGGTCACAGTGGCTCTATGCTGGAGACAGACAAATGGGCATCCTTTCAGTACCATAAGGGATTTGAGGCACCAGCAAATGGGAGTCTTGCAAATGTCTGTCAGATGTATTTGGAAAGCCACAGGTTGGCACATGATGGACCACTGCATTGCACTGCTAGGGTACTCTGAAGTACTCACATGTGATATCTGATGAGAGAGACCAATGTGATTGGCATGGCCATCGAACCCAGTAGACAAAGAATCATTGTTGCTGTTGGTTTTTGGGATGAAATAACAAATTCAGCTTGACTGTAAAATGTGAACAACCTGCTCTGTGGAAGTTTTGCTGACTGGTGAATTGTGTCCAAGTGTGCCCCAATGAACTCTCTCACTTGTACAGGATGGAATTTGAACTTGTCCAGGTTTACTGTGATGCCCAACATCAAACAAATTCACAGCAAGGAGTCTCATGCTTGGATAAGTAGATTCCTGGTATGAGCCAGTTGCCCAGATACTGAAACACGCACAACCCTTGCAGCGTGAGGTACACTGCTACCACAGCCATGCATTTACTGAACACTTGGGGGTACTGTAGTGAGGCCAAATGGCAGGGCTCTGAACTGGAAGTGACTGGCTCCCAGATGGAAGTGGAGAAGCCTTCTGGATCATCTGTTCATCTTGATATGGTATTACAAATCCTGTAGGACTATGGAGCACATTCAATCGTTCATTGTCAGTAGTGGGAGAATGAATTGAACTGTGACCATTCAGAACTCTGTTTGACAAACTGGCTGAGGTCCAAAACTGACCTGAAGTCTGTGGTCTGTTTCTGGCACTAAAATGAATCTTGAGTTAATTCCAGATCCTAGCAGGTTTGGTGGGACCACTTGGATGATTCGCTTCTTTAGCATTTGTTATTTTTCTTTGAATGCTGCTGATCTTTGACAGAGTGGAACATCTGGTAACTTCTTTGAGTTTGTAGGAAGGGACAAAAAGGGAATGTAATAGCCTCTGGTCATTATCCTTCACCCACTTGTCATTAATGATGGATATCCAAGCTTTGGAGTGCAGGAATAGGTGCCCCTGACTGCCTCCATAGAAATGCAGTTGGACAATGCTTCAGAACCACTGGTAAGGCTTGCCATTGAAGGAACATGTGAAGCCTTTGTTTTGCATCTCATGTCTGCCTCATGTGTGACATCCATCATTAGAACTTCTCCTTCTGCCTCGGGGAGGCTTGTCTCCAAAAGTGTCAAGAGAATCCTTCAAACTTACAAAACCATAGTTTCTTGTCCCAATTTTGGTTAACAGAAAATAACCTATGGGCAGGTAGAGAACCATATTCCAATGGCAGAAAGGATCTTTCTATCTTCCTCACTTCTTGTCACCATTTTTTTCACTTTAGGACCAAAAAGTGTTGAGCCATCACATGGGGCATTAATAAAGGATGTCATGAAGTGCTCTGCAAAGTTACACAAGTGCATCCAGGCAGGTCTCCTAATGGTAATGCCCTTGCCAGTGGCTCTCAAAGTGCTTCAGTAGCATTAGAAATAAGACATATTGAGACACTAGACAGCGACTGTAGAGTGGCTGAGAGTCCAAGGTTTTTCTGTCTTCTACAGTATGGCACCAAGAGGAACTTGGAGATTTCCTTGGTCAAATCCCTCTGAAATCTTGTGACGTGTGCCATGTAATTCAGCCACCTCAGAGCAAAGGTAGTTGAAGTGTAAGTCCACTTCCCAAATACGTCCAGCAGCACTGACTCCATGTTCAGGGGATGGAAAGAAGAGCTGTCCTCTGCAAGCTCTTATTTGCTGCCTGTCACCATTACAATGGAATCCACAGCTGGCCCCTCGCTACAATGTTGGTGATCTTTTGAGGAGACCAAGTACTTATCTGGCTTAAGAGGATTGATTTAACCACATCTAGCTCCTTCCAAGCCTGCTTACAGATGAGATCCACCATCTCATCAACTGGGTGAACCAGCGAAGATGTAGATGAGCCAGAACTGAAGGCCTTGAGGAACACTGACTCCTCTTGGGAGATGGCAGTGGACCACTTACCTTTCTGTCCCAGGAGTTCGAGAATTTCCCCGAAACAGACATCCTCAAGGGAGGATCTGTAGGATCCATCCCAATCATCAAGGTCTGTGTCCTCTATGACAGACTCCTGTGGACAGTCTACATGCCTCCTTTTACAAGTATGCTTCAAGGAGTCTTCCTGGACAGGTGTTCCAGATAAGACTTGGAAGAAATCTGTGAGTCACCTATATGGACTGACTCAAGACTTGATAGGTCCGGCTGTCCTAAGTGCACTGAAGGAGAAAGACCAGGACCCAGGGGCATTCTTTGGGGGGAGAGGTGGAGCTGAGCTAGAAAGAATAGTCCATATCTCTGATTAGGAGAGTGCTGTCTCAACAGCCTCCAATGCTGAAGCCGAAGGAGACCTAAAGATCTATCTGGTAAGAGCTGAAGCCACCTCTCCAGGCAAATCTCGGAACTTCACTCAACTAAGATCTGAGGCTTGCACTGGTGCTGAGATATCCAGTGCCAAGGCTCCAAGAGGAATGGACAGCAAAGAAATCTCAGAGTCAAGCCCATTCCCCCAGATCTGGCTCCAGTGATACTGGAGCTGCACGGGTCATAGATGGTGTGACACCCCTGCACTGGCCCAGTAATCAAGGAGCCTCAAACCTCACCACTGGAACAATGAGGGATGTACACACTAGGAGGATCACAAGTACACACACAGTAAAGTACAATTTCCCTTAAGAGCACACAGAGATCACAGTCAGTCTGGGGCTGATTTCTCCCTCTCTCTCCAGATCCCCAATAAGACTCCCTACTAGTACATCCACAGGGTTAAGATCTCAGCCAAGTGGCTGAGCTAAGACCTCCAGCACCCTCTCTGTCCAACCAGTGCTTCGTGTCCCTGCCCAAGTAGCTGACACACACACCTTAAGATTTGATTGATATACAAACACACACACATGCACAAACCTGGGAAAGGCTGGCACAGGTTTACTAACTATGCCCCCTTCTGCCCAGACTATAAGGTAGCACCAGCTGCCACCAGCCACACTTATCAGCTACTAAAAAGCCCTTACAAAGGGTGTCCATTCCTGCTGTGTAATGTTACTATTAATCCAAATGGTAGTTTTGACCAAGACTTGCAAGGCTATTTAGGAGTGGCCTGTACAGTGCCACCAAATACATATGCAAGTACTCTAAGAGTGTAAATATGTCTCACAAACATCAGCCACAAAGATAGTTTAAATATATTTAATAATAAATAATAAATGAACAAGACAATACTCAATAAACAAACACAGTTACTTCAGAGTTCAAAATCACAGGAAATATTTTAAAACAAAATTTCAGGACAGTCTTAAATAAATACAGAAAACATCTAAACTAATCTTTACTATATTCCTATCTATGTCTAAGAGAGATATACTATGCCCTAAAGTCTTACTTACAGACAACACACAGCCAGAAGTGCTGAGTGGATGCTTCTAGGTCCAACACAAGATACAAAATGCCAGTCTCTCTCTCTGAGAGAGCTCTTAAATTAATATCAAACATTACTGCTGGGTTAACTTAGATGACATCACTTCTTGTCACCTTCTTGTTCCCAGGCTAAAACAGAAACTAATAGCATTTTAACATCTCTGTGTGAGAAGTACATATCTCTCAGAAGTTTGCAGAACTTGGAAGTCATATAACAATAAAATGCTTTTACATTTGAAACCTAGTAAATATTTCTGTTTCAAGACAATTCAAAAACTTCTATCTGTAGACATTGTGTCTGCTATTGAAATGAAACTGAGAGATAACAGAATCGTAAAACACTTTAATTTCAACTTATTTTCTTGAGGTTTTGCAAGTTAACTCTGTATTTCCAACTTCTACTATTAAGACGTACATTTGCACAGGTATACCGTTTATATACATTTCTGTTCTTTTGCAGTAAGGTACACTGTGGACACATTACTTGAAGTGCAGTACTGTACAAACCCTGTTCAACACACACTTCTGCACCAGTTATTTAATATACACATAACATACAGCTCTTTTACATTTGTAAGACAAAAATATGAAACATGTTGATATTCACAAATGACATATGATTATTTACAAAATTCCAGCTGGCTGGGCTGGCAATATCACAGATGGAACCTGAGAAGAAGATAGCCAGATCTTCGGGTACAGTGCAAACAGACTCAGGGAAGTGCTCAGATCCATATCTTCAAAGTCAGACAAACAGATCAGGGTGGGAGCTACTACAGAATGAAGGGAAGAAACTTAACTTCCAGGTCCAGTGGCAGCTGAAGCCAGGAGGATCCCAAACTGAATCTGTCTCTTTAAAAATTTCCTCATCATGTGGTCCACATCTGCTTTGGAAAGAGTCCAGTTGACTGAACTGACTGTAGACAGGAAGAAGTGAAAGGAGGTCTCAATGACAGATGAATAACTGTTCTCCTGAAGAAAGGGCAATCAGAGCCGTGAAAGGAGGTCTCAATGACAGATGAATGACTGTCTCCTAAAGAAAGGGCAATCAGAGCTGAGAAGAAACTGGCTCCAGCAAAAAATGTGGCTCCTGGAAAGGAAGAGTCTTGGATCCGATGAGTATCAGGTTGCAGAAAAGCTCTGGATCAGAAGACTTGGAGGAGTTAGGAGCTAGAGCTGAGGAAGCAAGAGAGGACGAAGACTGATCTGGGGAGTTCTTTCTTGACTCCTTAGTCTTCTCCTTAGGTACAGTGACCTCGTCCATTTTAGATTTGTCTGTAGACTTTTTATAAGAAGGGGAAGCTCCAGGATCAGCATGCAAAGATTTGAATGATTCTCCTGCAGGGGCAGGAAGAAGCCCCTTGAGAATAAGCTTGTTTTTACTCTCCACTGTTTCCTAGGTACCAAAGGCTGTGCAAATGGTGCACTGTCCATCATGTACGCAGCTCCAAGGCAGGCCACACATTTTGTGTTTGCGTCCAAGCTGGGTATCTTGTGGCCACAGGCAACACTTTTTTTTAAATATGAAGGTTTCTCAGCCACATCAGAGAAGCTCACTAAAAAAGGGAGAAACAGACAATAAGGCAGTACCAGTAAGTTACCAAAAAAAAAAAAAAACCAGGGCAACCTATTGAAATGTTAGCACTCAAAATACTGAGGGCCGACCTGCTGAAAAAAAAGTCTGAAAACACAAGAGAAGTACAGATTTCAAAGATAACTCTTCTCGTTAAAACTTCTTTTTGCAGCGAGGGCTTGTGCACTAAGTAAGCATGAAATACTTTAGCTGCAACATAACTGAAGTGCACAGAACACAATGATTGTGTCCTGATACATGAAGCACTTTTCTAAAATCAGAAAGGTGCACAACAAGTTTTTGTTAAGCATTTCTCGGCAATAGCAATCTCTAATCTTACAGTAAAGTGTAGCTGTGGCCAATGTCAACCACCAGAGAACAGCAGCAAGAAGCTAACATTTTTAAAAGTTTTTAGACACTTCTCCATCATTCACAAAAAAAAAGTGTGTCAGAACAAAGTTTGTAACACCTTTTATAACTGCTCTTTCCTCAATAAGAAAGTTTTCCTATTGTCCACAATATGTACAGTAATGTTACATGTTTTATGGCTTTCAAAGCTGTGAAACACTTCACATGCCTACACTTTTTCTGTAATTAGTAGTACATGGAACAGATAAAGCTGCACGTACTTGAAAGAACTATGAACAGTTCTGTCTAAACATCACTCTTGTGCATTTTACATGGATGGAAAGATTCACCAATTGAGTTTTGCTTTGTTCTGTTCTCGAGGCAAATATCTCAACATCTATGTCTCAATAACATGATAAATTAGCTACAGTCGGAGACCTGATCATAATCGTCTCAGCAAAGCATTATGTAAGGACTGCTCAGTCATCATACTTACTTTAGGAACATCACAGCAGTGGTGTTATTAGTCAACCATTGGAAGTTTAAAATAATAAAATTATATTTAAATTAATAAATGTTTACAAATTTCTCCTTAACACAAGCTTATACCTTACACAAATTAGGACTGTCCATCACTGCACTCTTCAAACTATGGTTCTGATGATGAATCATCTATAACAAGGGAGATATTTTTTCATATATGCCTGTATTGGAGACCAAATATCACAAGAGAAGTGTGAGGACATTTGCTTCACAAGTCCTTCGGATGCTGGGTACTCGTCTGCAAGGAAGGGGGATGGGATACTCAGTTTAACAGTGTTCCAGAAATACAGACAATGTTACAGCGTGCTGGGCAGCATTTGATACAGGAAGAATGAAATGATACATAATTCTACTGTGTGTACTACAAACAGAACAGTATGGGTTGGTGGAGTACAGTTTTACTGCCAGTGTTTGAATGTGTTTGTTTATGTGCTCACCAAAGAATGAACAGCAAGATGGACTCAGCTTACTGTCAATGTATACGCACTGAAAGGGGGTGGGGTGCATGTGGTGTTTGTACTCCAGTATGATGTACTAGCTGTCCAAGACATACAGTGGAGGATTTGGGAATGGAACAGGGTAATATGCAAGTTTCCTTCCGAAATTCTATGTGGCATAGTCCTTGGCAAATTCATATCTCTTCTTGCTAATATGCACTAATGTGTTTAGAAATCTTCTTGAATCCTCACTGTTATCAGTCTACAACTGTAGGACAGTGATGTTACACTGCTGTAACTAGTAATAATTTGATTCACCTTCTACCATAAATAACACAGAGAAATCCCTCAAATGCAAGTAACTGCACGTATTCCAGTGTGTACTCTTCTATGAACGTTTGGATTCAGAGTGAAAAATAACTTCAGCAGAAGTAAGAAAAAGTAGAATAGAGGTCTGTGTTTGTTCTGAACATGTGTTGATTAAGGATTTTGTGATGGATTCATGTACACTGTACCCACAGTGTAGGGCTGGCAAATAGCAAAACAGTGTGCACTAAAACCAGTAGGGATTCATAAAAACAGTTGAGGTGAATAAAGACTCTGTAGTCAGTATTACAGTATTTCATGATCTGTGCACACATAAAAATAACCCCAGGATCATAGGCAATTTCAAAACACTGCACTGGTTGCATATAGGCTGGTCACGATAACATAATTTACAGGACCAGAACCACTCACCTATTAGTATAGTGCCTCTGAGCATGCTGATCATCCTTCCAAGTCAACATGTTGCTCAGCACACGCAGGTAATCAACACATCAGTGCTGAATGTGAAGAAAAAAATCCTTTGCACAGCAAGAAAAACCCTACCAAAAATGGACTTGACAACCACAACTTTCCCCATTCCCACATAGTAATGCTGCTGAGTTTCCACAGCTCCAGATCTTCTCCCTACCATATTATAGTAATAACTCTTCCTCCATTACCATCTCTAATGAATGACAAGTCTCCATGAATCACTAGCTAGTATTTCAAACTATTGGAATATCTCTGAATATTTGATGCACTAAACTGTTGCCCTTATGGGCCCAGTTTGTGGCTGAAAAGGGTCTGGTGACCAGCCCACGTACCCAGTTATCAAATGGCAATTAATCAGTAAGTAAATACATAGATAACAAGGCCTGATTACAAAACAGCAGAGAAGAGCTACTTAGTTGTTGTGTCTTTCGGCTTTTCCCGGTTAGGGGTCGCCACAGCAGAACTCCGGTCCGCTAATGATTGGTAGTTGATTTTTACGTGCCTAGTTACCAGCCCTGATGCACAACCTTCAACGAAGGTATGCCCATTCACGCATGTCTCCATGCAGAAGACGCTCTAGCTGAGAATCAAACCGGACAGCGTCTTACTGTGAGGCGACAATGCTACCGCAGCAGCACCACCGCGGGTAGAAGAGCTACTTAGTAATGTAGGCAAATAATACTTTACTAGGCAGCTGATCCTCCTGCTATGATGTGTTCTGCTTTAATCGACACAGTGATTGCAAATATGTTTAGTACTAGTACACATAGTACACCACCATACTAAGCACACTATGCACCATTTAATTCATGTATTAATTTATTTATTGGTCTATTAGTTGACCTGAGTAGTGCACTGATCAGTGGTGATCAATTTCAGGCTCAGCTTTGATCAAATACAAAACTTTTCACAAACAAAAAGGCAGAAATGTAAGCAACAGCAGAGTAGTTCAGATTAGCTACATATAAAAATGGTACATGTACATTACAGTGAACAAGTATAGTGCAACGTCCAATATTTTCATTAGTTTCTAAAGTGAAATATCCTTCAGTAATTCTGTGAGTGAAGAGAGGTGGAAAGGAGAGAGGGATAGGTGTTATGCCCTGCTCTGAAGCAGCTGAATTTGAATTGGCTGAACAGGTACTTTTTTAGTGTGCATTCTGAATTTGGAGTAATTCACTAAAAATAGGCATTGTTTTGCAAACCATATGCCAACCTGCTGATCTATGTCTATGACTCACAGTACTGACAGGTTGAGTAAGACTGCAGTCATGCAGCTGCTCATCAGGTTTGAATCCGAGATCCAGTATGAAAATATGTATATTTAAATACAGATCTAATTGCATACAGATGAAATATTGTACAGATGCAAATCCTATCTCTTTCTATGTACCTGCACATTCCCATTTTTCATTTTACCAATGAAGTACAACAGTTATATATATTATATTTAGTGGTTGGTTTTGGAAGAATAACTTGTGTTATTATCCTATTTGTTTTCATTTCTTTCCTATACATGAGAAATAGAATTCTGATTCAAGGATCATGGACTCAGTATATTCTGCTGAGATCAAAACGCACAGTTATGTAGTCAACTTACTATAATTGTACATGTTTCAGTGTGGTCACAGCTACAGTCATAACCTATAGTCTGTATGTCATTAGCTAAGCCTGATATTCAGAGCTGAGCACCCTTCCCTCAAGGCTGGGTTGATACCTCAGACATTGTTACATACCTGGTATATATGTGATGTCCATGCTCACTATCCAGAGTTTTTTCCTACACACACACACACACACACACACACACACACACACACACACACACACACACACACACACACACACACACACAGCAGGCAGAGCTATGCTTACATCAGGGGCTGCTGGTCTGGCTTTCCCCAGTGATGCAACCTGTAAAATAGGGATATTAATCCATCCTTAGATAACTTGAACAAGGAGAATGAAGGAGTGATGTTAAAGGAAAGAATGAGGAAGAGGTATATGTGTACCCACCATAGCCCCCCATGATACCACCTCAGTAAAGGAGAAAGAGAAGAGAAAACAGGACTGTGACAGTGACAACACACAAACAGCTAAAATTATGGTACATTGCCTACACAACTATACTATGTTCTTCAAAGGTCATTACTGCAGTCAAAATTTAGTAAAGATTACTCAAGCCCGTCCAATCTAGCCATGGGATGGTTGGCACCCTGTTCAGATCAGGATTAGAATATGACATTCAGGATGGCAGTGGCAAATCTAGCCCTTGCCCTTGACATTAGATCAAATCTGTTGCATTTTGAGAATGTGTAAACTAACAACCAAGTGGCTGCCTGTAGAGGTCCTGGACACCAAAAACCAGGAAGGCAATGGTAGCTGCATTACCCCTTACTGAATGGGGCTTGACTTTTTCCTGCATGGTCCTACCATAGGTCTTGCAGCAAAAAGTTAATACAATCTGTTAAGCTCTTTAAAATAGTCTGTTTTGTCACTGGCAATCTTTGTTGATTTTCTGCGCAAGGACTTATCACAAGCAAGCATGGAAAGTGGATGCTCTATGTTTCAGCTAGAAAAACTTAACAGTATATGCCTTTCCTCCACTGCCTGTCCTCCCCAAGGTATTTCATGTGTGAAATAAGACCAATGAGCAGCAAGAGCTCATTGTAATAGCCTCATATGGAAACTTGCCAGAGGAACTAGACAGGTAGAAGCTGCCATGTGCCCAAGAAACAGCAGAACCACAGAAACCATATGTTTTTGGACATGAAGCAAGTGGGACCCCTACCAGCAAAGAGCAGTTAACTTGGACAAAGTCTGACAATCTGAAAAAGCATATCCAAATGGCAGCCTGCTAATTCCAAAATTTGTACTGTTACTAGGCTGGACTTCTCGTTATTCATTATAATGCCTAAGGTCAGATACAATCAGAGTAATGAGTCTTGATCCTTCATGAGAGATGCTTTTGTGGAAGTGGTGCAATGCCAATAGTCTAGGGATGGAAACACCTGGAAACCCTAGAACCAGGCTGCCACTACCACCATGCATTTTGGTGAACACCAGAGGAGCTGTGGTGAGACCAAAGGGTAAAGTTCAAAACTGGTAATGATTGGCCCCAGTCTCCTTATCCAGTTATCTTTATGTGATGGCAGGCATCCTTGAGATCTGTCAAGCACAACCAATCATCCTTCCTCAGAAGAGGTAAATGCACAGCACCATGACTATCCAGAACTCGGTCTGCTTGACAAAACAGTCCAGTATGCTGAGATCTAAAAATGGCCTGAGGTCCTTGTTATTCTTTGGAATAAAAAGAATCTGGACTAGACCTCAGATCCTTGATTGTCTAGTGGGACCTCTTGGATAATTCGACTGGCCAGCAGTTTTTGAATTTTGACTGCTGAATCCATTCTCTGATGGGGTTGAACATCTGGAAGGGATCTTTGCAATTCTTCTGGAGCAAATGAAAAGGGAACTATATAGCCTCCAGCTACAACTCTCAACACCAATGTGTCTAAGGTGAAGGCCTCCCAAGCTTTTGGGTGGACAGCCAAGCAACCTCTAACTGCCTTGAGAGTACGACAGATTGGACACCATTCAGGTATGTTGAAAAGGCCTCCTGGAGAACTCCCTGCAGAAGTTTTGGTTCTGCAGACCACTGTTGCTTAGACGGCATCTGTTATGGTTGCCCTTTCTGCTGAGAGGAGAAACCTTCTCCAAGACTATCCTGGAAAGGCTGTTGCATTTTATGAAAAAATAGCCTCTTACTCCCTTTCTGATTCCTGGAAAAGGATCGTTGAGAGAAAAGCACATTCTTATGGCAAAGTCTTTCCATCCTGCTCACTCCTAGTCAGCATTTCTTAGACTTTTGGGCACAAAAGAGAACCACCAAAAGGAGAATTAACAAAGGACTCCTAAAAGCAGTCTTCAAAACTGCGGAAATGAATGCACTGACATGCCAGCACCTGCTGCACTAGACATGCTATCAGTCATGAACAGCAGCAGCCTTATGGGCTCATTAGTGATAGACTGCTTTGCTAATAAATGAGCCTCAAGGGTCCTTTGCATCTCTGGAGACTGCATTGGTCTTTACTACATTTGAAACTTCAGATACTAGGTTTTGATGAAGTCTTGTCAAATGAGCCAGGTAAATGAGAGCATGCAACACTAAAGTCACTGAAGTGTAGGGATGCTTTCCTATGTGGTCCAGCACACAAGAGACATTGTTGGGCAGATGGACTGAAGAACTCTCTTCTGAGATGTCCTTTTTCATGGCAGCCATGATCATAATTGCATCAACAGCTGCACCCTTAATTCATTGTAGTGCGTCATTAGGTGGGGCTAAACTCCTTTCTGGTTTCCTGGGGAGTGGTTCCACCACATAGTTTTCCCTCCAATCCCTGTGAGACACCAGGTCAATAAGCACATCCAGAGAAGGGACTACCCAAAATGTGCATAGGCCCATGCTAAAGGCCTTGAGAAACACAGACTTCTTTGGGGAAGGGGCTTCTGTGTTCCATCCACCACACTGTCTCAACAATTCCAAAAGATCACCAAAAGAAATGTCATCGCTAGGAGATTTGGAGTAGCCCTCCTCTTCATTAAGGTTAGTGCCTCAGTGAGGAATTCATCAGAAGACTCCAAGTGCTTCCTCTTGCACTGACACTTAACATAGCCCTCCCTGACAGGAGAGTCTGGGTATCTGGGTAGACCTGGAAGAAATAGGGACACTTGAAATCAGGAACGCCTGCAGGCCAGAAGACACAGAGTGCCCAGAAGCCAGTTAATATGCATCAATGGGCCCAGAAACAGGGTGACAAAGCTGGGATCTGAAGCTGCTGCTGACCATCCTTTCTCCAAATGGGAAAAAATCCTCTCCACAGAATCAAAAGATGAGGCCAAATCCAGATGAGAGGATCCAGCACTCCTCAGATCAAAGGATCCAACCAAAACCTTGCATCATGTGCCAAACTGACCTGCTCAGACTCTGAGATTAGATCCAAACTATCAGGTGAAGACGTTCCAAGTGGCAAGGACAACTCCAAAACCCAGACGGTCAACCTCAACCCCAGAGCCCCAGTCCTGAGGAGCAATCATTTCCAACAACCACAGACTTGGGAATGGGAAAGATGGAGTCAGTGCCTAAACAGCCAGGCAGTCAGTACCAACATAAGTAATAGTAATGCAGCCAGATCCATGAACTCTGAAGCCAAAGGGACAGGGTAAGGAAAAGCAGCAGCAGGAGTCAAAACCTCAGGCAAAGGACAAGAGGAGGCTGGAAGGATTCCTAAATGAATCTGGGCCTGCAAAATGGAACTCATCAGCTGCTCCAAGTCTGATGGCTTCATGCGCCCAAATGACTGGATGAACCAAATGAGAGATGGAGGTTTGGAAGCCCTCCTTCATGTGGTAGGATCTGACAAATGGATCTGAAGTGGAGAAGATTCTGGATAAAACTCTGCCAGTGTTACTGTTGAAAAAGGGATATGCAACCTAACCAAACTAGAGGAATCCTTGATTAAGAATGGACTGTGGATGCTATTGCGCAGGAGACTTGGGTCTCTCCGGTGATAGCCCAGGAGACTGGGGTTGACTGGACACAGTCAGCCCCAATGAACTTGGTGCCAGATGGGTCAAAGGTCAGTGAACCTTTGGTTCCGCTTGATCTACAGTCGATGGAGACTGCTGATGGTCCTCTCTATCCTTGGATCTCAATTTCGGGTCCCTGTCCTTGGACAACTCCCTTTCCCTTTTGTCAGGTTTATTTCTGAGAGAAGGGGAGGAAGAAGATGATATCTTATCTAACAGGAGCATCACTTTAATTACCAGCTTAGCCTGGTGCTCATTAACAGCATAGGTCCCAAAGGCATTGCAGGCAGTACAATATGTATCCAAGTTGTCCATGCCCAAGTAATAGATGCAGCAGTCATGGGCAACTTGTAACCGCAAGCCACACATTTTTTAAACTCATTTTCCTTCTCTTTCTGCATCCTAGAAAAAGAACAATACAGAGAACCCAAAAATACCAAATCATAATATATACACACAACCACCTAGCTACCTATTTAAAACCTTAAAAGCAAACATTATAAGCACACTAGGAAATACTCTATAAGAAATATAGAGACAAAAACACTTTTTTGTAAAAGAAAAGGGTGGGAACAAAAAAGAGAGAAAACACAATGAGACTGGCACGCACTAACTCCCTAATAACTAAGCAGACTAGCAACAAAGTACAGTAATCTAAACCCACTACGCACTAACAAGACACTCCTACTAAAGTAGAGGAAAGAATTACTATATCTAAACCAAAAGACAAAAGATACAATGATTAGAGCTCACAGACCATGATTCACTCACTAAGGCTACAAATGAGGTTTGAGGTGAGTAGGGGAGAGCAGTGTACTATGGGTAGAGGAGGCAGAGCTTCCAGGCTGAAGACTCTAAAAGGGCTGGCTTCAGATCAGTATCAGACCCAATAACCCACAGGTTGAAGATGACTACAGAAGACAGCATCTGACCACCTCATTCATCCTGGAAATATTTCTGAAAAAGAGGATCAACTTTCGTCAAATTCAAAGTTTTGGGGGAGAAGAATCTCAGGTTCTGTTGCTATCAGAATCCTCTGGCAAACTTTCTTCAGGAATTTCTTTAATAAGATTGTACTATGGTAAGGATTTCTGAATTCCAGGATTACCTGCCTGCAATAACTTTCTGGCTAAGGAAAGAAAATCATCTTTATGAACAACCACAATGACTTCAGATGAGCACTGAATAATCTTTTGTTTTTTTCTTTGCAGGTGTCTTTTCTGGAAAAAAAATGACGAGGGGATCATACTTCACCCCAGGTAAGTAGTTTCTTTCCCCGGCTACCACGAGAAGAATCTCTCAGAGTGTCTTCCAGACCCAAAGGGCACAGTTTCCCGTGCCCGGATTGGACACTTGAACAAACACAGAAGATATGGCTGACCCCTGATCCATGGTGGCTGAAGGGGCTACACCAGAGGAAACTGTAGTACAAAGTGACTGGCCTGACAAGCAACAGTTAGCCACTACAGAGTCATCCAGTAACATCTGAGGCATTGTCTGATGGTTGTAGCAATGCTCTTTAAGGTGGTAGTTTGTCCTTTTAGTTATGGCAGGAGAAGAATGAACAGGACCAGAGTAAGAATCCATGCTGTAGCTGATGATAAACCCTGATTGTCGTGCTGCTGGAACAAGGCTTTCAGACAAATTTTCACAAGCAATACACACTTTTACACTTCTACACAAAGTCCCTTCAATTGTAAATCACAAGCAGCACATGAAAATCCCTATTAGCACTCAAATATCCCTTGCTGAAGTGCCCTGTTAGAAAGAACTGAAGGTAGGTTGTCACAAAGTATACACAAGCATTCCACTAAAAAATACATTGCTTGTCCTGTAAAACACTTCACAATCCTTAAAACTTACACGCCCAAACATAAAAATTCACACAAGCAGTACACATTTTCCACAACAGTATTTGCCAAAACTAAAAAATAAGTCCTGTTCTAAAAATAGTGGTTCCATACAGAAAACCTCTGATAGCAAACTATATATATATATATATATATATATATATATATATATATATATATATATATATATATATATATATACAGAAAATAAAAAAGAATTATTTCTTTAAAAAGGTTATAAATTATACACGTAAGGGCTCCCCTGTGGTGACTTATCTACCATAAATGAAGCTTGAAATAGAATGCTGCTCTTGTGAAGTCTCAGATCTGCTGCTTCTTGAAGCAGCAAGAAAGTACTGAAATTGTACATAATTTGACTGCTGAATTCCTTCCACAGGGTTAGGCACTCAGCAGTCAGAGTGTAGGTAAAGATGGAAGCCAGAGCTATGTGAAACTGGTCAGCTGTATCTTGGGCATGATGCAGTTTAGACAAAGGCAATTACGGTACTGGAAATTATGAACATGGTTATTTAACAATTCTTTCACAAACAACATTCCGTTCACAATTCACACATATACCCTTAAGTCTCTTACTTCCAGTCAGCCTGCCAGTACATAATATACCTGTGTTTTCATGTAACAACCATCTGAATTTATCAGACAGCATAACATACAGGGACTGCTCTTATCTTACTGAAAATGATGCATTAACAACAAATATTCACTGCCACTACAATCTTTCACATTTGAATTTGAAGCTAATACTGCACTGCTGCTGCAAGCTGTCATCCACATTGAATTCGCCATTTAGTGATCAACCAGAACCAAAATGTAACTAGTCCTTTAGCCAGTGTTCCCCGGACAGAACTACCAAGTCATTTTTCAAGTCAAATAAATATCTTTTTAATCCAAACTCCATCACTTCTTCAGTTTACCACACCACCTCTTATATTAACAAAACTTATCTAAATACTACTTTACCCTTTAATACACTGAGTACAGCAATACTCTTTCATAGTTATATCTTGAATTTATTACACTATTACAGTTTAAAGTACACCGTTAATTCTTCCTATAATATCACCCCTTTCGTAAAATACATCCAGCTCATGCTCTGCAGTTATACGAACATGATTACACAACCTGAGCTATAATCAAATACTGTCACAAACATAACACAGAAATATATAACACAGTGTTATATAATTCACATCCAAATACATACACAAAGCCCTAGATATTAGTGTTTATATATTATTACAGAATCAAAGATATGGAACACAAAATAACGATTTACATATCATATATAAATCTAGACAACAGAAAACTGGAGTAAAAATAACAGCTTGCAATTCAAAGCCACCATTTACTCAAGTATTCAGAAAGCAGTAGGATAAAAGTTCGGGAATACTAACTATTGTGGGAAAGTCTCAAACAGCTTTAAAAATAAAAATATACATTCTGCATATATTCCTTAAATGTAATTTTTAACTGCAAAATCCTTCATGTGTGCATATTTTCCCATGATATAGAATCTTCTTAAATAAAATAAAAATGCTTATATCTGCCATTTGCATAAACAAGTTATATACTCACTAACCCAGTTTTTGTGTTATCTGCTTTTGTTCTTCCTCAACCAATGGGCCTAGGATCACACTTCAGCTACTTCTAAAGATTTGGCACTGTAGCTTGAGCTCCTCCCCTTACCCATAATCTTCTTGTTAACCTCAGTTCAAGTCTGCCCACACTACTGTCTATAGCGCTTAATATGTGCAATATTAAGGTAAAACTGGCAATAACATCACAGTCAGACTACATGAAGGAAGGAAAAGGAAGGACAGGAGCTCATCAACAGTCAGACAAAATAACACTCCTCAGGAAAAACTAGATCATCAGGAAATAAAAGTCTTAAGTAGGAAGGGGGTTGGAGGGCGGGAGGTTGAGGAAGAATGAAAACAGACAACACAGACACATAGTTATGATGAGTACATAAATTTTGTATCGGATGTTGTCTTTTTCATCTGTTCCTCAACCAGTGGGGGCAGAGTCCCCAGCTTTTGAAACTCCGGGATGGTCCTTAACTTATTCCCTCCAGTAAAGTTCTTTTGATTTAGTGCCTTTAATTCCCAGTGCGTGTGACTTGAGCCTTTAAAAAATTAAGTTATCACCTTACAGTTCTAACAAATACTCATTGACAGAGGTCAAATATCAACACAACTTTGTTTCCCATCATGTATGCTTTAAGATAAAACATTCTGATACCTTCTACATAGCATGGTTTTGGAATTATTAATGCAAATTTGAACAAGCAATATTTGATGCCTAGAAGCTCAGTAGAAGGTAACCACAGAAACGCCTGGAGGTGTACTCGGCTGTAATAAGGAAGGATATTCTGGGTATAACAGAGCCAAATGTTGCTCTGTTTCTAGAAAGAATGTCCAATATGTAGTGAGTAGTGAAGTACAAGTGTTAGACCAAGTGGCAGCTCCACAAATGTCAACTGTAGAAGCTCTAGACCAGAAGGCAGAGGATGTGGCCAGAGATCTAGTGAAATTAGCCTTAGGAGGTTAAGAGTCAATCCATTTCTCTAATAGACAAAATAAATGCAATCAGTGAGACATTTGGTTAAAGACATCTTTGACACAGATTTACCCTGCTTGGCTTTGGAAAAGGAAATAAATAGCTGGTCTGATTTCCTGTAATCTTTCATTCTGTGGAGATGAAATCAAAGTTGTCGATGCACATCTAAAAGGTGCAGTATGTATTGTAATTTGTTGGAAAGAAAACAGGGAGGTTGATGGACTGATTCCTAGCTGTTTTTGAAGTCATCTTAGGTACAAAAGAAGGATTAGTATGGAGAGACATCCTGTCCTTGTAAAAAATTAGATATGGTGGTTTAAAGGAGAGAGCCTGGAGCAACGATACTCGTCTGGCCAATGTGATCACGACCAGAAAGAGAGGTTTCCAAGACAAAAATTTCAAGTCCACCTTGGTAAGTAGTTCAAATAGGGGTTGCATTAGGGTTTGAAGAAATATATTTAAATCCAATGGTGGGGCAGAATCCTTAATGGAGGGGGGGGGGGGGGGCAGTGTAAAAATGTACATTTACAAAAGGCTATGCATAATCTAGATGATGACAAAAAGAGGAATGGTTATGTCCTACATGAAAGTTCGAGATAGTCACAAGTTGAATCTTTATAGCAAAATAACTAGCACCACTGTTAAATATGGAAGCAAGAAAATCTAGAATAGCTGGAATGGTTGCTGAAAAGGGGTCTAATTGCCTCTAGGCAGTCTTTTACATTTGCTCTAATATACCTTTCTAGTAGAATCCTTCTAATAGGATATGAGGATGTGTTTGACTGTAGAGGAAAACCTGGACTGACTAGCCATGATTACAAGTGAAGAAACCATGCAGTCAACCTGAGGGTCCGAATGTTCAGGTGAGTTATTCCTGATGGGTGAGAGAGGAGATCCTGGTCTGGATCCAACACCCAAGTGGGGTGCACCAGATGAGGCCACAGGAAGGAAAACCATAATTGTTGAGGCCAGAAAGGTGCAATGAGGGTACTTTGCACTTCTGGTGAGACGTTTTCTGCAGAAATTTGGGAATCAGAGGGGTAGGAGGAAAAATGTACAGGAACCTATGGGATCAGTCGGGTGTATACTGGAACATCGAATATTTAACAGTTCGAATCACTAAAGGTCGACCCTTAGTGATTGAACTGTTAAAACATCGAATGTTCTGAAAAAAAACAAAAACAAAAAAAACTAAATGGTGTTGGCAGGGGGGCAAGCCCCGCTGCACCCCCAACACCCCCCGCAACTTAAATATACCAACTCCAAGACCGTACTACATTGAAGTAAACAGAAATCTCCCCTTACAGAGATTTCCGTTTACCTCTTCGATATTCTGCAGTTTCGCTATTCTCGTGTCAACAATGTCAGATTCAACATTGTTGGCTTTCGAGAATTTAATATAGACCCGACCAGTCATAAATTAGAGAGTCTATTGGTGATTCCCCCTCTGGTGGGATGAGGACAAAGTACCTGTGGTACTTGGAGTTGAGAAGGGAAACAAAGAGATTGCAGCATGGTTGGCCCTACTGACAGAAAATCATTTCGGCCACAACAGCATTGAGAGACCACTTGTGAGGGAGTAAGATGGACCTGCTCAGTTTGTCTGTTGCATTTTGGACTTCCCCAGGATATGAGCTGCCAGAAGAGATTGTCCACTGCCAAACTCTCATCACCACTCGTGTGCCAAATAGTTTAGTGACCTGACAGCGTAGGTCACTGACACATAAACATGCTTCCCAAACGTATACAATGCCCTGGACTCTCTGCTGGGGAGATGGACAGTAGAACTTTGTTCCAGTTCTTACTTGGTGGCCACTGCTACCACATTAGCATCTGCTGGTGAACCCTACCACCAGTGGGCCCAGTCCTTTGGCACAACCAGGTATTTATCAGTTCTTTTGAGGATTGTGTGACATCCAGTACCTTCCAAAGTTTGATGGAGATGAGGTCTACCATCTCTTCCACTGAGGAGTCTACCCATTATGTAGTTGAACTGAGTCCAAAAGCCTTAGGAAACACAGACTCCTCTTGAGAAGGGAGGTCAGAAGACTAACTACCTTTCTGCCTCAAACTTTTGAATATTTCACCAAAACAGACATACTCAAGGGGTGATATGGGAGACTCTTCCCCCTCATCAAAGTTGGTGTCTTCTCTGAGGAATTTCTAAGTGCCTGCTCTTGTACATATGCTTCTGACGGGGCTGCACGGTGAAATGCTCCGGGCAGCACTCAAAACTGTGAGCCAAGTCCTGAATGAGGACTGTCTCAAGGCTTGTACATGCAGGCTACCCCGATGTGACAGGATGTAGAGACTCTGGGACCAAGACAGGGTAAGGGGTAGACCTGAGAGGGCATGTATGTCTTATCAGTGGTGGAAAAGGCTCTCTCAACTACCTCAAAGATAGAAGAAATATGAGAAGCAAGGGAAGCCCTGGAAAGAGCAGAAGGCAATTGCCCAGGATGGCTCAGAGTATCAACATGACTCTGACCTAAGGCAGAAGTCAAAGTGTAGCTGTCCAACACCGAGGCTCCAAGAAGAAAGGATGTCTCCAAAGACATCGGAGTTGAACCCAATCCCCCAGATCCAGCACAAATGCTTCAGCTCCAAGATTACGCCAGCTCTGACAAAGTTGGCACTGACTGTATCAGAGATGTCGGAGACGAACAAGGCTTGGCCTTTGGATGTGACACATACAAACTCGGAACTCTCAGGTCCAACATTTCCGAAACTGAAGATCAGATCAGAAGAGGAGTCAAGGGTTGGGTAGGGGCTGGTGGAAAGCTCGGGATCCAATGGGAGATGATAAAGCTCCCAAGTGAATCTGGGCCTGGAGAAACTTCCTAATCATCTTGCCCACATCTGCTTCAGTTTGGCTCCTGGACAACCTGAAAAATGATGAGGTTAAGAGTGGTGGCCTGAAAGTCCTTCAAGGGTCTTCTATAGGAATGGAGAATGGATCCGAGAAGGTATCAGCTTCAGGATGAAGGTGGAGGAGTGGTGTAATAGTGAGCCAGAGATTTTGATTCTGACCTTGTCAGATCCAAAGAGACAGGTAGGTCCGAAGGTTTGGAAAACTTTTCAGATGGATATGAAACCGAAATAGAGGAGGAAGAATGATCAGGGAATTGTTTCCTAGCCTTTTTACCATTAAATGATGAATACCTCTTAGTCTTCTCAAAAGGCTTTTTGGAAGGAGCGGGAGCTCCAGCAGAAGATGAAGAGGGTAATAAACCCTTGAGAAATAGCTTCCTGCAGTGTTCAACCAAAGCTTGGTGGTTGAACCCCATACAAATCTCACAGTCAACATCCAAATGGGCTGAACCCAGACAACAAACACATTCCTGGTGGGCATCAGAATTAAGGATCTTATGCCCACTGGAGGTGCATTTTGTTGAAGCCGGACAGCTTATCAGACATGGTAAAAAACAGGAGGACCCAAAGAAACACACAGAAAAAGGGACAGTACAGCCTACCAAAAACGGTAAGAAATTACAGAATGAATACCAGGAATGGTAATTAAAAAGCACCTGCAATAGGTAACACTAGAAATGGAGAAAAACACTAAGGCATGAGACCTAAAGTTCAAAAGAAGGGACAGAAGTAAAACACCTTTTTTTATCTATCAATCTTTCTATCTCTCTACCTACCTATATAAATATATCAGCTAATAGAAGAAAAGGGGGCAGGAACAACAAGAATAAGTTAGGATACTAATAGGGTATTTAACAAAAGAAAATCTATCCTTTCCACTAATTGCCTGAGCTAGGGTACACCAAGTTTATTCGCTGAAGCAGCAAACGAGATATGGGGTAGTTTGAGTTTGACAAGAGGATTACGGGTAAGGGGAGGGGCTTGAGCTATGGAGCCAAGTCTTTAGAAGTGACTGAAGTCATACCTGAGATCCTTTAGTTGAGGAATGGACAAAAAAGACAACATCAGATCATAAGTTACATATTCATAGCATTAGCCCAGTCAGCTGACTGGTGCATTCTAACAAATCACTCCATCTTGAAAAATTTAATTCACCTCAATAAATATGTCTTTATTTGCTCAAAATGCATGTACTGACCAACAGAAACAAATCAATCAGAACAGCCAAGAGACTTCTCCCACACATCTGTTGTTTAAACTCCTGGCATTAAAAAAAGGAGTAAGCAAAACAAGGTAATGGTTTGTATCAAAGAATTAAGGGTGAGGGGGGGGTATGCTACAAAAATATTAACTGATCTTATAACTACTGATATCAGAAGACCTCTTCCTTTATGAGTAACATACAGATTTCTTCTATATCACTGTTGCAGTATTCTTTACTATAGGGACCTTCCACTAAGGGCAGCCTGATACCTGGCCAGTATACAAAAGCCTTATGATCTTGTATGCTCCATACATCACATATATGCTCTCCGCACAGGACGTAGGAAACAAAAGTGACATATGAATGCAGTTACCTAGAACTATGTTGTCGTCAGTCTGAACACCACTATCACTTGTCAGTATGAATGCCTTGTTGCTGTGCTGAATACTTTGCCATCAGAAAAGCGCCCCGTTGGGGTTTTCTTCTTTGCTTTGGTCTTGTATTTTATTATGCTTACCTGCAGTTCATGTCATCAAAGAAGGGAAAATGTCAGTGTGGAAGGCAAATTCCCAATAAGGATTGTTACGAACAGTGTCTCTTTTGTTTGGGTGTTTCCCACGACCATTGCATTTGTGCCTAAGACACTCAGAAGTCATTTGTCTTCCCTGGCCATTTATCTTAAAAAAATAACAGCTTAAACAGTTAGTCCAGGGTAGCAAGGTGGAATCCATTAACCCCAGGCCAAGAAGTCTCAGCGGATTCTTTAGCTGCTCAGCTTCCACCGGATGTCCTTCTAGAAGTGAATAATAGTGCTGTAGACCGCTCAGCATCTATATCGGATTCGTCTGCCATAACCTTGCTGGAAGCTGGCATGAATCCCATTTTTTGCATGTCCTCTGAGGCTTTGCAGGCGTCTGCTCCAGACATCAAGGAGAAACCGTGGTTAATTATCTCAGAGGGTCTTAGAAGGATTCCACAGATATTGGACAGGGAGGTACTTAAAGAATCTCAACAAGGGCTGGAACCTCGAGTATTTGTTTGGGCTGACATCCCTTACAGGAAAAGATAAAAGATGAAGCATGTTTCAGTCCATCCTAAAGATCCTCAAAGGGAATGGCAGCAGTTTACTCAGGGATTATTTTCTGCCTTGATGGCCCTGAAGCTTCTTTAAGGCATTTCAGTGCCTGCTCCTCACTGAACCTCTACCCTCTGTAAAGTGGTTAGGGAACCAGATTCCTCGGATGAGGATTCAGAATCTGATGAGTGGTCCTTGTCCCAACTTTCACAGATGCCTTCACCCTTGGCTTATGGTTCTGATGAGGAGGAGGAGTCCATTAGCCCTGAATCTCCTTTTGAGGAATTGTCCTTTGGGGATACAACTGCTAGGTTGATGGAATACTTTACGTGGGATTCTTCTCAAGTGTCTGCTACTGAGAGGAGGTATTATGAGTTGCTTCAGGTGGATACTCCAAAACACACTACAGTTCCTCCTGTGCTGGCTGCATTGTTAGACACTTTAATTGCTGCCTGCAAGTCACCTGATTCTTAGCCTCCTGCTCCTAAGAAATCTGATAGGTTCGATAAGATCTTGGAGAACAGTCAATTTTTATTTAAGTGTTCTTCTTAGGGTACCTTGTAAATATTTCTACATGACTGATTTTATCACTATATTATCTCTGAATGTATAATACTATGATTACTTGGTTAGTATGCAACTCAACTGTATTAATCTGTATATACTGTATGTTTGCATGCTTTTTATGTTTTGTACAATACTGTCTGTTTTTGTTAATACTGCTTGTATCTACTAACTGTTTTGAATTTTATTTACTATTATACTAACTGCCTTGCGGAGCTTTTCTACCAGGGCCTCCAGTGAAATTGGGTTCTTTTGGCCCAGTGGACTTTCCTGGTAAACAAATGCCAATAAACCAATCAATCAGTCAATACATAAATTCTGCTGATCCTGCTGTGGTGTCAGTCTCTTCTGACAAACCTTCTAAGTTCTTGCCCTCTTCCAAATGTTTGACTTCTGATAAGGATAGTAAGGAAATGGAGAGGAATGGTAAGAAGGTTTACACTGCTTCCACTTTGGCCTTTAGGGCTATTAATTACCAGACCACATGACCAGATATGCTCAGGCCTTCATTGCTCAGGATTGTCAGGTTATTTCTGACTTTCCTGATTCTGAAGGCAAATCTTCTGCCTTATCTATTTTGGGTTTTGCTTCTCAAGTAGCGCGACACTATCAAGTGTAGCTATTATGCTGCTAATGCCTCCTCCAGGGCTGCAGCTTTTGGGTTTGTCATGAGGTGTTATTTTTGGCTTCATCTCCAGTCTTTGCAAACATTAAAGTCAATTCCTTTGGATGATAAATATATTTTGAGGCTGCTACTGCTGACCTGTTTAAGTCTCTTCAAGAGAAAGTCAAAGACTGGCAGGAACTTAACCATATTTTGTCTCTCTTATCCCTAAGTTCCAGAAGAATTATCCATCTAGATCTGCTTTTGTCCACAGGCAGCCCCACCAGACCTCCAAGGGTAGGAAGGGTGGTAGGAGAGTCTCCTCTGCTAAGGATTCTCAGACTTGTGTGGTCCAGAAGCCTCATTTATCTAATAAGCCAGCTCCTCTTAGACAATACCCCCCAACTCTTTGGCCAGGTTCCTTTGTCCTTTTGGCTTTCTATTCATCTTCAAAATTGGCTTCTCTTCACTTCAGACTCTTGGGTTCTTTCTATCATCTGTCAGGTTTACTTCATGGTATGGAAGTCTCTCCCTCCTCTTTCAGGGATTCCTCAACCTCTTCAACAGCAACTTCCTCATTTCCTGGAGGTTGTTGGGACGAGGGTCCAAGGTGAACCAAGGAATCATTCAGCCTGTTCCCCATTTTAAAGTGGAAAAGGGGTTTTATTTCAGAATGTTTCTGGTTCCTCAAAAGGAAGGTACTTGGTGACCTATTTGGGATCTCTCCCTGCTCAACACTGTTCTCAGGGTCCCCTCTTTTCAGATGTTTACTCTTCAAAACCCGTTTCCTCTTTTACTACCCCAGGCTTTTTCTAGTGTCTTTGGATCCGAAGGATGCTTAACTTCATTTCCCTATTCACCCTCTTTTCCAGAAAGTTTCTATGTTTCTTCCTCTCATTTTCAGTCAATGCTGGACTTACTGTACATCAGCAAGTCAAATGGCATCAGAAATACTCAGTCTAAGGACCTAAACCTCTTCTGTAACATCAACAGAAAAGTTTGCAGGGACAGGTATATACCACATGGGATACGTGTAAAAGGATACAGGGATAAAGTTAATTCCTATCCATATTCAAGGGCAACTTAGATCTATGGATGGGAAACAGAAAATTTACCCAAGGACTGCCCCCTGTACTACTTATGGATAGAGGCAGCTCCTAAATGCTTTATTCCATGCATGGAACCCCTCCAATTATCTACGTTATGATCTCAGTTATTCTCATTAGGGGTAATACATAATTACTGATCATGGGACGAGTAAGGTCAATCTATAACCTGATGGGATAGGTTATTTCAAGCCTAAAAAAGGGAAATTGGCTAGGCTTAAACTGCAAGGGCAGTTGGCCTAGTACTTCCCTATGAACCTATCAATCTATTAAGAGAAAGAAAAAAAAAAAACAAGCAATTTTCAGATAAAGGGAGATAAGATATATATATATATATATATATATATATATATATATATATATATATATATATATATATATATATATATATATATATATATATATATATATATATATATATATATATATATATATGGATTCGTATCACTTCGCCTAAAGCTATTTCACTAAGACCAAATCACCTGAAGTTCATTTCACTGAAAGTTCATTTCACTTAAAACTCATTTCACTGACAAGTAGTACTCTAAGGCAAGTCAAAGGTATATGTTCTTTTCCCCACTGTAGTGCGATCCTGTTGTTAATATATATAGTTGGGGGCAAAGCCCCCCATTTAATTTGTTTTTTATGTTGCCTGGTTTTGTTTTACATTATTTGGTAAAAGCCAACTAGGTGGGGGGGTTGCGCCCCCCACACTATATATATTAAAACCAGGATTGCAATACAGTGGGGAAAAGAACATATATCTTTGACTTGCCTTAGAGTACTACTTGTCAGTGAAATGAGCTTTATATGAAATGAACTTTAGGTGATTTGGTCTCAGTGAAATGGGTGTCGGTGAAGTGATGCAAATCCATATATATATATATATATATATATATATATATATATATATATATATATATACACACACACATAAATACATATATATGTACAATATATATATATCTATATATATATATATATATATATATATATATATAGATATAGCTATACCTACATACACATACATAGGTGGTGTATATCAGTCAACAAATGATTTCTATGGAAAACTGTATTCGACGGAAAATCCAGAGATTGTGTGATGCACTACAAGATGAAGAGAGTGCAAGCTTGCTTGGATTTCAGTAAGACAAAGATGGCACCATGGACATGATTCGAGGAGGAGTCACTGTCTACTGCGAGGGACAGAGCTTATTGGCTGCCATTAACTCTGAATGAGTGAAGTATAGCAAACTTAGATGTGCTATGGAGAGTTTGTGGCATCATGAAAAGGAAAAAGTACTGGGGAAGTTGTGGCAACTAGGAAAGCAATGTAAAGGGGAAGATTAGTCTACTTTTGTAGATCACAACTTTCCAGAAAATGCATTGCCAACAGTTCACTGGGGTAACCACAGAATACAAATTATGTAACATCAAATATAAATTGGCTTTCCCTGCTGTTCTGGCAGTTTTTCTTTCACAGGTGGAATGTGAGTGTCTACTAATGCAGAAACTGTGATGGCTAGTTCGAAAGAATCTTCCCAACTGTCAGAAAATTATACGGATTAAAAGGACAATTTCAAATGTATTAGTCTTTCTGCATCAGGCAGTGTTTTGAAGTCAATGGAAATGGGGTATTAATAGAAAGAACAGACTGCACAGGGTGCAAAGAAAGAGAGGTGTTCATATGTTCTTTGGCAAGTAAATGATGTAATGAGAGGACGTTATGAGGAATACGTCTTGACTGAAAAATGTTGTACACAAGTTCAACCAAAATGTCAGTTTAATTTAAAGAGAAAGTATTATGTGCTTTGTTTTTTTCACACAAGATGATTTTAGGCACTAATCTTACCTGTTTAGTCAGAGATGGATGCAGTCTTAATTATGATGGAAGTACAGCTGTGTAAAATCTTACCATAAGAGTAGATTCCCTTCCCTTCACTGTTGCAGTATTCATTACATTAGGGATTCCCTGCATCCGGCCAGTATACCAAAGTCTTTGGTTGCTTTAAGGTATGCCACATGTCGCATGTATGCTCCTCATATAACATAGGGCATAAAGGTAATGACTGGACATCCTCAGAACTGAAATCCCCAGTAAGAATGCCAGTGCAAGGAAAACCAAGAGGTAACTAGTACATCAAGAAGAGAAATGGACCAGGGGGGAGGAGGAAGGGAGTGAATATTGCAACAGTGAAGGTTCATAGGTTAGTACTAGGCTAACTGCCCGTGTGAGCCATTGTAAGCCTAGCCAATTATCCCTTGTGAGACTCAAACCCTGCACCATGTGTTTGTAAGGCAAACACCTTAACCATTAGGTCACCCTCCCAACCAGATATTATTTGGATAACACTATAAATCTATTGGGGGAGGGAAATCTACCATTATGGTAAGATTTTACACAACTGTACTATGTCCTTCATATCACTGCTGCACTATTCATTACATTAGGGAGAGTGCCACAGCTCAGGAAGAAACTTGAGAAGAGGAAGAGCAAACAGAGCTCTCTATGAAGCCGAGAAGGACTGCCCTAGCAAAACCAGCTTTAGCTTGGAGATTGTAGTGTTTGGTAAAAGTATGCACAGAAGTCCAGCTAGCTGTCTCAAGAATAGAGTTAGTATCCACACCCTTTACAGAATAAGGAAGGCTCTTACCATGAAAAAAAATAACAAAAGGAAACAACTTTTGAAATCCAAGAAGAAACAGTCTTGGATTCAGCTAACCCTAGGGACCTAGGATTAAAAGAAACACAGCTGGACAGAATTTCCAATAGATTTATAGTCTTATCCAAATAATATCGGAGTTACATCTGCAAACCCAGTATATGCAGCACCCTCTCACTGGCAGATTATGGAGAAGGGAACAAAGTAGGCAAATCAATAGACTGATTAAGGGACAACTCATCAACCAACTTGGCATAAAAGAAGGATTAGTATTCCAAGACACAATGTCCTTATGAAACACAAAAAACAGACTTGAAGCCAAGACACCCATTTGGCAGAAGCAAGGGCCAACAAAAGTACAGTCTTCTAACAGCAATGTTGCAAAGAAGCTGAAGCAGTAGGCTGAAAATGAGCCCGAATCAATTTTTTCCAAAACAAAATTAAGATCCCAGGGAAGAGGAACAGGCTTCCTGGGAGACCTAATATGAAGGACGTCTTTAAGGAATTATTTAGCTTCAAATCTAGAAGCTAGAGGAGAAGATAAAGGCAGACACGCAGAGATAGCTGATAAGGGGGCCTTAACAGAAGAACAAGACAACTCAGCATTGAGCAATTCACACAAATAAGAAAGAACCAAAGGGGCATCTACAGAAAGTGGACCTAGGTTATGAGCGAAACACCAAACAGAAAACCTCTTCCATTTGGATAAGTAGGATTTCCTAGTTTTGGGTTTCCTGGCCCCTTGCAGGACCCTAAGTACGCCTTCAGGAAAAAAGTGTTTTTGTGGAATCAAAATCCTATCACCCACAGTGTCTGTTGAAGAGTGGACAGGTAGAGATGGATGAGAGATCCCTTGTCTTGTGTAAGTAGATCCACCCTGTGAGGTAACTTGTGATGACTGCCCTTGGCTAAATGCAGAAGAAGAGGGAACCAATGCTGTCTCAGCGAAAAGGGAGTCACAAACAAGATTTTGGGACCATCCTGCTGAATTTCAAACAGAACTCTTGGAATGAGGGAAAGGGGACGAAAGCATAAAGAAGTATCCCCTTCCAAGAAAAAGAGAGGGCATCCATCTTCCACACCAGAGGACCAGGGACTCTAGCATAAAATAGAGGAAGTTGTCTGTTAAGAGGGGTAGCAAACAGATCTATGTGAGGAGTGCCCCACTGGTGGACAATGTTCAGAAACACATCCCTGTGAAGCAACCATTTGTGGGACTGAGTTAAGGACCTGCTCAGAGTGTCTGCCACAATGTTTTGACCTGAGGGAATGAAAAGTGCCTGGAGAGACACTTGATACTGGACAGCAAGATCCCATACCAGGAGTGCCAACTGGCAAAGAAGATAGGATCTTGTTCCCCCTTGTTTGTTTACATACAGCATGACAGTGGTATTTTCTGTAAACACCGTAACAGGTCCTGGCGAGAAAAAAGGATAAAAAGCCTGAAGAGCCAGCAGAAGAGCACTCCTCTCTTTGACACTGATGTGCTCCTGTTAAAGAGGAGACCAAACTCCTTGCACCTTTAGGGAGCCAAAAACTGCTCCCCATCCCACGTTTGAAACATCTGTGAACAGCTCCTGACAGTGAAGAGAGGGGTGAAAAGGAAGCCCTGGATTTAGAAACAACTGCTGGATGCACCAGTGAAGTTCCTTCTTGAGATAAGGTAGAAGAGGAAATACAAATTCTAGGGAATGTGCACATTAAAGCCAAAAGGACTTCAGGAATCACCGAAATTTACTCGTGGAGTTTGGCCAGAGGGAACATAGGGATGATGGATGCCATGAAACCCAGAGCTCTCAGAAACTCCCTGACTGAAATGGAGGCCAGAAAAGAGTTTGAAAGGCAGAAATGAGAGTTAAGGTCTTAGGAGGAGGTAGGGATGCCAGCATAGGCACTGTCTGAATCCTGCAGCCCAGAAAAACATGATCATGAGAAGGAGTCAGAGAAGACTTTTTGAAGTTTATTGTAAAACCCAGGCTCTAAAGAGTGATGGCAAAATTGAGATTTTGCAACAGGATCTCTGGAGAGGATGCCCGAAACAGCAGGTCATCCAAGAAGGGAAATACTTGGAAATCCTGAAGCCTGCAAAAAGCAATCACAGGAACGAGGCATTTGTTGAATACCGTTGGGGCAGTAGAAAGGCCAAAGGGCAAAGCAGAGAACTGAAAATGCCAGAAAGCAACAGAGAAATGCAAAACCTTCCTGAAAAGGGGATGGATTGGAATATAGAGATAATCATCCCTGAGATCCACAGACACCATATAAGCCTGAGGGGGAAAAAAGAGAGATCAAAGCCTGAAGGGACAACATTCAAAACTGGGTACCTTCAGAAAAGTGTTTAGATGAGAGAGGTCTAGTACTGGTCTCCAAGTACCCTTTTTATGGGTACTAGAAACATCCTGGAGTAAAATCCTCTCCGTCTTTAGGCACCTCTTGCATAGTAACCTGAGTCAGAAGGTCCCAAAACACCTCTGGGAAAAAGGAGAGTTGTTCCCGAGAAGGCTAAGGAATACCCATAAAGGGGGAAGGGATATCCACACCATGAAATATCCCTGGTGAATAATGGACAGAACCCAGGAATCATGAGTAATCTGTAGCCACCAGGAAGAGAGAGAGGGGTGAAGAGAAAGAGGAACATGGCTGAGAAGAAACGGATAGTCAAACAGCACCTGGTTTATCTGGAAAGGAAGACTTCTGAGTCCCAGAAGTCTGAGTAGCCTTAGCACGAGGAGCCTGCTTACCACCCTTTTTGTCCTTAGGAGGAGGGCGAGATTGCCTGTAAACAAAGGTTGGCTTATTGGAGCAGTTTCTCTGAAGTTTAAGAACAGGAGAAACAAACACATGTTTGAGTTCCTGTAAAGCCTTCCCCTTATCCTGAAGAGACTTAAATCAGCAGCAGCTTCCCCAAACAAGTGTTTATTATCAAGAGGGGCATCTATCAACGTAGCCTTGATACTATCAGGCAATGGTTGAAGCTAAAGCCAAGAATACCTCCTCATCACTGACCCAAAAGCAGAAGCCCTAGATGAAGTATCTGCTGCATCATAACTACACTTGATGGAATGACAAGCCACCTGCAAGGAAGTCCCTAACAGGGGAAAGAGCAGAAGTTTTACCCTCAGAATCTGGAAGATCAGAAATAACCTGACAAGCCTGAGATAGGAGAGTCAACACATACCTGGACAGATGGGTCTGATAATTAACAGCCATAAAAGCCAAGGTAGCTGAGGTATAAACCTTACAGAGGCTTTCCATGATTCTTCTGTCTTTATCAGAAGGCAGTAACTTGGGCAAAGGAAGCAACTGAGAGGGCCTGTCAGAGGCTACAAGGGCTACAGACACCACTGAGGGGTCAGCACCAGGACACTTGTACAAAAAGTTACAGTCACCCTATAAAACCTATCAGGTTTCTTATGAGCAAGGGGCTGAGAATCAGGAGCTACAGAGGCATTGGAAAACACATCCAACAAAGCAGCCAAAACAGGATGAACAGCAGAAGGTTTAGCAGATTCCATCTGCAGCAACTCATAGTACCTCTTATGGATCTCAGTAATGTGAACACAATCCTATTTAAAAAAAAACAAAACAAAAACATGATCCTGGAGATTGTGTCCCCAAAAGAAATCTATTCAAAGGGAGTATCTGGACTGGTACATTCCTCTTCCTTTGACTTATATTCCAAAGGAAAAGGAATGTGAGAAGAGCAAGTAAGGGATTCCAACTCCTTCTCAGAGGAATCCTCTTCCCTGAGCCTTTTAAGTGGAATAGAGGACCAAGGGGGAACTGGAACAAAAACACCCTGAGGAGGTTTCAATGCCATCAAAGCATTAAATAAACCCAGAGTGAAGGCCTGACACTCACTCTGTGGATCCTAAGGAGCAGGAGAAACATGTTTATTTTTTTGTTTTTTCTTTAATGGGACATCTGCCTTATAAAACTTTCAAGGCTCTGATCCAGCACAGCATTCAATAATAGTAGTAGAAACTTCTTCTCTGACTAAAATCTGAGAACCGCCCATAGGCCCCTAGGAAATGATCAACTGTGGTTCCCTCTGAATGTCAAAAATGGACATCTTCAAAGCCTCCTTGGGCATGCTTAAAGCGAGATCCCCACCAGCCTCCAACCCAGTCATGGCAGAGGAATCTGACAACAAAGCCGGCCGAACCTCCGTGCATTCACTCACCTCAGGAGAAACATCTGTTGGAGGCTGGACAGTGAAAGATTCCAGCCTAGGCTTCTTAGCCTTCTTCTTCCCTGATGGCTGTCCCTCAGGTAGGAAGTCTCCTCCATAGTGTCTACTGCAAGAAGTTTAACTCACTGATTCGCAAGATACAGTGCCAAAGAAGAAAGTCTACTATGCAAAGTTTTAGGTACAAAAGCCTGACAGAAGAAGACGTATGGTCGTGCGAGGTGCCAAGGTAAAACAGACACTGCTCGTGGGGGTCTTTATGGGGAATCTGTCTCTCATACTGGCATTTACCCTTCTTAGATGACAAGAAACCCCACAAGCAACAAAAAGACAAATAAAAAAAAAGAAACCCCAATGGGGCACTTACCTGCAACAGCTCAGAAACCAGCAACATAATTTAGGCATTCAGACAGACAATAAAGAGAATATGTTCAGACTGGTGGCAAAGAAGTTCAGAGGATGGTAGGTCCTGACTTTACCTTTATGCCCTAAACTACACGAGGAACACACGTGTGACATACTGCGTACCTTAAAGCAACCTAAGGCTTTGATATACTGGCCGGATGTCAGGCTGCCCTAGGTAGGGAATCCCTAATGTAATGAATACTGCAACTGTGATACAGAAGGACATCTACAGTCATAGAAGAACATCTTGTTAGAAGAGCTTAATAGTTTATGCTTTGAAACTGATGTTGAAATTCTAGAAACAGCTGTAAGAAAGTACAGTAGAACAAGTCCTACTTACATGTAACAGCAAATGATTACAGAACACACTACTTTACTGGCATATGGGTAGTAGTACCCCGCTACCTTCCACTGGCAGTCTACAAAAGCTCAACACTCACACCCTACCTGTATGTAGGTGTGATGGACCAGTTAACTGGCAGTGCAGGGACTGCCTTACAAACTATAGATAGGACCATTTCAGGTTTCTATGGTCCAGAAGGAACAGAAGATGGAAACTTTGCAAACACCTCCTGTTCCAACATCAAAAACCACACACACATACAATAAAGCTGGGGAAAAGTGCTCCACAGTAACCCAAACATCAAACTGTTTACATCCAAAAAGGGAGGCGGTGGGTGGGTACTGGCAAGTAAGCCAGTGTGTTCTACGAACATCTACTGTTATAGGTAAGTAGGACTTACACAGCTGTACTATATCCAACAAACACACTGCCTTACTGACAACAAAAGACGCATATGCCTCTATAATTTGGTAGAAAGGTATATTAAAAGATTAAATGTCTTGATAGATATACTCTGGAGGAGATGATTTGAGATATCCTGTAGGGGGGAATGGCAGGGACTAAGGTGTGGATGTTCATTTATTATTTGTCTTAAGAAAACAAGCTAGGCATGACATTGCCTGTTAACTGATAGCAGGTTCATTAGAAAGTTGGAAGGAAGCATATTTTATATTATCACAAATCAAGATTTAGTATTACATGAACCCAGTTAAGCTTTTTTTTTATATCAAAGGAATGGAAGTAATTTTTTTTAAACAAAGGAATGGAAATAGTAGTAAATGCAGAACGCATTTACTGAAGGGTCCTTGCAACTTTTTTTGTAACAGTGAACTATGTGGTGTGTCTGGGAATGAAGAAGGTAAGAGCTTGATTACAGGTAAAATTTGAGAATGAAGAATGCAATCACTGCTACTTGAATAGTTTAAAGAATACTGAATAGTTTAAAATTACAGAATATATTACAATAATGTATCCAGCTCTTAGAGGGGATCTCTGGAAAATTATTTTTATTTAAGAATAATGTATGACATTTATATGGAAAGTGTTATATTTAGTTTTCATGTTAAAGATGCAAGTCAAATGCAGTTATTTTAATGGGGGGGCCTGGTTAAAACGTGGTCACTTACACATTTTTTGGCATCACTGTATATAAGACTACTGTAATGATCAGGCTTCGAGATTAATGTGATGAATTTATGAGGGCAAATGGCCCTGTTTAGAATTTGATGATTTTGTAATTCAGCGGGATTCAATGACAGTGATGATGCTAGAGTTAACGCAATGTAAGTGATAAAACATGCTGAGAAGTCTCACATATGTCTGTTTAACTTATGGTAGTATTAAGTATACAATAGCTCTGTCTCTGTGGTATAAACGAAGACCTGACTGCAGCATAAATGACCCAGGTTCAAATACAAGTTTGGGAGATGCAGCAGCTGATTGAGGGAGAGAAAACTGACAAGGTATATGCCTCCTGTCCTCTTGGGGGGGGGGGTCATAAGCATGCTGGGGAGTTCCCAGTGTGTCACAACTCCCAGTGGAGTTTACGGACCACTGACAAGGATGGCAACAATTACTAGTAGTGGGGAGGGCACTTGAGTGGGTGTCTTCAAAGAGGCACTGCACATTCCCTCATGGAATGCCCCAACCAGATGATGTTTTCTGTTTGAGTGAACCAGAACAGATACCTAGTAAAATGAATGTTGATAGCCATACGATTTTTGCTTGAAAGTGTTTGTATAAGTATTTTTATTCCCCCAGCAAACTTCAAAGACTTTTTCCCTCGGGTACTTAGCAAATTTTAAAACATTAAAATCCTAGGCAATCCTTGGTAACTCGAACAGGACATTTTGTTTAGTTAAATTAGTAACAGATGGTTCAGTATAAACAGGGGAAAAGGAACTATCCTGCTTGAGGGTGTATCTTACCTCCACCAATTAAAATATACCCGTACACCTGGCTATTCTGACCCCTTCACTCACAAAGCCCTCAAACCAGGACAGAGCTTTCTCTAATAAGAGTTTAATGACAAAACACCCATCCATCTGTGAAGGATAAATAAAATGTTTTTTCTAAAAAACTGAACCAGTTGCCTTACTTCTCTGGAGAGGAGGGGATAGATAAGCTAATTATGGTTGGCTGTCGGTCAGACTTGTTTGTATCTCAATCTAAATTTTGTAATACAAAGTGAAACTACCGCAGGCATTTTATAGTTATTTAGCATCCCACTGCAGTTCAGTGATCTGCTGAAACCCGCAATGGGTTAGTCTTTAAAGTTTTTCAAATCAATCTGGCCCCTTAGTTATATCTTCTGTTAAAACTGTATTCTTTGCCCCCCCACCCGTAAGTCTTTCTTTTTTTTTCTTATTTTTTGTGACACCGAAGTTTGTATTCTTTATTTTTTCTCAAGACAACAGCTTGTGTTGTACAACTTTTAACATAACAATCCATGTGCAGTCTTCAAGCACATTATATTTCTCTATTCTGACAGACGGACTGTACGTTGTTACATCTCAACTAAGTGCCTTATACTTTAATTCCATGTATGAGGCATGTCCCAAGCTCAGGATTTTCATCATTTTTTTTGTAATACAACCAAAGTTTATTGTTAACTTTACATACCACCTAACAAATGTAAATAAACAAAAAGAAAAGAAAATAATAATAACTTAAAAGTTATTACAACACAAATAACTTCTCATAGATTAGAGGGACATGATTTGATTTACCAGAAATTTTAGTCATATTCCAGATATTCCAGTTCCAATGTAGCTGTGTAGTGACATGATCTAACAAGCTTGATGCTAAGATACAACCACTTTAAAACAAAATATGGCTTTACTGTCTTTGGTTGGACACCTGTTTCCAATTTGCCCAGTTGTCTAGCATATGCTCCCTTACTTTCAGTTTCCCAACATACTGTACTCCAAATGTATCATGTCCTTAAGAAGAGAGGTGAATTCATGCCTTTCTCCATGACCTTGTAATAACCATTTTTCCAACCAACATCACTGGCTGTAACAGTGTAATAAGCTTTGCATCTTTTTGCAGATGTGTGGTGTACCCCACTAAAAACATGTCCTGATTTATGAAACTCCTTAGTCTCGCTGTAGGTTAAACGCTGGGGTAAACAAAGAAGAAAGTAATCAATTAAACAGTCGCAAACCCCAGAGTAAGCAGGTTCAAATCCTTATGTAGTAGAAAATCCAAGAAGTGAATGCCAAACAGTTAGGTAAGGAGTACCAATAAACTGTTTAATAAAATAAAAGATAAGCGCTTTCGCTTCACAGCTTCTTCAGATCTATAATAGTACATCTCTAAAATCACAAACATATATATCTTCTGTAACTAATTGGTCATTAACACTCATTTGACATAAAGAATTGTTTAAAGGGATATCCACATTGACCCTGTGTTTTAAGAGGCTGACATAAAATATGTATATGCAATGAATACTAAATAACTATATACACTTCAAAGCTTGGAGTGCATACAAAAATGTATAAAAATGTGAAGATATAAAAATACAACAATCTGTTGCATTGAACAACATATAAAGTGATAAAGGGAGTGACATTTTTGATAACACATTTCCAGCAATAATGTTTTTTATATAGTGTAGATGTCTCACTTTATCACTGCGATTGCATACATGTAATATATGTTCTTGGTATGTTTATATATTGGTATTTTTAGGCCATAGTTTAAACATGCACTCTGATAGTTTGAACAATGATTCACATCACTATTGATCTTTTTTATTCATGGTAGATATGTGTATGCAATTGACGTTCCAACACAGTATGCAGCTCCTTGAATTTTGTAAAATGGAACTGTGTCTATCCTAAGTTACTAATAGACATTGTTGGTTTTTTATGTACACATATATATATTTATTCATAGATAGATCTTTATATTGTGCATAGCGAAGCTCATAGATTATCTTGTATCTATGATTGACAGAAGTTTTTAGAGATTTTTTATATGTTGTTCTATTTGTCACTTTTATATGTTGTTTAATGCAACAGATTGTTGTATTTTTTATATCTTTACATCTTTTATACATTTTTGTATGCACTCCAAGCTTTGAAGTGTATATAGTTATTTAGTATTCATTGCATATACATATTTTATGTCAGCCTCTTAAAACACAGGGTCAATGTGGATATCCCTTTAAACAACTCTTTATGTCAAATGAGTGTTAATGACTAATTAGTCACAGAAGATATATATGTTTGTGGTTTTAGAGATGTATTGTTATAGATCTGAAGAAGCTGTGAAGCGAAAGCGCTTATCTTTTATCTTAATAAACAGTTTATTGGTACTCCTTACCTAACTGTTTGGCATTCACTTTTTGGATTTTCTATCATATAAGGATTTGAACCTGCCTACTCTGGGGTCTGTGACTGTTTAATTGAGTACTTTCTTCTTTGCTTACCCCAGCGTTTAACCTACAGCGAGACTAAGGAGTTTCACAATTTATTTAGCATGTTTTTATTATAGTCTCTGCGAGTAGGGGCAGGATATTACCGGCTTTTAGAAATTTGCACTTTTTTTGTATTTACCAGCACGGATGGCAGAGATAGAACTTGACTATGTCCCCAGAGATGAACATCGTGGGAACGAGGCATCGCGTGATGACGTCATCGTCAAGAGATTTCAAAACTACCTCAAAGGGAACGCCCAGTCTTCCTGGTTCCTTGACGCTGAACCAGAGCGTGCGGATGTACCAGGGCAGAGTTTTGATTCCAATAAACTCTACACGACATTAGAAGGTATCGAGAAGAGCTTTATCAAGCTCAAGAGATTACAAGCACAAAGAGCACATTTTCAACTATGTTTAGACCACAACATCATCCCAAGGGGCTTGCGTGTATTCACAATGCCTAGTCAAGGCAGGGACTACCCAGAACTTCTGGCGCAGTGGCAACGTCTTAATATGGAGGTGAGTCAAAAGTACTTAAAGTTACTAATTGACTTCTTTAAGCCGGAAGAGGCAACTCTAACCGAGGAAATTGAGATTAAGCAGCGGCAACTATTTAATGACTACCCTTTAGACATTGTATGTCCCTTATTTGATAATATGCTGGACAGTGTTTCTGTATTTGAAAGGAAAGTATACCAACAGAAGCGGCATAAAGTTATTAGAGACACTAATGACTTTAGAAATGGCCATGTCTTTATGTGGCCTAGACTTAATTTAAAAGCCAATACAGGGGCAGTGAATGAGAATATGAATACTGTCATAAGACAAACTGTGCATGATAGACCAATTAATAGGAACGTTAGAGATAATGTTGACATCGATGGACTTAGAGCACAGATGGACTTTCGAGCCTCACGCAATGAGAATGAAAGGGTCGATCAGTTGGATTTACCCCAAACCTCAAAAGTTGACACATCTGACAGTAATGTTGGAACCATGAATGTCTTGAATAATGACCATTGCAATGATTCTACTGATGTTATACATTTAATACACTCCACTGTAGATAATAACACCAATCTTTATCCAGAGGTTAGAATAGCTAATGAATCAACTAAACAACTAGAGAATGGGCCCAAACAGACATGTCCTGATGGACCTGTAGTTAGACATAAGCAAATGGCCTTAAATTTTACCTCTAATTCTAATATGCCCCATCAGTTGGTTTTTCCACTACCAGTGAGAGCGGAGAACAACAAGTTCCACCCTCGCTCGGTGAGCAGGGGGAGGCAGAAAAGAAAGCTGTCAGAAGAATACACTCCACAGAAAACACTGAGGAAAATGTGGGTGGACAAACATTAGTGCACAATATATCACATACTGTTTTGACTGAAGATGACTTAAGACTACTGAACAGAGGGTTGAGTTTTATACCTAGAAGTAAGAGTAGTATGATAGAAATGATTATGGATGTCAAATTATTTTGTAGGAACATGATGTTGAAATACATGTACAAAGACAGTAATCAGACATATTCTGGCTCTAATTTTAGATTTAAGAACTTGAGTGAATTCACACCAGCTAACCATCCCTTAATAGAAGCATATATGAAACTCACAGAGGATGAGCTCTATGATTACTATGAAAATAGGACATCTAATAAACAATTTTTTAAAAATGATAACCTCACATATGGTGAGAGACTTAGTCTAAAGAAATTACAAAAAGATGCTAACATATCCTTTAGACCAGCTGATAAGGGAGGGAAGATAGTAGTCATGGATATGATAGACTACAATGAACGCATGGCTTCTATGTTACGTAATGATTTTTATGTTAAAAGTAGTAAACAGGATGTTGATCATACCATCGAATGTGTACACAACACTATTACTGATATATATAGGGGGCATTTGATAGATAAGGATACTTATGATTATCTTATAGTAACCCATCCTATCATACCCGTTATTAATGGTCTCCCTAAAATACACAAGGACCCAGCAGACCCTCCCCTGAGACCCATAGTCTCAGGACGTGGCTGGGTCACCGAACATCTATCTGTCTACGTAGAAAAACATTTGAGACATGTTTTGAGCAATAACAATACAGTTTTGAAGGACTCCAAGCAATTTTTGCTTGACTTATACACTTGTATTAAGGGTACAACAATTAATATGGATTACATCTTTGTAACGTTTGATATCCAATCTCTATTCACAATGATCCCCAATGATTTGGGTGTTGTATATGTTACTGAATATATGCGTAGTCATAGTGACTATTCAGCTGTCAAGATAGATTTGATCACTTGTTTTCTTGAGCTGACATTAGAGAATAATTTGTTTATGTTTAATGAATGCATATATAGGCAGAAAGATGGCGTAGCCATGGGCACACCATGTGCCAACAGCTACGCCAATATGTTCTTAGCCCATTGGGAGGAGCAAACCCTATTTAAAGTAGAGCTGTTCACACAACATGTCATCTTTTATCGACGTTTCGTCGATGACTTGTTTGTTTTATGGAAAGGCACAGCTGAGCAGCTAGATTTGTTCTTTACAACTCTAAACAACCTCACTACTTGCCTTAAGTTTACAATGAATTGCTCACAACATAAAATAGAGTTTCTTGACATGTATATTGAAAGACTTGACAATAATATCATCAATACAGGGGTCTTTCGAAAAAGTTGTCATAGCAACAACTTATTACATAGATCTAGTATGCACCCCCCCCCTCATGTTTTTAGAAATATTATGAGGGGGCAGGCTATTAGGGCATCCAGACTTAACCCAATAGATCAATGCTTTGAAACTGAATTATCCAGTTTGAATGACAGGTTAGTACAACGAGGTTATCGCAGAAATGAAATCAGTAAGCATCTTAATGATGCGTCAGATTTAAGACTCACTCGAGGTCTGCCTTACTTTGGACCACAAGAACATCCGATAGAGCAGGATTCAAACATAGTGACACCACAATTCATTAAGTTCAATACACAGTTCACGTCAGACCATTTAGAACTGAGAGAAATAGTGCACAAACATTGGGATATACTGCTAGTAGATAATGATCTTAAAGCCATAGTGGGTGATTATCCCAGGTTTCTGTATAAAAATAAACAAAATTTGAAGAGGAAGCTTTGTTACACTACTACTACTCAAACAGACAAAAACAATGGCCATACCAAGCCATGTGGACGCTGCAATTTTTGCAGCTTTATAGATAGTACACCTCATTTTTATCATCCGGATCTGAGAAAGTATTTTTCAATTTCCGCTGAAGCAGACTGTATGACGCCACATATAGTATATTTAGCTATATGTCAGATGTGTTCTTCATTCTATGTAGGAAAAACTAATCGCCCATTTAGGGATCGAATGAGAGAACACATCTATCACATTAGGAAAGGCTCAATGCACAATGCCCTAGCAAAGCATGTGATGATGACAGATACCTCACACTTTTTTAATTTTAAAGCCCTTGAAGTGTTAAGCCCAAACCTAAGAGGAGGGGATATCAACATACACACTGAAGGTAGAGAAAATGAGTAGATACTGTTACTGAAAGCCGATAAAGGTTCAGGTCTCAATGAGAGAGCGTCTCTGAGACCGAAATTGAGACAAAGAAGGAATATAAGATAAAATATAGTTCAATACACACTCAAAGTGAGTGACATTTTAGACCACACATTTTTAGCAATAGTGTTTTTCATATAGTATAGATGCCTTACTTCATTAGTGCGATTGCATACATGTAATATAAGTGTTTGGTACGTTTATATATATTGGTATTTTTAAGCCATAGTTTAAACATGCACACTGGTAGTTTAAAGAATGATTCATATTACTATTGATTTTTTATTTATGGTAGATATGTGCATGCAATTGACGTTCCAACACAGTATGCAGCTCCTTGATTTTTGCAAAATGGAACTGTGTCTATTTTTAGTTACCAATAGACATTGTTGTTTTTTATGTATATATATATATATTTATTCATAGATATATTTTTATATTTGTGTATAGTGAAGCTCATAGATTATTTTGTATCTATGATTGACAGAAGTCTTCAGAGATTATCTCATATGTTGTTTTATTTGCTATTTTTATATGTTGTTCAATGCAACAGATTGTTGTATTTTTATATCTTCACATTTTTATACATTTTTGTATGTACTTCAAGTTTTGAAGTGTATATAGTTATCTACTATTCATTGTATATACATATTTTATATTAGTTTCTTAGAACACAGGGTTAATGTAGATATCCCTTTAAATAACTCTTTATGTCAAATGAGTGTTAATGACTAATTAGTCACAGAAGATATATATGTTTGTGGTTTTAGAGATGTATTGTTATAGATCTGAAGAAGCTGTGAAGCGAAAGCGCTTATCTTTTATCTTAATAAACAGTTTATTGGTACTCCTTACCTAACTGTTTGGCATTCACTTTTTGAATGTCCTGATTTATAGCAACCTTCCCTTGCAACAGCTTGATACACCAAGACTGAATCTTTTTTTTGGAGCCCTTCCAGGGCAATGTGGCCCCAAAAGATATTCTCCGAGTTCCCTAAGGTTCCCCTTCACATCTCCAACAATGCAAAGAGGAACTACGGATGATTTGACTTAAAATAAAGGAGATATAAAAGTGTCAAAATAAACACTGAAACCTAAAAAAAATCTGAACCTTCTTGATTTTGTGGAGTATCTTGAGACTGTCATCATGTGAAGCCAACAATCGCATGACAAACCTATCCCCAAGCTTTTCTCCAGCCTTTCCTAAAGCAGTCCATTGCCAGCTTCCATGTGTGACATACTCTCTTATCTCTCTCTCTCTCTCTGCTACTAATTATTTGGTTACTGGCACACCTAACGTGAATTCCATGCAATTTTTAACTCACGTCTTGGGATATTTAATCAGTTTAATTTCCTTGGGCAACTCATTCATCTGTGAAAAAATGTTTCTTTAGTTACTTTACCTGCTGCAAACACAGTCTGAAACTCCTGGTAAGACATTAGTTTGTCTCCTACCAACATTTTCTCCCACTGTAAGAGAGCCTATGCAAATGAACCTTAAACAGATCAGTGTGTCTAAATTCCCTCTGATGGGGATCAGCTCTGTAATTCAATGTTGAGCCTTGACATCCATGAAGGTACTATGCTTTGAATAATACTTTTTGAAACAACTTTCTAACTTGGTAGATGAGATGATGTAGCTTAACAACTTTTCAATCCAGCCAGCCAAACTCTTATATCTAGCCAAAAGTTTCTTCTTCCATGCCACCCATAATGTGGGTTTGAATCAGCATTGGCATCTTGACCATTAGTGAATGTTTTCTCTGCATCCAAACTGTTAACAGTTTTTGGTTGTCTTCTGTGATGCCCATGCACTGGCCCAGCAATCAAGGAGCCTCAATCCTCAACACTAACACCAATGAGGGACGTCCACATAGGGAAGGATAACAAATACACACACAAAGTGAAGTCCAATTTCCCTTAAGAGCACACAGACATAACAGTCAGTCTGTGGCTCGTTTCTCCCTTTCCCTCCATATCCCCACTAAGACTCCCTACTGGCATAGCTATAGGGTCCAGATCTCAGCCTAGTGGTCAAGCTAAAACTCCTAGCACCCTCTCTGTCCAACCAGTGCTTCATGTCCCTGCCCAAATTTCTGACGCACACACACTTTGAGATGAGTTATATACAACCACACAGACACTTCTGGTGAAGGCTGGCACAGGTTCTACAGCTATGCCCCTTCCTGATAGTCTATAAGGTATTACCAGCTGCTACCAACTACTAATATCAGCTACTAAAAATGCCCTTACCAAAGGGTGTCCAATTATTACTGTGCAACAGTATTATCCAAACAGTAAGTGTGACCCAGGGCTAAAGCTATTGGAGTGGCTTGGACAGTATCACTATATACGTGCAATGTACTCTAGAGCTTAAATTATCTCTACACAAAACAGCCACAGTTGTAAAGTTTAAAAATATTTAATAATAAATAATAAAAAAGAAGACAATACTTCTTACTACACAGTGCCAGTCAACAGTTCAGAAATCACAGGAAAATGCTTAAAATAATACAGTAGAAAAGTTCTGACATCAACACAGAAAACAGCTAGACTAAACTTACTATTTTCTATCGATATCTAGCAGCAATCACAATTTTAAATAAACGTACATATAGAGCAAAAGCAGAGTACTGGTGAGTTGTTGTCAGCTTTAGACAAAATCCAAAATGCCCTCTCTCTCTCTGAGACAGTCTTTTAAATTAATAATACACCACTGCTGACTCATTTTAGATTACATAATTTTTCCCTGGTTCCCAGGCTAACAGAAACTCAGAGTTTAACATATCTTTGATTTTGCACCTGGTCAGGAAACCACAGCAATTAAAGACATTATATATGTAAAATCTAGCAATTAACTCTGGTTTCAAAACAATAGAAAGAATTGTCTGGTCCAGACATCACGGCTCCAAATTTGTGATCAAACAGTCATACAAGACTTGACTTATCAGCTTTTTTCCAGCAGAGTGCACTGTTGTTACATTTTTGACGTTCAACATTTAACACAATTTTCTTCCATTTAAGAGAACAAGCCTGTGGCTTATATTAATATTTACAAATGACAGAATTTTCTACAAACTTCTATCTAACTAGGCTGGCAGCCTTCACATCTTCTATTACCAGGGCTGATTTAATCAAGTTATCAAAGCTCGTCTCATCCAGGACAAACACCATTTGCTTTGGGTGAACCAGGGATGGCAAAAAAGGCTGTCATTTAGTTCAAAAAAGTAAATAAATAACATAATTATAATTTAAAACTTGAAATGGGGTTTAAGAGCCTGCTGAAGTCGGATCCCTCAGGTTTCAAAGCAACAGTAATAACTGCTTTCTTCCATGAGGGTGGGGCCACACCTGTGTTCATCACAGTATTGACAATTTTTTGAAAGAGTCATTGAAAAGTATCCCTGCCCCTGCTTCATACATTTCCAGAGCGGGAGCCCATCCCTACCTGGAGTTTTCCACTTACATTTGGTTTTCAGGAGTAATCACCTCTTATCTTATTGGGACTGTCAGAACTGCACCATGTACTAAATCTAAACCATTCATGTCTGTACTGTCTCCATAAACTCTTCCATTGTCTTGCTGCTGTCTTCCCCTTTACATAGCCCTGCATAGTATTTGGTAAATACAGCCAAAACCTCCTTAGGGCTCTGTAATATTTTTTGTTTTCTTTTCTAGTGACCATATTCTTCCAATATGTCTATCTACAATCTGTTGCCTGAGCCTCAGGGCAAGGTATTTTGTAGCTCTAAAAGACATCTCAAAGTTAGTGATCTTCTGAGTTTTGAGAGCTTAGTCTGTCCTCTTAGTCAAGAACTCCTCCACTGCACTTTGCCCTTCCTTGAATATTTCCCCCTGCTCCTGATACCCTATTAATATGGTCCTTCTGGAGGTGCTACAGTCTACTCTGTGCTATAATAGAGTCTTGCATAATCTTTGTTTTCTTTTTTTTTTCTTGTTCATACTCTTTAAGGTTATTGATCAAGTAATATTTGACCTAATCCCACGTCATCTGGGGCATCCATCATTTGGCAGAGAGCTGTCTTCACCAGGTTTGGAATTTCATCTCCTCTACTGAAGTGTAAATTTATCTTCCAGTGCCTCTCATTACTGTTACATGTCCCATCTATACTGCAGTACTAGAGAAGAATGGTCTGACAATACTATTGGTGGAGTCTGCAGGCCCTGCACCAAATACGTATGCTCTTCCAATATGAGTATTTCATCTATTCTTGAGTCTAAATGGAGCAGTGGGTGAGTAGCAGGCATAAGCTGTGATGCTCTATTCCAGCTGGGGTTGACATTCACCAACAAAACATTACTAGTAGTATGCAAACTAATAAATCTACCCAAGGAGGGATATTCTTTTTCCTAGGGCCTCTTCGTATATCTCAGTGCGCAAAAAAATGTATTCTAGTCCTCACACCACAGAGCAATTCCCTCCCGTAACATAATCCAGTCATTAAGAATATTCACCAGTTACCAAGTGTAGAGCCAAGCGGGATTGTAGTGCTAAGTGTGCCCTCTAATATGCCTTTGATACAAATAGATCTGTCCTCATGATCATGGATAACCTCTGATGACCTATACATGTAATATCATTTGACTAGTATAACTATGCCTCTTTCTCCTTCCCTCTGCCATTAAATAGCAGAGGGAAGGAGATGGGTTTCCTGCAAACATATTACATCAGGGGAAAGTTGCTTAATATAAACAAAAATCTTAGTCCTCTTCATAGGGTTCACAAATCCACTGATATTCCAGTTTAACAGCTTAAACAATAAAGTTAGTAGTCAAACTAAGCCCTGTGTGAGATCCTTCCATTTAACCAATTCCCCCTTCTAAAGCTGAGTCTTACCATCTAATCACTACATCAGACCTTGGGAGTGTTCTCCTACAGCTTAGGCTTAGTGTTTCCTTTTTTACATTAAATGTGGCCTCTGGAAACATAAAAGGGAAACTGCCACTATAAAACTGTTTTCATTTTTTTCCACTGGTATGTGACACTGGAGTAGGTATATATGATTCTGGTGAGTGAGAGGGATATCCCCTCAAATGAGAGGTGTAAGTGCACTTGCCTATGCCATCAAAAAGATCTTATTCCACAGTTCACTGCAAGTGGTTTCAACAGTCTAGCTATTGACATGAATTCCAGTGATCTATTCTGCCACGTGCCTTGTTCCTATCTTTAATGTACTACTATCTTTTATCCAACGCTCTCTTTTTTCTTTAACAACAGTTTACTCAGGTTCAGCTATTAGAGTTTAGATGTGCCAAAGCAATATATCTTCAAATATTATACACTGCAAGTATCAAAATGCCAAACAGCAGCATGTATTATGATAATCATTCTTAAATAAATTCATGGCAATTGAATCTTGGGACCTTTTATGCCTTGACAGTACCCACCTTTAGTCCATACTCCCTTTGGCCGGTAGCAAGCAATCAGTTATCATTGTACTTCATAACTGCACAGTATCCAGCCTAATCAAACCCAACAGCAAAAGCCAGGGCTAAGATTTAATGATCCAATAATGGCCCTGTGCATGAAAGAAGACATGGCAACCAAACTAACTTTCAAAATACTCACACATGACACATCCTAGAGGACTACCTCTTATAAAGACATATCAGAAGGATGCCAGTGCCACCATTTAAGCTCCTATTTATGTTGCAATTCCAGACAGTGACAATGGCAAGTACAGAACATGAACAAGATAAAATACAGGTACCCCAAAGCCCTTCAACAAATTATCATCTTAGTGAAATGCCCATGGATTATCAAAGAAATTTATTCCAGCCAAAGTTAGCCTATCATGCATATTTCACCTAAAACATGACAGAAGTTTCTAGAAATCCAAGAGTTACACTTGTGGCAAACGTTTTCCCAATGAATAAGGACTGTAGACTTAGGCCTATGACTGTCATCTACTGAGTTCATATAAACACATGCAAGAAATCTAAAGAAGTCAAAATCAAGATGACTCACCCTGATAGAACATCTTGGAACTAGGTCAAAGATTTAGTGGCAAAGAGGTGTTTATCAACAGCTACAGAAAATGAAATTCATGTAGAAATATTTGTATTCACAAAGTCACTACAGGAGTTCAGAAACACCATCCTTAGGCCTACTTTATTTGATGCTTCCAAGTGCTTTAGCAACCCTTTAAGGCAGGCTATATGCTAACTCTCCAACTGTAGCCATTAAATGAAGTGTAATATGCTTCTCATCTGCTTCTATGCACTATGTATGTTACTAACAAATTCAGGAACATTACTTCAGTGGTGATAAAAGAGGTTTGTGGAGTTGTGCTTCCACATAGGATCAACGGTTCAACTATCTCATACGTAACAAGTAAACCTTAAAGAAATGAAAGTAAAGCAACATTTTTACACCAGGTAAATAAAGGATTAGCATAACGTGACAGAGGCTGGTCAAACCATTGATCCTGGAAAACCCTTTACCTTAAAAAATGCTTTATTATCCCTTTCAGAAAGAAAAAGTCCCCCCATCCAGAAAAAGATTATGCCGTGGTTAGACATTAGTAGAAATTTTATGAGAGACAAATGTGCTTTACCAAAACTGTCCTGACAGTAATAAAGAAAAAAAATGATTAAGCTGCACTTTATATAAACGACTTGGCAGACTGAGTTCTACATTCTGGAATAGCTACAATTAGTATCAGACAAACTTTGGCTATATCCATTCTAAGTTGCTTAAAAAGCCTTAACACGTTGAAAGGTAACTCCCTCTAAAGCTCACGAAACAGACATTAAATGCCCTGGTAATCTTAGTTTTACTAGAATTTAGAACAAAACGTGAAGTGCCTAAATAAAGTATTGGCTCTAACCAGCCAGAACAGAGATTAAAGGAAGAGAAAAAGCAAGGCATAAGCAGAAATTTGTACTTCGCAATGAAAATAAGCAAGTAAAAATCTAAATATCAAGGAGGTGGGAAGACAAGGGATATCCACTATTATTACCATAATCTATAGATCACACCATACTACTTGGCAGTTAGCAGAGGACTAAAGCGCTGAGCTATTAATGAGCTGCTTCATGTGCCCAGAGTACCGGGTTTGATTCCTTCCACCTTCATTTCTCTATTTTGTGACTCTGAGCAAGTCACAAAACCAGAAACTGTTCCTGGGTTACGCTTGAAAAGGGACCGTTTGTCCAGTGTATTTATCCAGTCATCTAACAGAACAAATAAAATAAAAAAATAAAATGTAGGATTAGAAAGGAACCATCTACTTTATAGACCACAAAGAAATCATCTTAACAAATATGAGAATCCATAGACTATTAATTACTCTCACAGAAATCGAGAAAGGCAAAACTGAATACAGACTAAGCACCAAGAGAAGGCACGTCGCTTCAGTACTTCAAAGAAATGAATGTGATTTGCAGTAACACTGCTGTAAGTATAGCTCTTGCTATAGAAGTCTGGCAATAATAAACAGGGAATACTTTTCTCAAAATAAGGGAGAAGAATCAGTAAATTACCTTATATTTCACACCTCTAATAAATACACCAACCTAATCAGGAATTAAATGTAAATAATTTGTATTAGGTATTAAAGTAGAGGCTAATGAAGACAATTCTGGGAGGGTTAAAATACCAGAGCCTTAATGGTTACTTTCACTGAGATCATTCAAAATCTTTGTAGAATACATTAGAGAAATCATCTCAACCTGATCTTTAGTAAGATATTAACGAGGCTATAATTAACTGCAAAGCACAACTCCATGGTTTACTATGACCCTGCTAAAGTCATGCAATACAGGATCTGCAGAAATCTTTTTGAGACACTAGGTACTCTGAGACAAAGAAAAGACTGACCCAAGGATGTCTCATGTTCTGTCCTGTGGTTTAACATTCCCTAGCTGTTAAATGTCTAGTAGTGTTACTATGAATGGGGCTGACTGCTGAGCTACAGCAGGATGCAGCAGCCAAATGGTTTTCAGCTTCCTCTTGCTTGCTCTATTAGAAACCTTTTTTTCCCAAGGAAAGACTGATATTCTGCTTTTGAAGCAAATCTATACTTTCTAAATATATACCTTGGATGCAGATAAATAATCCGCAAAACGGAGAGTTTAGGAGTTAGCTACTACAGCAGCTGCCCTCCCTTTTCCATATCACTACCAGTTCCATTTATGTAAAAAAATAATTTAAAAGTTGCCTCATTTCCACACTCCACTATCCTCGAAGGTTGAAAACAACCACTGCTGTACTTCTTTCTTTGAAAAAATCTTTAATTTTGTGTCACATAACTTCCCCAGGATGAGGTAGTCATTACTTTTTTTCCACTTCATTCCTACCTCCAGAATTCCAGCCCATCCACTTTGTCCTTTACAATCCAATTTGTTCATTTCACCACTATTTCTTCACAAGTTTGGTATGAATAAAATACATCCATATAAAATTTCCTAATATGTGTACCTTTCTAAGAGATACACATATTTTGTTATCTTTTTCATAACTTCTCAAGCATGACAGTTTGCCGCATTGTGTAAGACCTGCCCTTCTCGCAATACTTAGAATAAATGCCTAACCAGTATTTTAGTTAATGGGTAGGTGACATCATTACCTACAGAAATAAAAAAGTTGACTAGTTGACTATTCTATCAACAATATCAGCATTGTTAGCGAATCCCTTTTATTGTGAATTTCATAGTTAAATTAAAGATGCAATCCAAATAACTAAATCCTATTTCTTATTCAAAACCTTCAACATATCCCTCTGCCAATAGACTGCACCTGAATAATTACTCATATGCCTTTTGTGAATGAAGTTCAGAAATTATTAATTTCTTTGTAATCTACTTTTGTTAGCTACATTTCAAAAATGACTTCACTCTTTGTAAACACAATAGGGTCTACTGCTAAAATAAAAGGCAATATTTGGCACTAATAGTGACTTGAAATAAGTAATATTTCAAAAGCAATAGTGCGAACTGTCAAATAATGTACAGGAAAAGGCATAGTACTCTTTATGCAAGATCGGACAAGATTAGTTCCAGGCTAAAACTTAATATTACAAATTGCTGAAACATGGTCTGGAGCTCTGCCTCTAAGATCCAAACAATGCTGGATTTTAGAATAGTAAAAGAATCATCATCTATCCATATATACATACACACACACACACACACACACACATACACACACACACACACACAGATATAAGGAAAGTTGCCTGGGGTCACAGGGGAGGCACTGGTGAATAATTCTACCTGAAATGCATAAATCATGCAAATGCTTTGCTAGTTCTTATCTCATGGTATTACACTATTTAAGCAATTCCTTATTTGGGGCTCAGTAGTTTTTTTTTTTTTTTTAACATTTTCTTTTTCAGTGGCTGCTCAATTAGTCTCCTCATTTGGCAGGAGAATTGCTTTTCTTAAAACTTGCACTTGAGCTCTCCGGTCATCTTCATGTACTGTTTGTGAAGAAATAAAATTCTCTTTAAGAACAGGATCCAACACCATCTACTTACGAATACTTTTTTAACTGACTTTAGCGTAAAGAAAATTACGAACACTAAATGTGAGAATGGCCAAATCACTGCTGACACACAAGATTCTGAATGACTTTGGAAAATTATTTTTCTTTACCTCTGCAAAATTTTAAGCCAGTAGACACTCACTCTAGGGGGTGGGGTACTCCAACTTGCCCTGAAGGAACTAAAATAATTAGTATTTTTCTCTAAACTAATACACATCTACAAAAAGTAACTGTGAAATTTCAGGGACAGCCATCCCTAATGGTCCACCAAAACAGCAGTCTATCTGGTCAGCTGCATGGAATAAAAAGAACTTAAAAAAATTATGCACTAAAAAATAACATTTAAGCCTCCTTCACTAAGAGCAAACCCAGTATTATGGAAACAGGACATTCGGGGTTACCAATAATTGGGGTTAGATGACTATCCCTGTTCTCTATGGGTCATCCAGAGGATAAAGGACTGAGCAGCTACTATCCGAATCTTCTGAAAGGTGTGGGGCCCATCCTCTGTATGCTTGCACCCTGCTGGAGAACATCAGGCTTAGAGGCATAGGCTTACAATGTGCTAAGTGTTTGACTGGCACTCCATTTTGAAGGATATGTGTTTGCAAGTTGACATATATACAATGAAGTATGTATGTAACAGGAAAAAAAAAACACCCACTAATGTTGATGCACTACAAGTCATGATACAGGAAACAAGGCATATAACTAAAACATCTGTCCATCCAAACTGCTACAGCTCAGGTCCCCTGATATCCACATCCTTGCTCTGTGTTAAAGGGTGGTATGCATGAGTCAGACATGGTGTAATAGTAAGTTGCATGTCAGGATCCAGAAGTCTCAGGTCAAGAGAGACAAAGTTACTAAGAAAAAAAAAAAAGACTTCCACACTGTATATATTACAAATCAAATCCAGAATTTAGACATTCCTTTCAAGATTCAGAAATTCAAATGAACTATAAAGAAAGTGTGAAAATGTTAAACAAATAAGCTCAAACTAAAGCTCATATATTTAACAAGCCTAAAGGTAGCAATTAACAATTAACAAGTTGGTGCTGTCAAAAAATAAAGAGTCTGACACAAATAATGACTGACTTTTAGGTTATCTATTACTAAAGAATTAGGAAACCAATACTGTTGTCTTAATTGCCAGTTATATGCCATGACTTGTCTTTCATCCTTTGGATGAAACAGTAAACTGAGGTCTCTGCCAATTTCTCCAAGTCTTTTCGGTTTCTAATACCATGATGGGAATGGACTCCATTCCTAAGTCAAAGTACAATTAAAGTTCATGAAATTAGCATTGTTTCAATCTTTGATGTCAGCCAGAAGTGCTCTTCGCAGCACCGGCAATGTGCCCAGTAATGACGACTCCTGCAATTCGTAAGGAGTTACATGTATTGGTAACATATCTAAATACAGTTGTAGATTTTTTATAAGACTCGTTGCTCCTACTACTATTACATCTGTCTGGGTATCTTTCTTCCAAATTACTCTAGTTTTTGCCTGCAAATCCTGATATTTTATGACTTTGTGCCTCTCAGTACACAACACACTGTAGTCACTGGGTGTAGCGATTTCAATGATCAATGCTACTTTTGCCTTCTAGTCAAGGACCACTATATCTGGTTTTCTCGCCTCTATCATTTGAACTGTTGGTAAGACTCCATGTGATGTATACTTCATCATTTTCTATGATGCTTTGTGGCTCATGTTTACAGTATTTTTCAGCCACTTCAATACTATAATATTTGCACAATCCCCAGTGCAACAGTCTTGTCACGTTATTATGCCTTTCAGTATACAGTCCTTCTGCTATTAGTATGTCCAACCAGCAACAAGATGTGCAACTGTTTTACAAAACCTACATTTGTCTATTTCTCCCACATGTTCAATGTACTTTGTAAACCAATGTGTATGTAGTCCACTATCTTGGGCTGCCAATATTAACCTTTCATCTTTTGGTTTAAATTCACCTCTCCTTAACCATTAATGCATTCAATGTTAATCAACATCAGGTTCTTCCAGCAGTTTTCTATACTTGCAACTATATTTATGCATTTTCCATATTTTTTGCCTTCTCATCTGATCCTTCACCTTATATTATTTCTTTTGTTTTCTGGCACAGTCAGTTGCTGCCTGATTTTTATCAGACTGATTTCCATTCCCGCTTAACGCCGATATGCTTCTGCTAGACAAAGCAGGGAAGTCATCTTCGATTTAATCTCCTCATGTTTCAAAGCTTTCACTATGTTTGTGTCTTCTAAGGTCAGCAGATATGTATGCAGTCCCATGACTGCAGATTTATATATGTAATCAATTTTGAAGGAGGCCCATACCTCCTTTGGAATGGGGAATATATAATCTTGGTATACACTGATTTTTATAAATCATTTGATGAGCATGAAGCACCCTTCTTGTTTTCCTAGCTAATCTATCCAACACCTTTTGGGGCTAGTCAATCCCACCAAAACTGTAAGTTAGGACAGGAAGAGCAAATTGGTTTATAGCTTGAATTTTGTTTCTAGATGTCAACGCTGTTTTCAGAATTAATTTAAGGCTTCTACAATATTCCCTACTATGTTTTATTTGTATGTGTTCATGTTTTATTGTTGATCCTTCATCAATTTATAGATAAACATTCCCTCTTGCTCAGGTTCTTTTATATCACATTTTTGTCTCAAACTGATGTTTTCTTGGTGCTGTAGCTTTCCTGCTTTAAAGGTTGCATTTGCACATTTATCAAGACCAAATAACATTCTTATATCATCTGAAAAAGTTTTGACTAATTGCAGTTGTGTTTTCAGTTCCTCATCTGATGAGCTATACAGTTTTAAACCACTGACAAAGAGAAAATGAGAAGTTTTTACACTTTGTTGTTTTCTAGGAGCTAAATTATAGCCATGACCTAATCTGTTAAGCAGACAGCTTAATGGGTTAAGGACAAGGCAAAAGACCAACGGTGACAGAGAGTCAGCCTGAAATATCCCCCTTCGGAATTTTATCCCTGGAATAATAATTTGTCCTTTATCAGGGCTTAAATGCAGAGTGGTTTGCCACTGTTTCATGGTCACTGTGATGTATTTTATCAGTGCAGGGTGTATCTTATACATTTTTAAGCACTTTTTATCCACGAATATGGGATACTGTCAAATGCTTTTTTGTAGTCAATCCATGCCATACTTAGATTCTTCCCCTTTTTACAGTTCTCCACTATGACTTTATTTAACAAATGATCCTTTGTTCTACATGACTTTCTTTTATTGTCCTTTTATTCTATTACCACAACTGAGTTGTTTTCTAAATGACTATAAACTGTGTCAGCATCAATTCCAGTGTATATCCTGTTTACTTCTGTTATATTGCATGGAACTCTAAGGACAGTCCTAATTACTCTGTTCATTTGTTTTACCAAACTTCCGACTTTTGGGGTTTTCTTGGTGTTCTGCATTCTACTTCTTTCATTGATCTTAATATCTCTATCTTCTCTATTAAAACAAGCAACTCATCTCTTAGCTCATTTTCTTCTAAACTGAGGGTACATTTTTTGTTTTCCATTTCCTGCAGGCATTCTATAGAAAGTTTTATAGCATCTTCCTGTGGCACATTCTCTTCAATTTCATCCTGTGTCATCCGTTGCTTTGTCATATGGGAACTCACTACATGTACATGTACATGGGAACAACAATGACTGTGTTAGAGATGCCACAGTTTCCTATTTCTTCCCTTGCTGTCCAGCTTCAAGTGAACATTTATACTGGTTTCCTGTGGAAGACTCCAAAATATCTTCATATGTCAAATGACCAGTTGCTTCCCGTTCCGCTGATTTCTCCTTAATATGGATGCCCATTGCTCTATCCTGCTATGGTGCTTTCTGAGTTAGATTTTCTATACTGAATCCTTCATTTCTCGGGTACTCCATAACCTCAGTTTCGATTTCTTTAACTTCTCCATTACTAAACTTCTTTTCTGCTTTGTCTTCTTATTTTTTGTATTGTAAAGTTTTCCATGTCCAGATTATTTTGCCTGTATTTCTCTTCAATTATCTTTGGTACTGCTCTTTGTATTGATTAGTCTTGCTTTCTCCTGTGCATAGATATTACACCATATTTAATCACTTTTTCTTTCCCATGTCCATATTTCTTCTTCAGATGTCTCCAGATCTTCCTGTTTCTCCTTACTTTGGGCACTTCATCATGCTGTGATGTAACCTGTGTTAGACCTTCAACATGAAATCCTTCAGTTTGCAGGCATGCCATAAGTTCAACTTTTATTTTTTTGACTTCTATTTTACTAATCTTCTCTTCGACATTTCCTCTCTGTGATATTATTTTTTTATTGTGAAAATGTCGATATCTAGATGACTTTGCCTGTATTTCTTTTCAAAATCTTCGAGGCTGCCTTTTTTTTTATTAATTTGGCTTTTGACTTTGTATAAATATTGCACCATATCAAATCTCTCTTTTATTCCCCATGTCCACATTTCTTTTTTATACTTTTCATAAATCTCTAGGTTTTGTTGTTCATATTTTTGCACTTCCTCAGATGCTTCTTTTTCCAAACAGATCAAAGTTTCTAGGTCTATATACTGTTTTTCACAAATCTATTGTATTAATGAACACACATTTTTATTTGAAGCTTCTGACAGCTTTTCTTGTGGAAGTATTTTTCTTTCCTCTCATTTCTCTCAGTCTTTTTTGTATATCTTGTGTCTGGAAATTCTGGGCTTTTTGCAAAACAGTAACAATACATAATTTCTTTCTTATTCTCAATAGTCTACTCTATCTTCTTTATGGCTCTTCTTTGGCCCATCAGTTTTTGTGATTTTTGCGGACTGCTACTTCCTTCTACAACAGGGGGGGCATCCTCCCCCTGGACGTGGCCTGGACCCCGTTGTAGGAATGTTTCCGTATTTTGAGGATTCTACACTGTCATATTTTCCAGTCCTGGCACCAGTGCGCCTATCAGGATTGGGCACTTTTTTTATCCTGGGTCTTGTGCACCCAGCTATCTTTTTTTAATTTGTGACCTACTTCTGTCTATGATATATACTGTATAAAACACAGTCTATATATCAGTCTCATCTCGGTGAGATGTTGTGCAAAACAGGGTCCACCTCATGAAGGTACTCAATAAGACTTCAGGATGAATTAAATTTCAACAATACTGCACTCCTTTGATTGCTGACTTATCTCTCCATTCGGAACATTTGGTCTTATCTGTTTGAGTTGGTGGTAGCACAGGTAAAAGATCCCATGGACCTATCAAAAGTAGTAGGGAAGTTCCCTAATGTCCTGACCAAATTCCTCCTAGTAGTATAAATATTACCTCAGGTCTCCCCCAAAAAGAGGCCTCTAGCCTAGGGGGGCAAACCCAGTCAACAAAAGGATAACTTAAAAAAAAAATATACTGAGTAATTATTGAACAGAATCAAGAGAAACAGAAGATCAAATTGCTGCACAACTATCAATTACAATCATTTTAACAAAAATATAGCAAACATTATGGCAGTAAATGGTGTTAATATGCAGCTACACATTAGCCTCTGTTCTTCTACAAAAGATGAACATACTTACAACAATATCTTCAGGAAATGTGTCTTTACTGAAAGAGCCATCTTCAAACATGACTTCATAGAAAGTTTGAGATGTCCGTCCTATTACTCTACAGTTGTAGTACCTGCTGTTTCTGTATTTTGCTACAACTGTCTCCCCAACTGATAATTCTCTGGAGTTAGTACTTTTCTGGAATAAAAAGCATAAAAAAATGTGTAAAATTACAAAATAGTAATATATTTTATACATCCCACTATGACGTGTAAATGATACTGTTTAACTTTTCCCAAAAAAAAGGTTTCGCTCCCAGTCTCTGAAGCTGAAATCAGCTGGCTCCAGCTCCTCTCCTCATTCACCAGGTCTACTGAAATCATTTCAGCCTCTCCCAGTCTCTAGCACCCCCCCCCCCACACACACACACACACAAATGGCAAACTTGTGAGTTCTGCTATGGCCATCCTGGGAGGTGTATACACACATCCATGCATGTGCAACCTCCCTACCAAGTGGTACAACGCATGCAGCATGGAGATCACCTGGCTCTTCATGCTGTGACTGCAAAGAGCCAGGCTGCATCACTGCCCCCAGGATTGGGAAGCTGGTGTTGGTTGCTCATATTTCTTCTCCCCCAACTTGTTGCACCAGTGCCAGGCTACTTTTCTCCAAAAAAGTTTATCAAATTGCAACTTTTTTATCATCACAGATTTTAATGGTGAATGTGTTTTTGTACTGTGTGTGGTTTTTGTACTGTATAAACAGAAAAACTATAGACTAAAACTGGCATGTTTGCAATACTGTTAAAAATAAAAGGATGTGGGCATGTGTAATGTTTTGAAGAAGGATTTCATGACTCAAAACAAAAGTGAAGACTTGTGATATCTGTACATCAAAGTGCAAACAAACTCAAATATCAAAAAGAGTGAGCTTTCAGAGTATAATAAAAAAAAAAAAAAAAAAACGGATAAATAACTGCATATTGTACATCTTAAAAGACCACATATTTGATGAGACAGCAATGTTTGAAATTTACATCTCCCAAAAGTCTAGTATAAATGCCGGGATCTACACCTTGACTTAAGAAATGCATGGCTGTTTTTGCCATCAATGTAATATATAGTAAAAGTCCTGCAACTTTATGGCTGCCCAGCAGTTATAAAGAAACAAACCTTATTATTCATTCATTTTCTGATACTACTATATCCTATTTAGGGTCACGAAGGAACCAAAAGTGAACTTAAAGCACAAAACAACACTGGATAGGATAAAAGTCCATCAACTTTATTAACTAGGGGAAATAAGTGAGGACATTAAGCAACTATATTTGGTACCTTAATTTTTACTAGTATATTAAGTAATACCATTAAATAATGTGATCTTAGTAATTATAGTGGTTGGTGCTGGTGTCATCCACATTTCTGGAATTCTTGTCACCACGATGCAGATTCAACAGGTGCAGCTACCAGTCTGTTTTAACTGAACTCTTAGAAAACAAAGCTAGTGGCAGCATAAACAGCTAGTATAGAAGTCTAAATCAGTTCTGTCACATTTGTATAAGGAGCCACATTAAGAAGCAAAGGAACACACAGGGGGATCTGAATCAGTTCTGTGACACTTGTATAAGGAGCCACCATCAAGAAGCAAAGGAACACACAGAGGGGTCTGAATCAATTCAGTGACACTTGTATAAGGAGCCACATAAAGAAGTAAATGAACGCACAGAGGAGTCTGAATCAATTCTCTGAAACTTGTATAAGGAGCGGTATTTAGACCAGTTACTATGCAGACAGGGACTAAATGTAGAGGTGTCTCTACTTACATCAAAAATAAATATACCTTAAGACTAGTCAAACAGGACAATGCACTTGAGCTACTTCATGTTCAAATCACCACAGGCAAAATCCAATACCACTTCCTTGCAAGCTATAGGTCCTCCTCTATGACCCAGGAAACCATACCATGTATTTAAACTTATTGGAAACACTCACCATCCAACCCAACACAATATTCATTGGCGACTTTAATTACTCTACTATTAACTGGGAATCCGATATGACACCAAAAGTACAGGTACAGAGATTCCTGGATTTTGTAAACACAAACTCCCTGGACCAGACAGTCAATACACCAAACAGGGGTGCATGCATACTGGATCTGATTCTCATTAATATGGGAGAGTGCGGCATACCCCTACTGTAATGTCTTCCCTAGTAAAGTCAGACCACAAAATAGTCTCCTTTGAAGTAAAAAGAAAACCTGGAACCCCAGTTAAACCTGGAATATTCAGAAACTGGCTAATCTCTTACTATTAAGTGATAATCTGGCAAAATTTCCATCCCCATAAACTCTGAGAACACTGCTGCCTATGCAGAACCATTTACAGAAACCCTGTACAAGCATGTTAATAGCTGCATAGAGGCAGCTGTACCCACCAGGAAGAAGTACAGAACTAACTCAAAAAACAAGCCACCCTGGTGGAATCACAAAATCAATAGGCTGTATAACAGAAGGAAGAAAATCATGGCAAAAATTAGGAGCTGCAGCACCCAGCAGGATAAAAGCACACTCAGCAAACTAAACAACTCAAAGGACAAATAAAGTCTAACAAAGTCAAATTTGAGGTAAATTTGGCATCCCAGGCCAAGGACAACTACAAGGCATTCTTTAGATAAGTCCACAACCTCAAAGGCAATACACAATTGTGTGCAGGGCTCATTGTAAATGGAGCCACCTATACTGACCCAGAAGACATAACAAACCTACACTAGTCAATAAATTCAGCTCCAGTTTTACCCCTCTATCCCTCCCTCAACCTTCCCAGAAGAAATACCATCAAATATAACTCCCCCTGCTATCACTAGAGAACAGGTCCTTAATGCTCTCTCTAAGGCTAGGAACACTGCATCAATGGACCCAGACAACATCCCGGGATGCCTTCTAAATAGCACAAAACATGACCTATCAGGCCCTCTGGAATTGATATTTAAATGTAGCCTCCAAATAGGCTTTGTGCCTCATGAATGGAGAACAGCAACAACCATCCTTCTGCACAAAGGTGGGCCATCTACAGACCCTGGAAACTACAGACCCATACGTCTCACTAGTCTTACATGTAAAGCCATGGAAAGAATTATCATGGAAATGATCAATAGTGATACAGTAAATCTCCAGACATTGGACCCATCCCAGTTTGGTTTCATCAAGGGCAGGTCATGCCTACTCAATCTGGTGGACTTCTTTGAGAAGGTCTCCAAATCAATGGATGAGGGCAAAATGGTTCACACTGCCTACCTTGACCTAGTCAAGGCATTTGACACAATACCCACTTGGGCATCGTTGACAAACTCAAGGTTAAGTACAAACCCGTATGTCACACAGTGGATAGACAACTGGCTCACAGACAGGATGCAGGAAGTTAGAACTGGGAAGTCCAACTCTACAAGAGACCAGTCACAAGTGGAGTCCCTCAGGGATCAGTCCATGGACCACTGATTTTTGGAATTTACTTCTCTGAAGCCAAGGCCAATGTCAGTGGTCTCTGGCTGACTAAATTTGAAGATGATTGCAAATTAGGAGCTGTCACTGAATCCCACACTGACACAAATGTTCTCCAGGAAGGGCTGACACAGACAAACAAATGGTGTCAGCACCATGGCCTAAAAGTAAACACCAAGAAGTAAACAATAGTATCCTTCAGGAAATCCTCCATCTCTGGTAGCTATCATATTGACAACACACTCCTCAGTCCCAAAGTCAGGGACTTAGGGACACATATAGACAGTAATCTAGCCTTTGACCATCACAAGTCAACAGTAGTGAGGAAATAATTCTATGTTACGCAACTTATAAACAAAGGTATGGCATCTAAGTACAAGCAAGTCACTGTTCCACTGCATTCGGCATTCATCAGACCTGTCATTGAGTACAATGCCCCCTTTGGTATGTACCTTGTAACGCCTCACCACTGGACCAGTAATGAAAGAGCCTGAATCCTAACCACTGACACCAGTGGGGGACGTACACTGGGAGGATGAGAAGTACACACAGTATTTCCAGATGCAGCTCTCTGCATCAAGTGCAATTTCCCTTAAAAGCACACAGAGACCACAGTCAGTCTGGGGTTGGCTTCTCATTCTTTCTCCAGATCCCCAATAAGACTTCCCATTGGCACAGTTATAGAGTTGAGATCTCAGCTGAGTGACCAAGCCAAGTCCTCCAGCACCCTCTCTGTTCAACCAGTGCTTCGTGTCCCTGCCCAAGTAGCTAACACACAACCTTTGAGGCTTGATTTACACACACACACCTAGGAAAGGCTGGCACTGGTTTACTAGCTATGCCCCCCTTTTCCCAGACTTTAAAGTAGTTTCTACTGCCACCAGTCACTCCTTATCAACTACTTTAAGGCCCTTAACAAAGGATGTCCAATCTTACTGTGTAATATTAATATTAATATAAATGGTAGTTTGACCAAGAGCAAGGCTATTAGGAGTAGCCCACACAGTGTCACCAAATAAATATGCAGGTACTCTCAAAACCTAAATAGCTCTACAAAGATCAGCCACAATGAGAACAAGGCAATACTAAATGCACACTCACAGTGACATTAGAGTTCACAACCACAGGAAATATTTAAAATAACATTGCAGGACAGTCTCAAATAAAGAAAATTATCTAACCTAAGCTTTGCTATATTCCTGACTGAATCTAAGATAATTGCTATACCCTAAGAACTTACTATTATAGCAAGGCAGATGTTGCAGTGAATGGTTCTTCTTGCTGCCAGATCCAAGACAGAATAGAGAATATTTTGTCTCACTCAAGAGAGTTCTCAAATTAATATCTCAAATATTATTGCTGGGATAGCTTGCAGAATAACATTATTTCTTGTCATTTGACTCTATCCCAGATGAAACCCCCACTGCTGGAAGCTAGCAATATTTAGCATCTACCTGTGAAAATACACAGACCTCAGGTACTTGGCAGATGAGGGAAGTGATAAAACAACTGCATTCCTTCATATTTTCAAAGGTAGTAATTAGTTCATTTTGAAGACAATACTGAAAGCTTCTCAGCATAGACTCTGTGTCTAGCTGCATTGAAAAGTGAAAGATACCATCTTTTATTGCATAGCCACAAAGTAATTTAATTTCAGCTACTTTTCTGAAGTTAACCTCCTGTATTCCAGTTTCCACTGTTAAAATATAAAGATTTAAACAGCTACATTAGTGCATGTACTTTTCTGTTCTCTTCTAGCAGGACACACTGTGGTTATATCTTAAGCACAAGCACAAGATACATTTTTAAAACACATACCAGATTGAAATACGCATGACACAGTTCTAATACAGTTGTAACACAATCATCTTATATAAATCATGTTGACATTCATAAATGACATATAACTATTTACAAAATTCCCAACAGCTGTGCTGGCAGTATCCCCCTTTGTCACATACCTAACCAGGCATATCTAACAACTGGAATACCCACAGAGGTCCCTCACTAAAAGAATACAGGGCATTAAGTAAAATGCCCTATGCAGACTGCCTCAAGGCTCTGTACCTGTATGCTGTTTCCTACAGGCTTTTGAGGGGAGATCTATGTCTGGCATACAGAGCATTGTTAGACCCCACTCTGATGGACCTCCTGCATATCCACAAAACAATCAGCACCAGAATTACCCATTCTAAAGAGTTAAGCCTTGACAGTGATGTAAATAGGACCTGCTGGAGAGCTAGGTATGTATCCCAGGGACTACCCTGTGTCTGGACAGGCTTCCAATCCATGTGAAGCAGAGTTTCTCCCTAACCCAATTCAACTGCAACCTAGACAACTGGATGGGGAACATGAAATTCATCCCTGGTTTGGCACCTAAGTCTCTAATGGACACATGCAACCTGTAAATGGTTCATCTCCCAGGCCACTGCTTCTAAATGTTTCATATCCTAAGCCCCTGTTTACACTTATCAAGGGTATCAGAACTTGTCAGAGATTTGGGATGCATGGCTAGGCTTAAAAAGGCCCATGTGGTCATTAGCCTAGTGAACACCTATGAATCAACAAGCAAAGGAACACACAAGAGGGGTCTGAATCAATTCAGAGATGCTTGTATAAGAAACAACATCGTGAAGCAAAGTAACACAACAGAGAAGTCTGAATCAATTCTGTAACACTTATGTAATGAGCCACATCAAGAAATAAAGGAACACACAGAGGGGGTCTGAATCAATTCTGTAAAACTTGTATAACAGGACACATAAAGAAGTAGGAACAATTATGTGATGCTTATATAGGAGGCCACATCAAGAACCAAAGGAACACAGACAGAGGGGTCTGAATCAATTCTGGGACGCTCATATAAGGAGTCACATTAACTACTTATAACAACCCTTGAAGCTACAAACTGACTTTAGTGAGACATCTTTCTGTATAAAAGAGGCACAGCAAAATAATGGGTATAGTTCCCCATACTAAAGGGGTGGCGTAAGCCACAAAACTATGGGCTAGGCTTGTAAATGCCCTCGGGCAGATAGCCTAGTATGAACCTATGAACCTATAATAGTCTAATCAGAATAGTACAAATTCAGTTCAAAGTATTTTTTATAACTATCATGAAACTATTTCAAGCTTAATTAATGTTCACAGAAAGGAGCTGTCTCAAATCCAGTGCTAAGCATGGAGAAGGCAACCTATGAAAATTAGCACAAATTACAACCAAACTACCACCAAACGCTCACATCTCTGACACATTCATATTTAACTGGTAGAGCTGTCACTGTTTCATATACATCACCTTTCATCTGTCCATCCAAAGACTTTAGCCTTTCTCAGCCACATGCACCCAACACAGGCAAAAGTCTAACATTTAATAATAAAATGATAGAGCACCAGTCAAAAAAAATGCATTTATCATTATAACAGTTTGACAAAGTGTCTTCTAAGGAGATGAATAAGTAAAGAATATCCTAGCCCAAACAGTACCTAAAACCATGTCATTAACAGTCCAGAACAATATTACAAATTTCCCTGTAATAACCGCTTCCAGTCCAACTGTTGAATAAACTCTTTACTAAAACGGTATTACATTTGAGAATGGGTCTACTTTATAATTTCAACTTACCATTTCCTCAACGTTCAAAACAGCAAGAAGAAAATGTCTGAAGTTTACAATCATGAACTCCGTAGCATCGTATTTCCTTCTCTGGGAAAGTAACCACTTGGCCACCAATGATAACATTATAAATGGAAGGAAATTATACCCACCAAAGTGGGGGCTTCACCCTCCCACATCCCCCTACTTAAATATACCAACTCCGAGATCGCACTACAGCAGAGAAAGTTCAAAGTTCACCATAGTGACCAAGTGGTTACTTTCCCAGAGAGGAAATACGATTTTCTGGGAGTTTTTGATTGTAAACTTCCGATGTTTTCATCTCACTGTTTTGATCGTCAACGAAATGTAAGTCGATATTATGAAGTGGACCCTTCATATTACCTAAAACCATGTCATTAAGCAGTCCAGAACAATATTACAAATTTCCATGTAATAAATGCTTCCAATCCAACTGTTGATTAAACTCTCTACTAAAATATTACATTTGAGAATATATATAATACTTCTTTAAATTGTAATAGCAATTCAAGATAATTAGCACACCTTCAATCTGAAGTAATCTGCTGCAAAATGTGTTTTTTAATAGACAGATATCACTACTCTATTTTGTTATTTTGTTGTAAATCTAACATGTTCCTGCAGGTACACCTTAAAGATGTGCTTGCTTATTTTCATCTTCTGTAAAAAAGCTCAGCACAACATGATACAGCACAGAAAACAGTTTACAAGGCACAGTTAAATGGTCACGGCATTCAAAACATAGCCACGTGATTTGTTTTAGATCTGCAATATGACTACATGTAAAACATTTATTAAGATGAATATTCCCAAACTCTACCACTGGAGTAACAAAAAGCCTGTGTGAAGATTTTTAATAAATTAACATACACTAGATAGTCAAAAACATTACCCATTTTATAATGTATTTTAGTTTTGATAGGAAGTTAAAAAAAAAATATCTATCTTAAAGATAGAACCAAACACCCTAATACTGGGTGATTTTAACTACCCTGCCATTAACTGGGAAAACTACTCATGTCCCAACACCTTTGCGCAACGGTTCTTGGAATTCATAAATTCCAACGCCCTGGATCAACTAATCCATAGTCCCACCAGGGGCTCCAATATCCTAGACCTGGTTATTACCAACATGGGAAATCAATGCTCCATACCTATGGTCACCCCCTCGTTAGTCAGGTCTGACCATAAGCTAATCACCCTTAACATCCACATCCCACCCCCACCCCCCAGTAAAGAAACCACCATAAAAACTTCTCCAAAGCCAACTTCATGCTACTCAAGTCAGAAGTGACAAACTTCATGACACCCATGCAGATGGGAACTGAAAGTTCAACTGCTGAATCCTACACTAAGGCACTGTACGAGCACATCCACTCATGCATGAATCGCGCCATCCCAAATAGGACCAAAATGCTCTCATCCAAAAAAAGGAAGCCAATCTGGTGGTCCCCTGCCATAAACAAACTTTACAACAAAAGGAAGAAACTTTTGCAGAAAAGAGGAAAATCCCAGGATGCAAAAACTCCCTTACTAGCCTCAGTAAGAAACTGAGATGCCTCATAAAATCCTCCAAAGCTAGTTACGAAAATAAAATTGCCAAAGATTCCAAAGACAACCACAAAGCATTCTATAACTATGTCAAGAATCTAAATGGCAATGCTCAGATCTGCTCTGAGCTAAAACAGAATGGCATTAAATATACTGATCCGAAGGATATTGCCAATATCCTGGCAGATCGATTCAGTGCCAACTTCACCCCCCTCTCACCCCCTAAATGGCCCATCTCAATACTGGAAGATTGCCAAATTCCAGTAATAATGGCCACACAGGTACAAAATGCACGCTCTAAAGCCAAGAATACAGCATCCATGGGACCAGATGACATCCCGGGCTGTGTACTACATGAACTACAATATGAACTGGCACCTCACCTAAGTGTCATGTTTAATCATAGCCTCACCTCAGGTTTCGTGCCCACTGAGTGTCGCAGAGCTACAGTTATCCCAATCCACAAGGGGGGATCCACCTTGGATCCCGGAAACTACCGTCCCATCAGTCTGACAAGCCTTATCTGCAAGGCCATGGAGCGTATTATCATGGAACTTATAAACAAAGACATTGGCAACCTTCAAACACGGGACCCCACCCAGTTTGGGTTTGTGAAGGGCCAATCTTGTCTCCTGAACCTGACTGACTTCTTTGAATCAGTCTCCAGAGCCATGGATAAAGGTAAGGTGGTCCACACAGCCTATCTAGACCTTGCCAAGGCCTTTGACACCATCCCCCACTCTGGAATCATAGATAAACTTACTAAGTTGGGCATTAATCCCTATGTCACCCAATGGGTTGCTAAATGGCTTACTGATAGAACCCACATTGTAAAAGTAGCCGACTCCAAATCCAGCTCCAGACAAGTGACAAGTGGAGTACCTCGGGGTTCAGTCCTGGGGCCGCTCTTGTTTGGCATCTACTTCTCTGAAGTACAGGTCAACACTAAGGGACTCTGGCTAACAAAGTTTACAGATGACTGCAAACTGGGAGCCATTATTGAATCCCCAAATGATGTGGATACTCTACAAAAGGGCCTTACAGAAACAGATGCGTGGTGCAGAGCCATGGGCTCAAGCTCAATGCCAAGAAATGTATTGTTATCCCCTCTGGGAAAAAACATGTATCCATAAATTACCATATAGGTGGCAGTACACTAAACACAGAAAATGTGATAAGAGACTTAGGGACACAGGTGGACAGTGGTCTCACCTTCGATAACCACATCGCCACAACAGTCAGGAAATCCTTCTATGTGGCACACCTCATCACAAAGGGCTTTTCATCCAGAAAAAAGGAGGTCATTGTCCCACTGTACTCATCCCTCATTAGACCCATTATAGAATACAACGCCCCATTTGGTATGTACCTCTCAAGACATCTGCAACAACTGGAAAGGCCTCAGAAATACCTCACTAAAAGAATCACAGGCCTAAATCAGATGCCCTACGCTGACAGCCTTAAAAAACTCCAGCTATACTCTGTCGCATATCGTCTACTCAGAGGCGATCTCTATTTAACATACAAGGCCATGTCAAACCCAGAGCTGTTGGACACGCTACACTTAAAGAAATCCTAATCCCTCAGAGCTACACGCTCCAGGGATCTAAACCTTGTCATCACAATAAACAAAACATGCTGGAGGGATAGGTTCCTGACCCAGAGACTCCCCAGACTCTGGAATAGATTGCCCATACATGTCAAGCAGAGTGCCTTTTGGACCTCTTCAAGAGGAACCGTGACGATTGGATGGGAGAAAGGAAATTCACCCCAGGGATCATGTCAGTCACCCTGCTAGACAGGGGTCCAGGAAAGTAAATAATGTGGGAAGAAATAGCCAGGGAATTGTTATGGCTAGGCTTGTATAGGCCCTAGGGCTGATAGCCTAGTACCAACCTATGAACCTATGTACACCAAATTCTCAGAACCAGAGAGACTAGTTGTTGACTTAAAAGAGGAAATCCAACAACAAAATAAATTGTGCCTCATAAAATTGCAGACAAAGCTAAGCAAATGTGACAGATTACAGCAGCACTATTTAGCTTGGGCCATATCTTCAACCGCATAACCTCTAATCATAAAGCACTTAGCAATGTCCATTCCTTCCCCAAGGATGTCAAACTGAAGACAATTAAAGGAACACAAGGTTTCCTGAATAGCTAGGGTCTTTACTATGCCATTATTTTCAAATAAAGTTAAAACAAAGTAAAGAATCTTGAGTTTAAAGATCTTGTGAGTAAATCTCAAACACAATCAGTTCATATGTAAATCCAACATTAAATCAAATTCATTTACACTATCATCAGCAATCAAATTGTCAATGAATTGAAAATAACACTTATGTGAACTTTGAAAAAAATACCATTATGTAAAGTCTTTACTGTTTCTCAACAAATGGTCCCCTCAGTAGTTCAAATCAATACATCTAAAAACATTTTGTGACCACCTTAGATAAAATTCACACCGGAAAATGCCCTCCCTCTCATAGGTATCAATTATCAAACAGGTGATTAGAGTCAGATCTTTGCTTGCAACATTTTTTTAGGATTATTGGCTAGTTATACTCTGTTTCTGTCAAACCACAGCTGCCCTACAAGATTAGCAAATTTAGTTGCAACACAAATGTTTCTGAACTTTCAGTGCTAGCTCAAATCAGTCTTATAAGACCATTACATTTAGCTGCATGCATTGATGTTATGGTGCTTTATGTTGTGGTCTCTGTGGATGGATGTGATATCTTGACAGATTATACAGATTGTGGTACCCATGCTCAATGAAGAAATACTCTTCAGACCATTAACTTTTGAAATCACATTAAGTAGCAATCTTTCTTTACTTTCTTATTTATAGACAACATTGTGATTAGAATCTGGAAAAACAGTACCGAAAAAGAGACATGTGAAATAATATCCTGAATAAGATTTCTGTGAACTACAGAACCTCCTTCAGATATGGAAATAAACTGACACTGCTGTAGGCTGCATAACAAATTATACTTTGGACACCAAATATTAGCCCTGTGAAACAATAGTGCAGTACAGTATATTTTCACTGCATGTTTTAACTAAGAGAGTAAATCTGCCTATCTGCCTTGTATTAAGGGGGCCTAGTGCAGAAAACACTGGCATTACAAGGTGGTCTAGTGCAGAAGGCACTGGCATTACAATTCCTGAGTTCAGGACTGAACATAATAATGTTTGGAGTTCTACCAATGTAATATTCGCAGTGTGATCTTCTAGATCCAGGATTCAGTTCACAGATACAGGGTTCATTCCCGAACTTCGACTCAGACACTCATGATGACAATATGAAAGTAGATTGTTATCAGATGGGTTACAGACAATTTAAGTCTCACAACTCGAGTTTAATTCTGAACTACCGTTAATCAAAGTCTGTATCAACAGAGTGACATTACTTGCAAAATACTACTCTGCACATCAGATAATGCTTTGAGGACAGGTTTCCAATTTATAGCTCCAGGGTTCATTCTACAACTCTGTCACTGACAGGACAGCAGCACTCAATGAGATGTAGATTTATTTTGGCATGTCGCTACAGGACCTCACAGCTCTAAAATTCAAAATTATACTAATTAATCACTCCATAAAGGATTAAAAAAAAATGAACACCATGACACAAAGGAGAACTTGCTGAAGACTTCAGAGTTATAAACACGGCAGCAGATATTGTACAGGTGGGAGGGTGGCATAATGGTTAAGGCGTTTACCTTAAAGACACAAGGTGCAGGGTTTGATTCTCATGTCAGCTAATTGTCTAGGCTTATAATGGTCCACAAGGGCAGTTAGCCTAGTACTAATCTATGAACCTATAAATACAGCTTATTTCTGCACAACACAAGCATGTCAGAAAAATAAGCCATGCATAGGCCAGGTAATAACTTTAGAAATCACTTATATGCAAATGAAACTAGAAGGCTGCACCAGAGATACCGATGATAATGAGCAAAACTATTCTTTTGTTTTTACAGATTAGGCGGAAAGCCTGACAGAATGGGTCTGGGGATCAGACTGTTGCCCTGGGGCCTCATATTGGAAGGGATTGATATATGACATCTTATGGCACGAATTTAAGCCTTCATATAGTCTGCATTCATTGAAACATTTTACTTTTCTTCTTGGGTTGCCTACTTGAAAAGGTAAACAGATGTCTTTTTAATATCTAAGCAGCTAATAAAAAAATAATTTGCTGCAATGCCCTCTTCTTAAGAAGATGAACACTGCAGAAAAGGGGATACTGTTGTTGAGAGGAACATATTACTGTGGGGATGATGAGCTTCATCAAGGTATTATGAATTAGGGGAAGTAAAACTCCAGCATTTCTACTTGTCAAATCACCAAGTAGACTTCTGCTGTTTTTTTGTATATGTGGAATACATGGGGTATATCAGTCTTCATGAGTTCAGTGCCACTTCTACTATACCTGTACTACTTGTACTCATACATCTCAATTATGATTTTGCCACTCCTAAGATAACTTGCATAGTTGCATCACAGTACAAATAAAAATATAGTTGTGGGACAACAGCATGTGCAAGCTAAGGTAATAGGATAATTTTTATATTTTACACATGCACAGAAAAAATATAGGGTATGTGTACAAGTAACACTAATTTTGTAGATAACTGAACGCTGAACTTACGTTCAAAGACTCCTGGTATCATGTTTACTTTTTTAAGTTATTCACAAAGTTTGCAATGGATATGGAAAAATACTTTGGTTCTATTTTTGCTCTTTATTACAAGTCACATTTTAGATACATGAAACAAGTTATTTTATACATGATGTTAACAGTGCTGCGTGGAAGTATCTTTATTATAACTCTAGATCTTCAAGAATGGATATTGTAAGGATAAATCATAATGGGACAGATGTATCCCACCTTCCTTGTCTTCAACCCAGTCAGAGTTTAAAACAGCAGTCCATTCTTTCCTATGGTGTTCTATGGAACCTTGACAGGTAAGTGAGGCACTCATAGAAACCCAGTGCTGCTAAACACCTCCCTCAAATCTTCTAACTACCTATCCCCTAAAGGGAAATGTGACTGTGACAAGCTATTACTCTAAATAACTAAGAAATATTGTAATACAAACAAATAAGAGCACATGTGAAAAGCTAAACAACAGTTAAGTAATGCTTCAGAGGAGTGAAGGAAATTTTACTGTTACAGTGACCACTCCTCATTATGATAATTAAGCTTATAAACAACTGTGCTATTTTCTTCTGGAAAGCATTAGTATAACAGTAAGTTATAATATCAGATTCCCAAAACAGTACTAATAAGTGCCATGATGGCAAACAGTAATGGGATCCCTTGTAGCATACCTGTGTCAAACCTAACACACTCCTGCCTGTGTATCATTTGTACACACCCTGCTGCATATAGTAAAGGCCTAGGTTGTGGACCAAGTGATGACCTTTAAGTTATCTTGTGCACCAACATGGCTGAAATGTTCTGATATAGGAGTACATTATATGCTTGTCATGGCAAAAGCAAAGTAATAGGTCAACCATTCAAATAGAGTCTACTTATTAACTGGTAGCCTTTCTTAAAAGACACACATAATTAGCAGCGATCTTTCAGATTTCTTAGACTCTACCAGTGCAGTATCTCATCTGTCTGTGTGCAATTAATAAACAAAAATGTTCAACTTTACTTTGAGAGCTTGCATAACGGTGTATCATTCAGGCTAGTTCTGTTAGGGCAGGAATGTGGGATTTGTCTTCAATGTAATTTGGAACCTAGCATCTGAAATTCTCCTGCCTGGTGTAAGTGGCTTTGCAATTGAAATTCTCAAACCTGATGTAACAGTTACAAAGAAAAGTATATTCCATGAAAAGTATTTCACCTCAGCAGACTCAAGGGATTCAAAAGGAGGTAAAGTTTCTTTCGGAACACAAACTTCAAGTTACAATCATGAATCTTAGGGAGGGGAGTCTTAAATGTAAAATGCTTTTAAATGAAACATTAAAAGCTGAATTTGTAGCAGTCTGAGAAACTTGATAAAACAAAAAAGACTGATACAAGGTTTTAATAATAAATACCTACATACATAAATAATCCAGTAATCTCAGAACAAGACACCACAAGTAACTCATCCCTTGCGACACATTCCCTGAAATAAATTGCCATGTATAATGGACCTTTTGTCTCTTTTAAACTGTGTAACATTTCATAAGAGTATGAGCTAATGCAAGAAATCAAAAATTCTATCCTCCATTTAGACAGAGGGACAGATTCAGTAAAGCCTACACTAAGTGCACACGATATGTATTTGAGAACATTCCTACCACATTTCTTATGCTTTTTAGTCACTCAGAAAGATTACACTGTCTACATATAGACTACACTTTGTAGTAACCTTTATGAATCCCTGTCAATATTTAAAGCTGCAAGAAAATCAGTAGGAAAACTAAAATCAGGAGGAAGAAGGTGCGAGTCATGCTTGTGTTGTCTGTTCATTCAGAAAGGTATACACTTACTATAGACATTACTGAATCCAGGGAGAGACAGTGTTTTAAGACTGGGACATAAATATGTTGTATTTCTGTCAAGAAGGATTGTTAATTAGATAATGACTAGCGTGAGTAAATAACTGTTCTCTTTAGCAGAGAACATATTGCTTGACTTGATCAAGAAGAAGCTATCAGAATTAGATTGCATTTGACTTTATTTGATTTAAACAATAGTTTCTTGATCAGTGAAAAGGAGAGAGAGCATACACTAACACCCCATTCCATCTGAAGGTGAAAGCATCTATCTTCCATACCAAAGTGCAAGAAATAAGAGAAAGTGTACTGACTCAATTCAGCAATGTGTGTATCAAAACAACTAAATAAATAACTCTGGGAATGTTTGCATCTATGTGATCTCATGAAACCTGCATAGCTCCTGTTTCCACTACTGAGACACTGCAATCATTTTGCTGAGGGCATCTGCCAACAGATTACATAAGCCTGACTGTCCTGAAAGATGTAAACTGAGCTGTAACTTTCCCTCGCAAGCGTTCTTAATTTTTTTACTGTTTCTTTGCATAACTGGAAAGATCTGGTTCTCCTTCTTATGTAGCACATTACTACGGAACTTTCTGTTTTTGGATCCTCTTCTGCTTCATTCTTTCCTGATACCCAGTGCCCTCATCCTTCACCAGGTTTATCAGTTTCTCCTAATACCCCGGACTATTTCCATCCTAAGGCTGGAGCCAATGCAAAACCTAAGGGCATCCTGGGTGGTGGTGAGGGGGGGTCATGCAGTTCATTGCCAGCAATGAGGGAATTTTTTTATTAATGACCAACCCCTCTGTATCTCCCATCCCTTGCACTTATTTGTTACATCCGTGGGCTACTCACAACTATGGACCACATGTCTTCACAGGAAATGCTTAAACGAGCACCCCCCACAGGATGGACACACTCCATCCTTCCCTGTCAGCAACACACACATCCAAGCCACTAATCAAAACCAGGTTGCCTGGGCCACAGTTACGGCTTTTTCCCCCTCTATGCCATGGCACTGGCCACATTACTACAGAACTGTCTTGTTGCAATTTATAAAGATAATGGCTAAAAACTGTTCAGAAAAGCTATGGATTTCAGTTCTTCTGAAGTGAAGAAACTTCTCTTGCACACAGGAGCTGATCTGAATTAAAAAGTTGCTGAAGTTGAATCCCCAAGCACAGTCTGAAGGGTCTGTTGTTAGTCAATGGGTCTTTAATCTTAGAAGAAGTGACATTTTCATATGTATGTTTGTTATGACAGTCTACCATAGGAGTTCAATCTTTATGTAATGTGGAGTTGGAATAAACATTTCCAAAGTCATAGGCCTGGTTCTAAAAGATTCTGAGTTGCACTGTGCAATCCTCATATGGAGTATAGTGTACGTTACTTGGAAAATGCAAAAAGACATGCATCCCAAAGAACTCATGGATTGCCTTTCTGTAATTTTCTACTGCTGAGCAAAGTCTGTCAGGACTGTTTTAATCTTCATTTAAGTTTACTTTGTAGGGAACCGTTTAATCAGAATCAAGTATATGACTGTACCTAAAAAAAGGGTACTGATGTAGAGGAATTCAAGCAGTCTTTCTGAATTTTATCATTTGTGCTGTGTGACAAATCAACAATTCTCGTACCTCCAGTGTTCACCACGGTTATTGAGATAAGGGAAGATAGTAATACTTTGCATTCTCGGGTGTGCAAGAGCTACATATTTACTAAATACTTTAAGGGACTGTGAACAGTGCAAGTGGCAAAAGTAAAACCTCAAAAAAATGGTTCCGTGCTATGTGAAACCTGAACATTTCTTGTGGAAGGACTCACTGGAACATGAAAACAAGCATCTTCCAATTCCTGAGTTGCACTGAAAGAATTTTGTTCTATGAATGGAGTTCCTATCTTGAGAGACTGCATTGATGAAAAATATTCAAATTTAAGAGATCGACAACTGGTCAGTGAAGTGTTGCCTTTCAGGAACTGGAAACTGGAATAAAAGCCTTGACATCTTTTGTATCCAGTGTGTTATTTCCTTTAATAAAAGATGATCCATTACTTGCAAGAAAGTGTTAGCGGAATTAGACTCACTTGTGGTTTTGAACACATTCTATTCTTAGCTTGGATAAATTGTGTGAATAACATATTTGCCTGTAGTAATATTCTACCAAGAAAGATGACGACTCAGAATTTGGTCTCCCTGGGGTACTGAAAAAGGAAAATGACCAAGAGGGGGTTAGTAATCACCATGAAACTTGAAACACTGTTGGACTGTTTCCTTTTCACTGCTTTCATTATCTAGAATTCTAGGAAGAAAGACCTTTTTCACACTACAGTTTGCTATTAGCAGGACATACCTCATGGCACCAGTACCTATATATTTTTTTAAATGATGTGATTCTATCTTCCTTTCAACATCTATAACAATATCATTTACTAGCTGACAAAATTTATTGTGCCACAACAATGTTCAACAATCACCCTCTAGCATCTTCATTATAACATTCAGTTTTGAACCATGCAAGACTTTTTCCCTGGTATAGTAACCCTTAAAGTAGCATTAATAGCAATACAAGCATGTTTCATGTTTCAGTTTAGCTTCTCCTACATTAACTACACTAGCAATTAAGTTACCTCTTCTATTAGTACCATTATTGTAACTGTATTACATCAGAAATAACATACATATATATATATATATATATATATATATATATATATATATATACGGATTCACTTCAGAAGCTCGAATCCCCAAAATCTCGAATTTCCTATAACCGAGACCAAAAGATCGAGTTTTGGAAACTCAAACTTCTTAAATGAAACCGTAAAAAAAAAAAAAAACCTCAAACACGAAGCCCCCCTGCACCCTCCATATGGGGGGCTGTGCCCCCCACACCCCCCTACTTAAATATACCAACTCCGAGATCGTGCTACAGTGGGGAAAAAGGAAATCTCCCATGTTGCGCTGTATGTGGAAGCGCAAAAAGGAAGATTTCCCACTTCCTGTCAACACCACAGAAAAGATACAAACATTACGTGCACACAGACCATACAGGAATCCTTGCCTCTGTGTGCACGTAACGTTTTAATGTAAGTAAGGTCTTATTTTTTAACACTTTACATATTCGATTTACTAAAATCTCAATCATATGGTTTCGACCATATGAAATTTGAGATTTCAGTAATTCGATTATGTGAAGTGTTCCCATATATATATATATATATATATATATATATATATATATATATATATATATATATATATATATATATATATATATATATCCCTATCACTTTATCAAAAGTTTGGAACTTTGAAACAATAAGAAAACACAAAAAATAAAATAAAGCAACTTACCTTATCGTTTTTGCAGAGGGAAGCCCCCTGCACCTCACACCCCCTACTACTTATACCAACTCTGAGATCACACTTCAGCAAGGAAAACAGTTAACGCTATACAGTGATCTCCACAGAAAGTGTTCAGAGTTCCAAAACTTCGGACATATGGCCTTGGCCATATGGTCTTCCGTGTTTTGGAACGTGGATAAAGTGATAGGGATCTATATATATATATATATATATATATATATATATATATATATATATATATATATGTATATACACACACACACACACACACACACACACACACACACACACACACACACACCTACATATACAGATGCATACACACACAAACACACACACACATGCATAGGAGCACTACATTTTGTCTAAATTGTCTTTGGTTGACATCTGTTTAGTCGAGCAAATAAGCAGACGGTAGATAAGTGTACAAGACTGCACAATTATCGGGGTTGGGGAATATTCACTTTCTCAGATATTGTGCGATCTCAGAGTTAGTATATATATATATATATATATATATATATATATATATATATATATAAAATTAGCAGGGTATGAGGGGCACATATGGATTTGTCCCCTTGCAAAAAAACATAATTTATGTACTTATCATAATGACAGATCCATGTTGTCCCATCTGCTTGGGTTGTAGGAGATCCAATAATTCTGACTCCTCCCCTAATCACAATTCCCTGCTTCTAGCCAATTTACTTCATACTGGGTTTGCTGACTATACTAATCATATCCCAAGAAAAAAAAAAAACTGTAGAGTGAAACAAAAGGAAGTCTGCAAAGTTTCCCCACTATGGAAGAAGATGTGGAATAAACCAGCAGGGTCTTAGTTGAGGTCTGATCGAGTCCGAGAAGATGTGGAATGGCAATTTGGAAGGGGGAAGGAGGAAGAGTTGTTGAACCAGATGAAAATGGGACAACATGGATCTATCATTTTGTTAAGTACATAACTTTTGTATCCGATTCAACATTTGGGACAGACTCCAAGCTACCTAAAAAGAGCCTGGGTATGGCAGAGCCAAAGGATGTGCGAGCTCTGGATTGCACATTCAATTTGCAATGAGATACAAAGGTGCGAGCTGTCAACCAAGTTGATAGTTCCCTTTTTTCCAAATGTTGTCAAAGTGGCCATTTCTCTGGTAGACTGAGTCCTAAGCTTTGAATGCAAAGATAACCCACTCATTCTATAAACAAAGGAAATGTAATCTCCCAGTCACCTAGAAAGAGTGACTTCTGATACTTGTTGTTCTAACTTTGTTTGGGAAAAGGAGATGAATAGCTGGGTCTGATTTCCTAATGTCTTTTGTGCAATGTAAACAAAATATGAGTTGCCTGTAGACATTTAATGTATGGAGAATGTGTTCACCTTTGGGAGAAAAATATGGAAAATAATATAGGTAAGTCAATGTGTTGATTTAAACTTGTTTCAGATGTCACCTTTAAAATGAAGGAATGATTTTTCTTAATGAAATTCTTTCATTGTGGAAAACAAGAAAGGGTGGCTTGCATGAAAGTGTTTGCAGCTCCAAAACTCATCTTGCAGAAATGACAGCAATCTGAAAAATGGTCTTCAAAGAAAGAAACTTTAAATTAGCTAATGCTGCAGATTCAAATTGTGTTTGAATCAATGACTGAAGCAAAACAGTGATATCTCATGCTGGGACTGGGATCTCGAACATGAGGTCTCAACAAGAAAGTTCCTTTAGGAAAAGCACTGGCTACTCTAAGTGATGCAATAAACCAATCATTATGTCCTATGTGAAAGTTTGAGATGGCAGCCATCTAGACTTTTATAGTACAGTAATTTAAACCCTTCAAAAAAAGTTCTGAAAGAAATTCTAATACTGTTGGAAGAGGGGCTGAGAAAGGATCCAATCCCTTTTAAGACACACAAATAGAAAATAATTTCCATTTGCTTGTGTAAGTCTTTTTAGATGACTCTTTCCTAGAAGCAAAGCCTGACATCTCTGGCTATAGTTAGAAATGGAAAAAGCATGCAGTTAGTTTTAGGGTCTGAAGGTCCAGTAGTGGCATCTTGGATGAGTGACTGAGTATATATCCAGGCTGGGTCCCAGTACCCATTTTAGGTGAAGCAAGAGAGGCCAAAGGAAGAGAAACCACACTTGCAGAGGCCAAAATGGGGCAGTGAGGATTACTCTGGTCTTGCACCTTGTAGCTTCCTGGATGAGTTTCATGAGAAGGGGAATCAGTGGTTAGACATAAAAGAGACCTGGGGCCAAATGTGGAGCATCTCTCGGTAACAATCCTTGTGGAGGGATGAGGGCAAAGTAACTGCTGCATTTGTTGTTTAGGTATGAAGCAAAGAGATGGCAGCAAGGTTGGCCTCAGTGACTCAAGATTTCTGTTGCCACTGTTTGTTTGAGAGACCACTTATGATGTAATAGGATATTCCTGTTCAACCTGTCCACTAATATATTTGACATCTCAGGAATGTGTGTTGCCACCAGAAAGGAGTGGGAAGACATTGCCCATTGCCAGATTTTAATGGCCTCCTGGCAAAGAGGGTATGAATGTGTCCACCCTGCTTTCTGATGCACCATACCACTGACATAATGTCTGTCTGGATGGAAATCACACCCTTGGGTAGGGATGCCCTGGAAAGTCTGCAATGCTAGGAGGACTGCTCTCAACTCCAAGACACTGATGTAAAGTTTGGACTCCACTGATGACCATATCCCATGGAAAGTCTTCCTTTTGAAATGCCCCCCCCCCACCCTAGAAGGGAAACATCTGTGGTGATGTAGTGACTGTGACCTGGAAAACAGGTGGGCAAAATGGTCTGCCCTCTACTACTGTCGGAGGAGTGATCCACTAACTTATATGGTTCTTGGACACCACATTAAGTCAGATTTTGGTCTGACCATTATACCATAGTACTCTCATGTGGTATCTTGCTAATGGGACTAATGTAATAGTAGAAGCCTTCAAACCAAACAGACCCAGAATGAGTCTTGGAACAAAAAATATATGTTTGTGAGTCTCCTTTGGCAGTGTGGATAGCTTATTATTTTGATTTTAGAGAATGAGTCTTGTCTGTGGGTGTGGATGTTGAATCACAGGAGATGCCAAGAGACTTAACAATCGGACTCTTGCAAAGGGGAATTTTGCAATTTGTTAAGATGTGTCTGTCTGGCATCCTATAAATGTTATGTTCTGCACTGGTGGCAGTTTGCTCTTCAAGCAGTTGACTGTTATTCCCAATTGGTCAGTAAAATTGAGAAGGTATGTCTGGTGGTACAATATTAGATCCTTGGAGGTAGCAGTTAGGAGCTAAATGTTGAAGTAAAGGAAGACTTGGATCCTCTGCAGTCATAGATGAGCTGCTACCACTACCATAATCTTGGTGAACACCTGGGGGATTGTTGTGAGATTGAAAGGCAGTGCTCTGAATTGGCAGAGACTGGCTCCAAGCCAGAAACAGAGAAATCTCCTGGACTGCCTTCAGATCCTGATTTGACAGTAGACATCTTGGAGATTGACAGAGCACATCCAATTGTCCTTCCTCAATAGAGGCAGCATGGACTGTACCGTGTCCATCTGGAACGTTGTCTGTTTGACATATTGAATTAGGTGGCTGACATCCAAAATTGATCTAAGGTCCCCTGTCCTCTTTGGAACTAAAAAAAAAAACCTGGACTAAACTCCTGATCTCAACTGGTCTGGGAAGAACTGGCTGGATGACTGTTATGTTTAGCAACTTTAATACTTCTGTTGTTGTGGATTTCAGCTAATCTGGTGGTGTATCTGGAATTTTCAGTGCTTTCTTTAGATTTGACAGAAAAAGGTTTAGTATAGACTCTGGTGATTATCTTTAGCACCCATGAATCAGACTTTATGGTTTGCTAGGCTAAGGGTATAAACTTAAGCATCCCTTGACTGCCTCCAGAGTGCAGCAGTCGGGCCATCGATCAGGGATGCTGGAAAGGTTTCTCAGTGAAGGGGCCATGGAAACCTTGGTTTTGCGGTCCACTTCTGCCTGTGAATTACCTTTACGTCTGTCACAGGGAAGTCTTATCTCTAAGCCTTCTGAACAACAAGGTTTATTAAGGCATCAAGAGGTGGGATCGATAAGCCACACTCAAAAGCTTCAAGGAACATGGACTCAACAAAAGAAAGAGCTTTGGTGGACTATCCCTCCTCTGCTTCACCAACACTAGTATTGCTTCAAAGGTGATGTCCTCACGAGAGAGGGCAGATCCTGGTGATCCTTCTACTCATTTAAATCTGTCTTCAGCGATGGACTCAAGAGAAAAGGATATATGCTTCCACTTGCAAGTCCTCTTTTGTGGAACATGCCTCAGGGGCTCTGACGGAGACATGTCAGAATCAAATGCCAAGCTGCCTTGAAGCTAACTGGGTCTGTCTGTCCCTCTTGACTTTAATGAGGGGAATGAGGCACAAGATACATTGGGAGTTGGGAAGGATTCAAACTTGGTGCATGCATCTGTCTCCTTGGCCTGGCCAAGGCCCTCTCCATAGCATCAAAAGCTGACTCAGCTAATGGAGCAGAGGAGAAACTACCAGTGTCACCTGAATCAGTAAGATTACCTAATCTACAGAGGTCGGTTTCAAGGACAACCTTGGAGTTGAACTGTTTACAGCTGAAGCAATGAGGGGGGAGAAGCTGCTCCAAAAACTTCTGAATCAACTCCATGACTGGAGCTCTGACCCTGATGCTTTGGCTCTGAGAATTGTCTTAACATGAAAATACCGGCAATGAAAGAGTAAGGGATGAAGACAAAGCCCAAGTCTCCATGGCTATCTGGTCTGATGACTGTGCGGTGGATAGGTTCAGACCCATGAGCGTCGGCTACGGGAAAGGAGTCAGTGTCAAAACAACAGGACATTGTCGAATTGCCCATTCTCAGGCATCTCTAGAGAGAAATCCCAGCTGAATTTCTGCACTCAAGAATTTTCTCAATATCCATCTTAGTAAGACTGGTGGAGTGAACAGACCTCAATGAAGAAGCTACAGACACTGATCTTGATCGCAACTTTCACTGGATTATGGGTGAATGTAACCTGGGGCTAATCAGCCCCAGGTGAAAAAGTAGGTTTTGGAGATTGAGTTCAGATCCATGCTGCAGATGTATCCAACTGCCTCAGTGACTTAGGTGCCCAACAAAATGAGCTTACAGGCTAATTCAAAGAATCTAGAGCAAAGACTATATGAAAAAAAAAAAATATATATATATATATATATATATATATATATATATATATATATATATATATATCACACTACTAGAAAATTCTACAAGATAACACATTGTATGAGCTAGAAAAGTTTAAAGCTACCTATTTATTGTACACACACACATGTGTGTGTGTGTGTGTGTGTGTGTGTGTGTGTGTGTGTGTGTATACATATATATATATATATATATATATATATATATTTAAACACATACATAGATAGCTAACTTTTAAAATCCCACAGAGATCCATCTCTTTCAGATCTGTATGCACAAACTGTAATAGCTGACTTTGAAAGGCATTAGAATGCATATTTATTTACAATAGATAAACTTGTTGACTTATGACAATATGTGCTTAGTAAAGCCATGGGGGTGTCCATATAAGTATTTTTTTACTTATTTTGCTGTTCTTTATACACACCAGACTGTTGCTGATTAGATTTACTTACATGAACTGTTTTAACTTGATTTTGAAATGGCATGTGTATGTAGACTCATTTGAAATAGACATATTTGCTAATTAGTCATAAGTTGTGTTAAGAGGAAGCCATGGGGTGAGAATATAAGTATTTTTTACAAACTTGCTTTTTATAGGGAAAGGTTGCAGAGATTTAAACAGAAATGACACAGTGATGCAGGCCTTGTGTTTACATCTTGAAGGGGTTATTGAGCAGCGTTGTGTGTGTTTATTTGCTAGTTCTTATGACTTCTATCAGGGGTGCCTGAGTCCTATTAATATGATTATGCCTTTGATAATATGAGAACTGTTTGTCATATATAAACATGCATGTATATTTTATTTAGGTACTTAATATGCTAATTTTACCTGCTTTTCAGCTTTGCATTTTACGCTGAATGTTTTATATATTTTTTTTATGATGAATGTGGTATTTGGGATTTTGCAAGCTGGAGCTTAGGTCAAGTGATTAGTATAGCTGAAGAGTAAGCTGATTGTTTTATATGTCATGTAACCACTCCAAGTATTTTTATTGGTTTATGGAGACTTAAATACAAGTATTTTGAGATGTTATTTTACTGTATCTGAAGAAGCACTGAGGAAGCAATGCAAAAGCACTCACACTTCATTAAACTCAAGTTATCTTTTAACTACCGTGTCTACTGCTTCCTTGGTTTTTCCTCTTGATAACGTTTTGTACAAGGAGTTGGTTTCATCTGTTGACGTGGTGAGATTGTTGTGACCCATACTGATTAAAGTATTCAAAATAATTACAGAAGTGTTCAAACTAATTTACAAAGTGTTTAAAATGTACAGAAAGTCTAAAACGACCAGATTGTTTCACAATGTACTATTTTTTCACATTAACTAAAACGTTTTGAAATAGCCAACATTTCTGGGATGTTCGCAGTGTTGAAATAAAGCCTTTTCAGAGAAACTATTGTGCAGTTGGCCATAATTACAAGTACCTGGTTTATGCTTATATTTAAACTAATTTTGATGTTATGGCAGAGGGATTTTGTAGACCTGGACTGCTGGTGTTTAATAATAATGTTGCTGAGAATTGGCGAGTGTTTGAGCAAGAATATGATAATTTCATACAGGCTGCATTTTCTGATACAGACGCATGTACAAAGGCATTCATACTTCTTAATTTAGCTGGCTTGGAAGCCACTGAGAGGGAATGTTCATTTCTGTATGCACCTGTTGTGTATGCAGGGGAGGGGGAGAACCACAATACTGTGATACAGGCTGACACGTGGGAAGACCCTGAGTGCTTAAAACAAAACTTTAGAATTTAATTTAAAATTAATATTACAATGGAAAGGCACACTTCTTACACAAGAAATCAAAAGCCTGGTGAAACTATAGCAGCATATATTAACTGACTTAACAACAAAGCAAAATTTGCAGATTTGGTGATCTCAGAGATGAGATGATAAAAGACAGGCTTGTGTGTGGTGTTAATAGTGATGCAGTGAGAAAGATTTTGCTTTGAGAAAGTGATTTAACTTTGAGTAAAGCCAATGAGATTTGTCAAATGTATGAGCTTACAGAAAAGCATACAAATATGCTTAAGAATGAGAAAAGCATGCATGCATGCAGTATCTGCCAGTGCAAATGTTGATGGTGTGCAATAAAGAATTAGATGAAAAAAATATATAAAATGAGAAGCAGTGCCACACCCAACCTCTTTGTTAACTATAAACCAAACATGGCTGCAGCAAACAATCTTATCGTTAACTCTTGTAATTGTGGAGGCAGTCATGAAACTAAATGAGAGAAGTGCTTAGCTTTTGGTCAGCAGTGTCACAAATGTGAAAGGTGGAATAATTTCAAAAGGCTAAAGTGGCACATACGTTTACTAACAGAGAACATCCAAAGAAGCAAGCAGATCAAATAGAGAGCTGTGAACAAACTTTCTATGCTGATGGTGTCTCTTGTGATTGATGAAACAGTTAATACAGTAGATTATCAGTTGGCAGCAAAGAGCAAAATATTTTGTACTCTACAGATTACTGGGAAACCTGTAGAGCTTAAAGTAGACACTGGATCCAAGTGCAATGTTATATCAGCACAAATGTTTACTAAAGTAAGAGTTGGTGAGAAACTTGATTCAGCAAAGTGTGCAAAACTAGTTGCTTATGGTGGTGAAGAGATTCAAACTGATGGCATAGTAGTTCTCACATGCCATTCTGCTGGAAACAGATATGACTTACAGTTTTATGTAGACAAAAGACAAGTGCAGTCATTGTTTAGTAAGCCTCAGAGAGTTTGAGAATGGGACTGATTTCATTTAATAAAGACGTCCACCATATAAATCTGAACAGCAACAAAAATAGATTTACACAGAATATTTTTAGTGAATATGCTGTCATTTTCAAAGATAAGCTTGGCAAACTTCTGGTCACATATTCCATGAAGGTAAACCATGAAATAAGCCCAGTTGTCAGACCAGCAAGGAAAG